>NC_091957.1:18885051-19185051 GCF_031021105.1 Erythrolamprus reginae | reverse complement strand
GCCTTTTCCAGTTACAGTTTCGGAGGCTCTGGTTTGTAAGTGGAAAATGGTTCTTGAGAAGAGGCACAAAAATCTTGAACGCCCCGTTCTTATCTAGAAAAGTTCGTTAGGTAGAGGTACCACTGTATGTTTTTTTTAATGTTAATACTGTTATTACTGACTTTTATTATTAGATTTTAACTGTTTTTATTACCGTTGTATTTATTCTTGTTGTTAACCGCTCAGAGTCCGTTTGGAGTGGGTGGCATATAAATGCAATAAATAAATAAACAAACCCACAGGGTGGATTCATGCTGCATCTCCAATCCCAGCCAAAATTGTCTTTCCAGCAGATCCCCCCACCCTTCTTCCTACCCTCCACTCCCCCCACAGCTTCCAAGCTTTGCTCCTTGCTGGCCTGCGCCACTTAAGCTTTATTTGCAAATAATCAACTGAGAGGCTATTCAAGGCGGCAGGCTGCCTTTTTCTGCTTGCAACGGGTGGATTTTAAATGCGTTCTTTTTATTTCTTAATGCATCGGATGGAGAAATCAGTTCCTTTCTACAAAAGCAAAGCCAAACGGCCCAATCATAAACGCTGTTATAAATATAATTTGCGATGTGCGTTTTTTTTGGTCATTAGATGACCTGGCTGATTCATTCGACTTCGTAGGGACTATTGAATAAACTTCCTCGCTTGTGTGGGGAGGGTTTATTTTTTTATTATTTTTTAGTTGTTGTTGATGTTGAAGGCGCAAAGTCCATTTTGATTTAGAGACACACGATGCGGTCGATGCCAGCAAGACTGGAGGCTTGGCCTCCCTGGAGGGAAAATTAAATTTATTTAGAGTTCATCAGAATTGAGGTGGGCTGGAAGAAGCGACAAAAAGCAGACTGTTGGGTCTTTCTGTTTCTTTTTGCGTTGGTTCCTATGCTGTAGATCCTCTTTCAGGGAACGAGAGAGACGTTAACGGAGAGGTGAAATTAGATGAATAATTCCCAGATTTTAGGGAGGTGTGTGTGTGTGGTTGTGGTGGGGGGGGGGGGGAAGAGCTTGGTTGCGGTCCATCAATTTCCTCTCCCCTTTAACTGCCAAGATCTTTCTGGATTTCTTTCCCGGAGACCATAACTATCTCTTTCTTTGGCAGGACTCTTAAAAGCTTGAAAACAGGTGGGAGAAGTTGGCCTAGAAACGGAGGTGATGTCACTTCACGGACCGTAATTACATATTCGCCTGAAAGATAGAAGAAAGGAAGGCTGGGAATTAGCCGAGGAGGGGGTCTGGATTAACGGGTACCCTAAAAGAGGGCTACGGGATGGGGGCCCAGGATGTTCCTCTGACAAAGGGATTTTAGATTGTTTGCTTTAGTTTTAATTAATTGGATTTAGCTACTGTATTTATTGTTTCTTTTATATGTTATAAGCCGCCCCGAGTCTTTGGAGAGGGGCGGCATATAAGTCCAATAAATAAACAAACAAATAAATCCAATAAGTAAGTAAGTAAGTAAGAAAGTACGTAAGTAAGCAAGTAAGTAAGTACATAAGTAAATAAATAAATGAAAGAAAGAAAGAAAAAAAGAAAGAAGGAAAGAAAGAAAGAAAGAAAGAAAGAAAGAAAGAAAGAAAGCACGGAAGTTTTAGACTGTGGACTGACCATGTAAATACCCTAAGTCAGTGTTTCCCAACCTCAGCAACTTGAAGATATCTGGACTTCAACACCCAGAATTCCCCAGCCAGCATTTGCTGGCTGGGGAATTCTGGGAGTTGAACTCTAAATATCTTCAAGTTGCTAATGCTGGGAAACATTGCCCTAAGTAACCAAGCACGGATCACCAGGCCCATTGTCAAATGTATATTTTCAAATGTATATAGCGCAGGTACCTCTACCTACGAACGCCTCTACTTACGTACTTTTCTAGGTAAGAACCGAGTGCTCAAGATTTTTTTTGCCTGTTCTCAAGAACCATTTTCTACTTACAAACCTGAGCCTCCGAAACTGTAACTTGAAAAGGCAGGGAGAAGCCTCTGTGGGGCCTCTCTAGGAATCTCCTGGGAGGAATCAGGGTCTCCACCCTCCCTGTGATTTCCCCAGTCACACCCATTATTTACTTTTACATTGATTCCTATGGGAAAAATTGCTTCTTTTTACAAACTTTTCTACTTAAGAACCTGGTCATGGAATGAATTAAGTTCATAAGTAGAGGTGCCACTGTATTATATACATTTGACAAATGTATCTTTTCTTTTGTGTACATTGAGAGCATCTGCACCAAAGACAAATTCCTTGTGTGTCCAATCACACTTGGTCAATAAAAAATTCTATTCTATTCTATTCTATTCCATTCCATTCCATTCCGGTGTCTGGAAGGCGCTTCCGCACTCGATTTAAAAATCTACACACTTCTACCTGCTAATTTGATTATGGGAAATCCATGTTTTTTTAATAGAGGCCTCTCTGGCAAAGGTGCCCGCTCATTTTTCAAAGGCAACAGAGCCAAGGAGATATTTTGCACCAACCCCGAATGCCCAGGCGCCTGGCATGCAATTTCAAAGCTGCCAACAGGCATCCAGGGAACCGGTCACTCCGGAGATAGATCAACGGCCATTGTTTTGGACAAGAGCTTTAAGTACAGGCTGAAACTTGGGTGCAAAACGCAACTTGACAGAAGGTTCTCAACCTTCCGCGAAGTCAAGGTAAAATGGCATGCCATCAATATTTTGGAGGGATTAATGTGAGGAGCTGTTATGGAGCTGGACTGAGGCCAGGACACCTGGATGAGCAGCCCCTGAATTTAAAAACTGAAAACATCGAAGGAGATTTTTTTTCTTCTTCAGTCTAGGGCAGTGATGGCAAACCTATGGGAGGGCGTTTTTGGCTTCCAGAGAGCCTCCGGGGGGGATGGGGGCATTTTTACCCTTCCCCGGCTCCAGGAAAACCTTTGGAGCCTCGAGAGGGCAAAACACGAGCCTACTGGGCCCATCAGAAGTTAGGAAACAAGCCGTTTCTGGCCTCCAGGGTTGGGAGAAGCTGTTTTCACCCACCCCAGGCATTGAATTATGGGTGTGGGCACTTGTGCATGTGTGATAGCATGCACACATGCTCTTTTGGCACACGAGGAAGAAAAGGTTCACCATCACTGGTCTAGGATGAAATTGCAAAAAAGAGGTCGCTCTGCAACTTTGAGAAAGATTTTGCACACCAAGGTCACGATCAGACAGAGAAAGAGCCGGGGTGGCACAGCAGGTAGTGTTGTACTGCAGGCCACTGAAGCTGACTGTAGATCTGAAGGTCAGCAGTTCAAATCTCATCACCGGCTCAAGGTTGACTCAGCCTTCCATCCATCCGAGGTGGGTAAAATGAGGACATGGATTGAGGGGGAAATAGGCTGGCTCTGTTAAGAAGTGCTATTACTAACATGTTGTAAGCCGCCCTGAGTCTAAGGAGAAGGGCGGCATAAAAATCGAATAAATAAAAATTAATATATAAAAATAAAAGTGTACATGAAGCTGTTCAATACAGATTAGGCTTTGTGGGGAGAAATGTGACTTGGGCGCGGTCCAAGAGGCTTTGATTTTTCAGAGGAAGGCCTCTGTTTCCAGGGAATGTGTCTTGGGAAGGTAAACGTCCATGCCAGAAGACCTACCTGTGAACGGATGACACCGTTACCTAGAGGTAGAGATGGATTTGCTGTACGGTATATTTAAGTCGACTTATTTGATTTATATGCCACCCAATTCTGTGTGAGTCAGGGTGGTTTACAACAATAAAAATAACAATACAATTACAATAAAGTCAAATGTTAAATAGCATGTATGTATATATTCCAAACCTGGAAAGAACTGATAAAGAAATAAAGGGAGACTGGTATAGATCTATTTCAAGCTTTTTAGCTTTCGTCAGCCAAGCCATCCCCTTCTAGGATTCGAACCTGGGCTCTTATGCCTTGCTAGGTAGTGATTTTTCCTCTAAGCCACAGGCTCAACTCCTGAGCTGGGGATAGATTACATGTTTTTCTGTCGAGTCACACAGCATACCCAAATATAGGAGGGAGCTTGCTGCTCCCTTTTATACATATGTAGATTGTTGTGAGTTCGGGTTTCCCCCCGTGTAATATTTTGAGTGTCTTTGCGATGTTTCGGCGAATTCACATTCGGCATTATAGGATAGATCTATTTCGGCCTTGTTCTGACCTTATCAGCTAGACATACCCTCACTGGGATTTGAACTTGCAGCTTTTGCCTTGTAAGGCAGAGAATTAACCTCTAGGCTACAGGATCTCATCCTTTCAGCTTTGCACCAGGGAAGTGTTATGTGTTTTTTTTTTCTGTCGAATCGCCCTGTTATACCCATGCTCTTCCCACATTTAGGTATACCAGGGTGATTCGACAGGAAAAAAAAAGGAAAACACACATACACTTTCCCCAGGCAGCCAAGATAATAAACTAATGGATCGTCCAATAAATTCACCCAGAGTTCTTGTTCGAAGCACCCACAATCAGGTTCAAATGATCCTACCCCTGAGACCCCATAATGTGAACACCCAGCTCTCTGGAGAAGGCTCCTGGAACAAGACCCGGTATGTCTTTCTGTCTTTCTTATCAACTGTTTCAACTCCCATTCTGCAGTAAGCCTTCCTCTCCGTCGCTTCCCCACCCATCTGCTCCAAAAACAGACTGACATTTAAAAAACAGGGAGAGGAAGAATGTTAAGTCACAGCTATCTATATGCAGCCAGGAAGTTAGGGAGGGAGGAAGGCAGGGTGGTTGGGAAGGAAGGAAGGAAGGAAGGAAGGAAGGAAGGAAGGAAGGAAGGAAGGAAGGAAGATACTTTTTAAACACTTGTATGTAGTGTATTTTGCCTTAAACATTTGGGATTTCAAAACCAGAATTCAGGCTTAACTCGGGAATCTCTATCGTCAGAGTAGCCACATACATACACTGCTCAAAAAAATAAATAAAGGGAACACTTAAACAACACAATATAACTTCAAGTCAATCAAACTTCTGTGAAATCAAACTTAGGAAGCAACACAGATTGACAGTCAATTCCACAGGCTGTTGTGCACATTCAACTTTCTACAGAGCAATATTCAGTGAGAATATTTCATTCATTCAGATCTAGGATGTGTTCTTTGAGTGTTACCTTTTTTTTTTGGAGCATTGTATTTCATCCCATTGCTTGTCACCCACCCCATGCCAGGGGCTACAAGGCTCCAGGCCACACTGTCCCCCCTCCAAAAAACCCTCCAAGATTGGCAGATTCCCACATTTAATAAGTAGGACTTTAAAATGATCTACAGATTCTACACCGTGTCTTTTTCTCCCTTCTTCTTCCCTCCCCACCAGTAATTAATATGGCATCGGCAACATAAAAAGGAAAAATAGCTCCCATGAAAAGGGGTGTTGGGGGTTGGGAGGAAGTATGTATGAAATTTGCTACCGCCGAGAATGTGAAGGGTGGAGAACGTGCGTGGAATATGGGTCCTCTTTTGCCGATGACATTTTTGAGAAATGCTGGAATCCTCAAAGGGCATTTACGGAGCGGTGAGAGAAGGGATTATCAGATGTTCATTAAAGGAGAAAGAGAAAAAGCTCTCAGACAGAGTAAGCATTCCTTTGGTCTGATCAGGAGAAGCACAGTTACAAGCTCTACCCAAAGAGAAGTAGGGAATAGCAATTGCTATTCCATGTTTCGGCCGGCCAGGAAGGACGTCTCCATGATGTCAAATCTCCGCCCCTGGAATTTCCGATTGGGATTCCCAAGCTCTGTTTGAGCCTCCCGACCGGCCGACAGCTCCACGGCTCTTCTGGGAAGGTGACAGCCGGGCGGCGGCGCTTCTCGGCATTCTCCCGAACCCAACCGCCGAATCCGAACTTTTGCCGAACTTCTGGGTTTGGCATTCAGGAGAATGCCGAGAAGCCCCCCGGCTGTTTCAGAAGGTGACAGGCGAGCAGTGGCGCTTCTCGGCGTTCTCCCGAACCCGAACCCAAACTTCGAGGTTCGGCATTCAGGAGAATGCCGAGAAGCCCCCAGCTGTTTTGGAAGGTGACAGCCGGACGGCGGTGCCCAGCAGAGGACCCGTTTTTGCGATCCTGGGAGGTGGGGTTTCCCATGGAGGGGAGCCTCAGGGGAATCCCAGGATCGCAAAAATGGGCGCTTCGCTTGCAACGGACGTCCGGAGGCAGGGCATACCGCCGCCCCGCCGGGTTCGTAAGGTGATGTGAAAAAAGTTCGTAAGAAGAGGCAAAAAAAATTCCAAACCCGGGTTCGTATCTCGAAAAGTTCATATGATGAGGAGTTCGTATCATGAGGTATATATATACAGTATATATGTATTCAATAAATATTTCCTCTGAACTTTTACAGGTAGATACCGTTGCTGCAATACACGTAAGAGTCACCTTGCACCAAGAAGGGGGTGACACACACATTTATTAAATAAATAAAATAAATAGATACCAACTTTTTCAGTTCGCATGCAATAGTTTGAGATTGATAAAGTTGTGGTTTTTTTAAAACGAGGAACATTCAGCCCTTTTGTGACTTTGGGCCCAACACCTGCAGCTACCCAAGATGAGGTAAAACCAGGGTAACCTTACCTGGCGGAGGTGGTGTGATGACTGGCGAACTTTCATTCACCCTGGACTTCCATCCTTCAGTGACCGATCCTGTTCTAGAAGAGAGAGAGAGGAAGTGGGGGAATGAGATCAATCCGTTGTATTGCTTCTGAGGTTTTGCTGCTTGGGAAATCTGGAATATGAGTAATCCTTGACTTACAACAATTCGCTTAGTGATCGTTCAAAGTGTGAAAGGCGCTGAAAAAAAAGTGAGTTACGATTGTTGTTTTTTTTCATCCTCACGACCACTGCTGCATTCCTCTGGTGGTGTGATCAAAATTCAGGCATTTGTTTGTTTTTATTCGACTTCTATGCCGTCCAATCCCAAAGGACTCAGGGCGGCTTACAAGAACAATATAAATACAAAACAATAAAAAGAAGTCAAATATAAAATCTAAAAAATTATAAAACCCTAATTTAAAAAACCCATAAATTAACCAGTCACAATCCTTCATAGCTTCTGCTCCAGTAATTTCACACTACTAACCAGAGCATACAAAACTTTCACCAGACCAATCCTTGAATACAGCTCATCTGTCTGGAACTCATGCTGCATATCAGACATAAACACTCTAGAAAATGTCCAGAGATACTTTACTAGAAGAGCCCTCCACTCCTTTACTGGTAACAGAATACTGTACGCAACTAGACTTACAATCCTAGGTTTAAAAAGCTTAGAACTACGTTATCTTAAACACGACCTAAGCACAGCCCATAAAATAATCTGCTACAATGTCCTTCCTGTCAATGACGACTTCAGCTTCAACCGCAACAACACACAAGCACACAACAGATAAAAACTTAAAGTAAACCGCTCCAAACTCGGCTGCAGGAAGTACGACTTTAGTAACCGAGGAGTTGGTGCATGGAACTCACTACCAGACTCTGTAGTATCATCACCTTTACTCTTAGATTATCCACTGTTGATTTCTCCCAATTCCTAAGAGGTCAGTAAGGGGCGTTCATAAGTGCACCAGCGTGCCTTCCATCCCCTGTCCTAAGGCTTCTCTTTTACTAGTATCATATATATAAATATTATTATATCTTTGTATACCACCAATACTTATGTGACAAAAATAGATACATTAAATAAATAAATAAAATACAAAACATTCATACAATTTGGCCATTAAAGTTGTTATTCATGGCCCTCCAGGCCTGCCAGCAAAGCCAGGTCTTAGTGGCCTTGTGGAAGGCCAGTAGGTTGGAAGCAGTATGGACATGGGGGGGGGGGAGAAGTTGGTTCCATAGAGCCGGGGCAGCAGCAGAAAAGGCCCTCCCACACGGTCCCGCAAACTTGCATTGCTTAGTCGACAGGACCTGGAGGAGGCCAATTCTGTGAGCTCTTATTGGTCTCTGGGAGGTATGCGGCAAGAGACAGTCCCATAAATAATCTGGTCCTGAACCACGAAGGACTTTATAGGTAATAACCAACACCTTGAATTGTGCCCAGAGACTATTTATTTTATTTATTTATTCATTGGACTTATATGCCGCCCTTCTCCGTGGACAAAAAGATACAATATATATAAAACATTTCTAAGCCAATTAATAGAATAATTAATTTAAGAATTATCTTAAAAACTAAACATTTAAAAGCAAAGAGTCACATACATACTATCACATCGAATACATTCACTGGGCAGAGGCTGGGGTGTAGTGACCCCAAGCCTGGCGACATAAATGTGTTTTCAAATTCTTACGGAAGGCAAGGAGGGTGGGGGCAGTGCGAATCTCTGGTGGGAGCTGATTCCAGAGGACCGGGGCCCCCACAGAGGAGGCTCTTCCCCTAGGTCCCTCCAGCCGTCATTGTCTGGCTCATGGGACCCCGAGGACACCAATGCTGTGGGACCTAACCAGCCGCTGGGATTCATGCGGCAGAAGGCATGTAGGGCTTTATAGGTCATAACCAACAGTTTGAATTGTGTCCGGAAACCAATCGGCAGCCAATGCAGTCCGCGGAGTGATGGTGAGATGTGGGGATATTTCGGAAGGCCCAAAACTGCTCACGCAGCTGCATTTTGGACGGTTTGAAGTTTCTGAACACTCTTCAAAGGACTAATAGGAAGCCAGTGCAGCTCGCGGAGACTAGGTGTTGTATGGGCGTACTGAGGTACCCCCATGACAGCTCGCACCAAATATGACTCATATTTGTGACGGACGCAGCGTCCCAGGGTCACATGACCTCCTTTTGCGCCTTTCTCTGACTAGCAAAGTCAATGGGGGGAGCCAGATTCACTTAACAAGTGTGTCGCTGACTTAACAACTGTGGCAATATTGAATATTTATTTGGATTTTCTTGGCACAGGCCTTTGCTGGGTTTTTTGTTTTTAAAGATGATGGTGGTTAGGGTTACAAGCTTTGCTGGAGCAAATAAAAGAATCAGAGATCCTGCCTAGAGGAGGAACAAAGATAAATAATTTAGCCCTAAAGAATAACCCAGGCTTCATACTTTGCCAACCTTAGAGGAAATATAAGTTATACGAAAGTGCCTTTTATTTTCATTTTAATAAACAGAACCTATGGGGGTCTAAAAATAACAAACACAAAACAAGAAGGGTTCAAAAAGCGATGTGAATTAGTGGGAGTTATAACGGATTAAAAATAAATAAAATCCTTTGGTTTCTCCCCCACCCCAATTGCATCTATTTATCTTACCTCACAACGATTTGAGGTTTGGGTTTAAAAAAAAAAAATACTATTACATAGAAGAAACATAAAAACATAGAAGATTCACAGCAAAGAAAGACCTCCTGGTCCATCTAGTCTGCCCTTGTATCTAGTCTACCAATTGTATTCTTTTCCTCACGCTTTTTATTCACCGCCATTGGATCATTCAAACCAGCTTTCCTGCTTATTAAAAAAGCAATGGGCAATTGTTTTCATTGTTTGTCAACAAAAAGCGAGAAGACATTAAGTAAACTGTTGTGGTTAGCTCCGGCCCAGCTCCTGCCCCAAGGACTGTGGATGTGGGGGAGACATCCACATGCTGCAGGCCTGTTTTGCTCCCTGTAGAATCTGATGATGAAGGCTCTTCTGACCAAGAAGACATGAGTGACAGGGAGGAGGAGTGTGGCAGACAGCTCAGAAGGAGATAAATTATCTAGCTCCTCCTTGGATTCAGAACAAGAGTTGATGATACAGCCACGCATGTGGAGAGCGATGCATAGGCAACAACAACTGAGAGATTATTATCAAAGAAAATGAGGCCACCTGTGGTTGGGTGGGGCTGTGGTCATTAGTGACGCTGCTATAAATAGCAGCCTGTGGGTTTGGCCATTGTGGAGGATTATCTGATCGTTGTGTTTCGTGACTGCTTTACTGACTTTGACCTTTTGTGTGCTGATTTTTCCCTGCTTTGAAACTAAACCAGAGCAAAGTGTGTTTCACTTTGTGAAAGAGGAAGGACTGTGAATTGCTTCACAGCTGCAAGCTAAGTATCACAGAACTGATAAGGGACTTGTACAAATTACCAGTTTGTTTGGAGACGAGTGCTGTTTGCTGTACCAAAAGAGGACTTAGTTTAAGTGAATTTTCCTTATAAAGAACATTGTTTTGAATTTTGTGTGTGTCTGAAATTTGTACCTGTGAATTTTTGGGAGGAGTCTATCAGAGAGCCCGACAGAACAGTAAACAATATACGGAATCAGACACCCCTAAACAAGATTACTATTTAGAACAAGCATCCTTTTATTAGTTGCCTCTGAGCATGTCCAACCGAGTGTACCCAGATTGTAACTGTGTTTTAACTGGGTAATTCGTTCAGCGAGCATTCCAGGGGTCCCATCAGAAAAATGGGGTTTTGACGCAGGAATTCCTTGATAAAATTTCGACAGGGCAACTCAGAAGGTAAATACGCCGAGAAACAAAAAGGAAGTCAAGCGGGTGCTACAGGAAATGGTTTTGATCTTGGCAAATCCTCCCAACATGAACATTTTGCTGCGTTTATTAGAATTCAGCCTATTAAAAGGCCATTATGAACTTAAGCTCTGCGATCCAGGAATCGGTTAAGGCCCGTAGAATAGACTCGGCCTCTCTTGTGATGTAATAATGCATGTTCCTTTCTCTGGGTTTAAATTTTTTCATCCGAGGCAGGTTTATTCTCTCCATTACCCTGGGTGGGTAGCACTCATAAAAGAGTGGTCGCTTCTAGGCAGAGGCAATAGTAAGAATTTTAGCTGCCTGGATCGGACTTACTGGCGGGATTAATGCGAGGTCTTTATTATGCTACGCCGCTCACTTTTCAACTCCTTTGAAAAGAACCTTTAAAGAGACGAAATTGCTTTCCTTTCAGGGAGTTTAGACGAGTTACTCATTTTACACGCAAAGCCAACTTTCCCTTTCAGTGAAATCATGCCAGATTCATACCAAGAGGCGTTTTGCACAAAATTATTAAGATTTGGAGGAGGGATAAAGGTGTGGGGTGGGGAGGAAGGGGGGGGGGAAGTCCTCAATCCAATGTTCGGACTTGTAGAGTTCAAGGTTGCCCTGCAGGTTTATTCAGAGGTAAACGTGAGTTCATCCAAGACTCATCAACTTAAATCCAAGTTATTGAAGCCTGAGATATGATCAGGTGGAATATCTCAGGCTTCACGCTGCAGTGCAGTTCACTCAAGGTGCAAAACGCATGGTTTAGATTCCTGCAAGCCATGAAACAACTAACTGACCAACCAGCCAGCCAGCCAGCCAGCCAGCCAGCCAGCCAGCCAGCCAGCCAGCCAGCCAGCCAGCCAGCCAGCCAGCCAGCCAGCCAGCCAGCCAGCCAGCCAGCCAGCCAACCTACCTACCTACCTACCTACCTACCTGATTTTGGACAGTGTGTGGCATAAAAAAGTCCTTAAGCTCAATAAGTGTTCATCTCAAGGGACAGCTTGATAGGGCTTTCTTTGATTGCTACTTTAATGACAACCAGTTTTGGTCGCCACATTAAATAAAAGATGTTGAAACTCTGAGCGCAGAGAAGAGCAACGAAGACGAGTAGGGGCCTGGAGACTAAAACATGTTTTAATGGTGGCTAAATAAGCCAACACAATCTTAAGCTGCATCAACAAGGGATACTCCAAGACTAGGGAAGTACTAATACTATAATGCCCTAGTCCAGTGATGGCGAACCTATGGCACGGGTACCACAGGGTGGCACACGGAGCCATATCTGCTGGCATGCAAACCGTTGCCCTAGCCCCTAGCTCAGCTCCAACATGCATGTTTATTCCATCCAGTCTCCGGAGAGGGGCGGCATACAAATCTAATAAATTGAATTGAATTAAATTAAATTTTTGGCTCACACAGAAGCTCTGGGAGGGGATTTGTGGCTTCCAGAGAGCCTCCGGGATGTGGGGGGAAGCTGTTTTCGCCCTCCCCAGGTGTTGAATGATGGGTGTGGGCACTCACACATGCATAATGCACACATCAAAATTCATAGCAGATGTGTAATCTTACAATCCAATATTAAATAGTAAGATAGAATAATAATCTTACATTATCAAACATACAAATAGTTAATTAATCTAAAGGCTGTGTAAAATAAGGTAGCCAACAGTTTATTTGGCACTGTTTCTCTCTTTCTCTTCTTTTTTTTCCCTCCTTCCTTTCTCTTCTTCCTTTTGACCGCTTTACTTCTTTCTTCTTTTCTATTCTATTTTCTCTCTTCTTTTTTTAAAAATGATATTTGATTTTGTAACTATACTAGATATGATCTTCCTTTTCTTTTTTGTTTCTTTTGTATATTCAAAACTAATAAAAATATTAATAATAATAATAATAATAATAATAATAATAATAATAATATCTTCGTAGAGGGGCGGCATACAAATCTAATAAATTATTATTATTATTATTATTATTATTATTATTAATAATAATAAAAGATAGTGCACACGCATGCTCTTTTGATTTGATTTGATTTATTGGATTTCTATGCCGCCCCTTTCCGGAGACTCGGGGCGGCTAACAGCAATAATAGAACCACACAATATACACAATAATCCAATAGTAAAAACAATTAAAAACCCATTAAAGTAAAAACCAAACATACATTCAGACATACCATGCATAAAATTGTAAAAGTCTAGGGGGAAAGAGTGTCTCAGTCCCCCCATGCCTGACAGCAGAGGTGGGTTTTAAGTAGTTTACGAAAGGCAAGGAGGGTGGGGGCAATTCTAATCTCTGGGGGGAGTTGGTTCCAGAGGGTCGGGGCCGCCACAGAGAAGGCTCTTCCCCTGGGTCCCGCCAAGCAGCATTGTTTAGTTGATGGGACCCAGAGAAGACCCACTCTGTGGGACCGGAGGAAAAAAAAGGTTTGCCATCACTGTTCTAACCCCAGAATGGAGGAAAGTCTCCAGACAGGGAAAAACCCACCCATAACTAAAGCCCAGGAAATCCCCTGCAATCTCTTGATTTCACTTTGTCAGCATCACCAAAGGATCGGGAGGCTGGAGCCAGAGGTACAGTTCGAAAATGACTAGGCGGACGAAGGAGAGTTAAGCAGTTTGTCAACGGAGACCGATTCTCTCTCACACACACCCCCCCATCGCCAGATAATCCCTGGCCCTCAACCGGCCGCCATTAAGAGGAACCCCCAACTCCTCACGAGTTGCTCCATTTATTATTTCTGCATTGCGTCAGGGGGGAGGTATTCACACTAAGCCACGGGGATTAAAGACTGAAGCTGTGGGGGGGACTCAGATCATATCCGTCATACCCATCTGTTTTCGATTCCAACCTTTCACACCTGCTTATATTTATTATTCCTTGCTTAGACAAGACACGGCTCGTTTTTCAACCCCCACCCCCCCTGGAAAAAAAAGCATATAAAGGCAGGGGTTTCTAAGAGAGAGAGAGAAAGAGAAAGGGAGGGAGAGAGAGAGAGAGAGAGAGAGAGAGATGGTCATTATCATCTCTCTCTCTCTAGAATCGAGACCACGTGAAGTATTAAGACCACTTTATAAGGTCTTGGCAAGACCACACTTGGAATGCTGCATTCAGTTTTGGTCAACATGATGCAAAACGAGACTTTAGAAAGAGTGCAGAGAAGAGCAACAAAGATGATTAGGAGACTGGAGGCTAAAACATATGAAGAACGGTTGCAGGAAGTAGGTCTGTCTAAAAGAAAGGAGACATGTTAGCAGCCATCCAGTATCTCAAGGGTTGCCACAAAGAAGAGGGAGTCAACCTATTCTCCAAAGCACCTGAGGGTAGAAACAAGAAGCAATGGGTGGAAACTAAACAGGGAGAGAAGCAACTTAGAACTAAGGAGAAATTTCTTGATAGTTAGAACAATTAATCCATAGAACAACTTGCCTCCAGAAGTCCGCTCCAGATCAGCATAGATTAATTCCAAGGCTAACATCAGACCGACAATCAAGGAAACATCAACCCAATCAAGGATCTGCCGAAGAAGCCGACATCAATCAGCCCAACCGAAAACTCTCTTAAGACCATTCCCACCAACATTGGGAATGTTGGTGGGAATGAGTCCATTTTGGAGTTGGGCGGCTTATAAATCTAATAAAATAAATGAATAAACAATTACAGGGCAAGCCACCAGAATGTGAACTGACAGCAAACCCCACTCCCTTTTAGAACAGATTATGTTACCTAGTTTGGTCATGAAAGGTTTGCAAGGACTCCTCATTTCAACCCTGAGCTACAAGTTGTGGTTGTTGTTGTTGTTGTTTTTAATGGGGAAAAATAAATAAATAAATCACCTGACATAACGTTTCGCATGTAGGAGAGACATGTCTGGTTGAAAACTACTTTTAAAGCTTTGCTGGTGATAAAAATAGGATCGCCAACATGATCGCTAACGTCAGATGACGGATATGTCACAATAAGAAGAAGCAATGCAAGAATGACAATGACAAGAAGCAACAGATGGACACTAATCAAGGAGAAAAACAACCTAGAACTAAGGAGAGATTTCCTAACGGGGAAAAACTGATCAGCGGAACGATTGATGCCCTTCCCATCGCCAATACAGTCCAAGAACACTTGGAGTACTGTGTACAGTTCTGGTCACCGCAACTCAAGGACATAATGGAACTGGAAAAGGTGCAAAAAAGGGCCACAAGAATGATCAAGGAAATGCAGCCACTCCCTTATGAAACCAGGTTGCAACGCCTTGGTCTCTTCAGCCTTGAGAGGCGGCGTTTAAGGGGTGACTTGATCGAAGTGTATAAAATCATCCAGGGGACAGAAAAGGTAGATAGAGAAAAATCCTTTTCTCTATCACCCACTACTAGGACGAGGGGGCCCTCCCTAAAGGTCATAGGTAAGAAAGTGAGGACAAACAAAGGGAAATATTTCTTCATCTAGAGGGTCCTTGGTTGATGGAATTCACATCCAGAAGGTCGTGACAGCTGTCAGTCTGGAGAGCTTCAAGGCAGGATTAGACAGATTCATGGATGCCAAGTGTATAATAGGTGGTTATTGAAATGGATGTCCAAGTGCCGCCTCTATGTTGGTTAAGGCATGCAGGGTTCCCTTGGGTACCATTTGTTGGGGGTCAAGGAAAAGGGAGGGTCTTGCCTTCTCTTTCTGCTCAAGATCCCCATGGACAATTGGTGGGCCACTGTGTGACACAGAATGCTGGACTCGATGGGCTTTGGCCTGATTCAGCAGGGCTCTTCTTATGTTCCTTCCTTCCTTCCCTCCCTTATTGAAACGGATGTCCAAGTGCTGCCTCTATGTTGGTTGAGGCAGGCAGGATTCCCTTGAGTACCATTTGTTGGGGGTCAAGGGAACGGGAGGGTCTTGCCTTCCCTTCCCTTTCTGCTCAAGATAACCCAAGGACAATTGGTGGGCTACTGTGTGTCACAGAATGCTGGACTCGATGGGCTTTGGCCTGATTCAGCATGGCTCTTCTTATTTTCAAGGCGGAGTTATATTCAGCAGATATATTTCTCATTGTGCCCAGAGAGAGAAATATCTGCCTCTACCTAGGATTGAACCCACAGCCCCCTGATTGTGAGGCGAGAGCTCCACCTCTAGGCCACCCCACCATGCAAGGGGGATACGTTCTCGTCCCTCCTTAAAAAAACGGAGAAAGGAAAAGGAAAGCATGCTGCCTTTAAAAATCCCAAACAATTGGGCAAATTTTAAAAAATCCAAAATTTTCTTTTAAAAAAAGTATATTTTTTTTGTTCAGAAACAAGAACACAGCAACAGATGGGGATCCGCAAACAACACACGTTGCTCATGGGTGAACAAATGGGGGGGAAAAGAACGACTGGCTACTTTTTTGTATACTTCCGTTGAGGCAACTGGCAACGTCCACTGTCATACCGATCGTTTTTAAATTTTTAGCAATTCCCCCCCCGCTCCTGACATTTCCAATTCTTTATCCCAATAAGGAGGATGAGAAGCGCACACCATGCCTCCCTTCTGGAACATTCCTTTGGCCCTGTTCGACCGGTGTGCAGTGTTCCCTCTAATTTTTTTGGGTGGTGGGCGGAAAAGTATAGTGTCTGAGCGGCAGTCCCTTCGGGACTGGGCGGCACAGAAATAATAAACAAACAAACAAATAAATAAATAAAAAACCCACCCTGTTTTGCCTCGGAGAATTTCAAAATAAAATACTGTACTGTGTGTCTATAACAGTGAGCTCATAATAGGGCAACTCTATCAATATCAAAATGCCACTTAAATAGTTGAGCTAGTTTCAAACTAGATTTTGATTTTCTTTCTCTCTTCCTTACTCCCATTCTTTTTCTTTCTCTTTTCCTTCCTCTCTTTTTTCTATCTGTTTCTCTCTCTTCCTCTCTCTCTCCTTCCCTCTCACTCTTTCCCTCTCGGCTTCTGGGCAGGTTTGGAAAACTCTGAGTTGATGATGATTTTTAAGTGAGCGATTGCTCACTGCTCAGCTTAGAGGGAACTATGCCGGTGTGTGTCTCTGTGTGTGTGTGTTTCGCCCCAGCCCCACCAACGAGAGGTATTGCTGCAGATGGGTCTCGGAAAAGGCCAAAAAGAGAGTTATTATCTTTACTGAAATGAAGATATTAAGAGTTATATCTTGACTGGCGGGAGGGTTCCTTCTGCTTCACGTGCCAAAATAACTTGGCTCGCTTCGGTTTGATCCACCTTGATTTAAGTGAGGAATTATTCACTCTTCTAGTCCAAGCCGCAGGGTTATCCAAATGTCCTTTTTCGAAGGTTTTCCCCGCGTTCTTATACAACTGGGGTTTTTATTTAAGTAAACCTTTCCCTTGAACTTGCACCGGGGGGGATAGGTTTGACTAATCGCTTGAAACTTGCTTCTTCCGAAAATAATGGCGGATTATTTGCCCTGTCTATAGGCATCGACAGCTGTGCGGTTTTGCTTGTAGCCTGATGTGCTTAGCTCAGTGGTGAAATCTACAGGTTTGGCAGTGAGAGCTCGGCATGCATTTGCTCCGCTCGCGTGTGCTTTTTTTTACCCTTGCTCCGCTCACGCTCAGATCACAAACATATTCACTTGTTAAGCCTGCGCAGAACACTTTTGCACACACACCGAGGGTTAAAAAACAACAAAATGGCGATGTCAGGTGGTAGGGAAAGCGAGTAGAAGGCTTGGTTGCATAGCTAGAGGTAGAACAAGCAGGAAGAGGGAGATTGTGATCCTGCTGCATAGAGTGCTGGTAAGACCCCATTTGGAATAATACTGTGTCCAGTTCTAGAAACTTCACCTACAAAAGAATATTGATAAAATGGAACAGGTCCAAAGACGGGTTACAAAAATGGTGGAAGGTCTTAACCATAAAACTGATCAGGAAAGACTTCATGAACTCCATCTGTATAGTCTGGAGGACAGAAAGGAAATGGGGGACAGGATCGAAACATTTAAATAAGGGTTAAATAAGGTTCAGGAGGGAAGTGTTTTTAATAGGAAAGTGAACCCAAGAATAAGGGGGCACAATCTGAGGTTTGTTGGGGGACAGATCAGAAGCAACAAGAGAAAATATTATTTGACTGAAAGAGTCGTAGATACTTGGAACAAACTTCCAGCAGACGTGGTTGGTCAATCCACAGGAACTGAATTGAAGCATGCCTGGAATAAACACATATCCATCCTAAGATAAAATAGAGGAAATAGTATAAGGGTAGACTAGATGGACCATGAGGTCTTTTTCTGCTGTCAATCTTCTATGTTTCTATGAGAGAGAGAGAAAGAGAGGGAGAGGGGGGGGGGAGAGAGAGAGGGAGGTAGGAAGAGGGAGGGAGGGGGGGAGAGAGAGAGAGAATGGAAGGAGGGAGGGAGGGAGGGAGAGAGAGAGAGAGAGAAAGAGAGGGAGAGAGGGGGGGGAAGAGAGGGAGGTAGGAAGAGGGAGGGAGGGGGGGAGAGAGAGAGAGAGAATGGAAGGAGGGAGGGAGGGAGAGAGAGAGAGAAAGAGAGGGAGAGAGGGGGGGAGAGAGGGAGGTAGGAAGAGGGAGGGAGGGGGGGGGAGAGAGAGAGAATGGAAGGAGGGAGGGAGGGGGAGAGAGAGAGAGAGAGAGAGAGAGAGAGAGAATGGATGGGGGAATGCATCATTTCACAATAGCATCAAGTATCTATTCAAATGTTCAAAAAAAGAAAGGGGGAAAAAAACACCCAGCCAACTAATTGACTCCATCTGTATTGATTTAAGGACTGATTAAATGCCTAATCAAGAAAGTCTTAATTAATTTTTTCTCTCTCTTCTCCCCACCCTGAGCAAGAAAGAGCCTGGGGAAAGGGTGAAAGAGACAACGAAGAGGAAAGCGCTTATTTCCTCTTACGCAGCCAGTCATCCCACAAATCCTTTCCACGCAAAGGTCGTTTTCTGGATTTTGTTTGGGGACTGAGAAGGGGGACGTGGGTCAGCAGGCTGTGGATGAGATTCTGGGGGTGCTTTAAAAGGCTGCCACTCCCCTCAAGTCAAAAGCGGTAATAAGAGTGTGTCTTAGCAATTGATTTGAGAAAATTTACTTAAGTAAACCAATAGAATAGAATAGAATAATATAGGATAGAATAGAATAGAATATAGAATAGAATAGAATAGAATTCTTTATTGCCCAAGTGTGATTGGACACACAAGGAATTTGTCTTTGGTGCAGATGCTCTCAGTGTACATAAAAGAAAACAATACATTTGTCAAGAATCACAAGGTCCAACATTTAATGATTGTCATAGGGGTCAAATAAGCAATGAAGAAACAATCAATATTAATAAAAATCTTAGGATACAAGCAACAAGTTACAGTCGTACAGTCCTAAGTGGGAGGAAAAGGATGATAGGAATGATGAGAAAAAACTAGTAGAAACAGAAGTGCAGACTTAGTAAAATGTTTGACAGGGTTGAGGGAATTATTTATTAGAGTGATTAATGAAATTAATAAGATTAAGATTTAGGTAACAATGATATAATATAGCAATGTAAAACTAGTAGGCCGATTTTAAAAAAAGCTGTAACAATAGTCTTTGGAGAAGGGTGATACAAATCTAATTAATAATAATAATAATAATAATAATAATAATAATAATAATAATAATGTCAATAGGAAGGTTGGCAATTGTGTAAATTGTTGAGTGTTTAAGACTTGATATATAACTGTAATCATGAATGATGATATCTATACTGTATGTCTGTATAAGTTGTGTTCCATTTTTGTCTTTGCTTATTTTATGGTATTTGTTTTTCTCTTAATGTAAATAGTAATTTTTTTTAAAAAAAAAGAGTGTGCCAAGGACAAGCAAATCCAGCTGGCTCTATGGCCTTGGTAAAGATAACCGTCCTTGCCAAGCTTGGACAGGAAGCTAGTGGGGAAAAAGATAGGAGGTGCCCTTGGGCGAGCTATCTTCTAAAGCCCCCATCCTGGCAGTGTTCACACAACACAAAGAACAGGTCAGGATTAGGGACAAGCCCTTGGAAGGACCAGCTAAGCTTGGCGAGGGTGGATCTTGGCTGGAGGGAGGGCGAGAATGTCGGGGGCTCGGCATGTCAAGGGGATCTAAGCTGCCTCGGTAAACGGATAAATCCTCAAGAAAAGGGAGGAATGTGTCGAGTGGGTTAGAATAAGTCAATAGAATGTGGGTAGTCCTCGTGTTACGACGACCATTGAGTCCAACAGTTCAGTGGCGAAGGGAGACAGTTGTTAGTTGAGGTTTTGCCCCCGTTTGACTATCTGTTCTTGCCACGGCTGTTATGGGAATCACTGAGTCAGTCCAGAAGCAGTGAATTGTTTGTTTATTTACTTATCGGATTTATATGCTGCCCCTCTCCGAGGACTCGGGGAGGCTCACAACATAATAAAAAAAAAGTATCAGGGGATCCAGCATTTTGAAATTCCCTGACATTTCCCTGTGACTTGCATTCTAGTAAAGACGCGGTCGCAGATGATGTCATACCAAACGGCTAAGTTCTGGAGAAACATTGGTAGATGAGGAAGCAAGTTGTTGCCACAGTTATGCCCGTTTTAGAAACATAGAGACATAGAAGATTGACGGCAGAAAAAGACCTCCTGGTCCATCTAGTCTGCCCTTATACTATTTCCTGTATTTTATCTTAGGATGGATCTGTGTTTATCCCAGGCATGTTTAAATTCGGTGACTGTGGATTGACCAACCACATCTGCTGGAAGTTTGTTCCAAGCATCTATGACTCTTTCAGTCAAATAATATTTTCTCACGTGGCTTCTGATCTTTCCCCCAACTCCCCTCAGATTGTGCCCCCTTGTTCTTGGGTTCAGTTTTCTATTAAAAACACTTCCCTCCTGAACCTTATTTAACCCTTTAACATATTTAAATGTTTTGATCATGTCCCCCCTTTCCTTTCTGTCCTCCAGACTATACAGATTGAGTTCATGAAGTCTTTCCTGATGCTTAAGACCTTCCACCATTTTTGAAGCCCGTCTTTGGACCCGTTCAATTTCATCAATCTCTTTTTGTAGGTGAGGTCTCCAGAACTGAACACAGTACAGTAGTCCCTCGCTATATCGCGCTTCACCCACCACGGCTTCACGTCATCGCGGGTTTTGAAGTCAGCATTGGCACAGATACAGGACAAGCCAACCAGCCCGCGGCTGGGCGAATGATGAGCGGGGCGGGGACTGAGCTCCGGTGGAGGCCCGTCCCCTCGTTCAACCCGCCTCGCCAGTGCCGAGAAGGCAGTCTTTGGAGGCGCGCTTAGTGGTTGGCGGCGGCGGCGGTGTGCTTGGGGTTGTAGAAAGAGCTGGGAAGGAGGAGAAATTCCCCTTCGCGGATTTCACCTATCGCGGCCGGGTCTGGAACATAACACCAGCGATAGGTGAGGGACTACTGTATATTCCAAATGTGGTCTCACCAGCGCTCTGTACAGCGGGATCACAATCTCCCTCTTCCTGCTTGTTATACCTCTAACTAATTTATTAGATTTTTATGCCATGCCTCTCCAAAAACAACAATAATAAACAATGTACAAATCCAATATTTAAAAACACAATTTAAAAAACCCTTATAATAAAATAATCACACACCATCCAATCAAACCATACATAAACCAAAATAGAAGTGATGTCAATTTCCCCATGCCTGGCGGCAAAGGTGAGTTTTCAACAACTTGCAAAAGGCGAGGAGGGTGGGGGCAGTTCTGATCTCCGGGGGGGGAGTTTGTTCCAGAGGGCTGGGGCTGCCACAGAGAAGGCTCTTCCTCTGGGCCCTGCCAGACAACACTACTTAGTCGACGGGACCTGGAGAAGGCCAATTCTGTGGGACCTAATCGGCCGCTGGGATTTGCGCAGCAGAAGATGGTCACGGAGGTATTCTGGTTGGATGCCATGTCAGGCTTTATAGGTCATAACCAACACTTTGAATTATGACCGGAAACTGATTGGTAGCCAGTGCAGGCCACGGAATGTTGATGAGACATGGGTGTATCTGGGAAGGCCCATGATTGCTCTCGCGGCCGCATTCTGCACAATCTGAAGTTTCTGAACACTTTTCAAAGGTAAATTATTTTTGGCTCACACAGAGGCTCTGGTATGTTTTTGGCTTCCAGAGAGACTCCAGGGGGATGGAGATGGACATTTTTACCCCACTCCAGCTCCAGGGAAACCTTTGGAGGCTGGGGAGGGCAAAACACAAACTTACTGGGCCCACCAGAAGCTGGGTTACAGGCCATTTCCAGCCACCAGAGGGCCTCTGGGGGGCAGGGGAAGCTGTTTTCGCCCTCTGCAGGCATTCAGTTATGGGTTTGGCACTCCCGCATGTGCAATAGGGCATGCCCACACTCTTTCGGCGACCGAGAAAAAAAGGTTCGCCATCACTGGATTACAAGATCTCCAAAGTCCCTTCCAGTTTTGTGGTTCCGTAGCAACCCGCTACCGGTTCAAATGCAGGTGCGCTGTTGGTCCAGAGAAACAGGCAAGGCTTGATAACCAGGTTGGAAAGAGGGGTAAGAAGGCGAGGAGGGAAGTGCCGCCATCTTCTCCCCACTTCCCCAAGATTGGGCTCATTAAAACAACTTCGGAACAGCCACCGCAGCTGCTCCCCGAACATTGTTTGGGAACTCGCTGGGATCTTGGTCCCGTTTCAAAAATTCCACCGAGTGGTTGATGTGTGTGTGGAGGGGGAGAAGGAGAGGAAGGGGTGGAGGGAGGGAGGGAGGAAGATCAATCACGTTTTCAGGCAAAATAAGATGGCAGCGTAAAGCGGAGCACCACGGCTGGAGGTTTTTATTGGCTCCCCGTTTTTGCAAAGCTGATGCTTAGCGATCGTTGCGATGGAAAAAACAACAAATGCCCTCAGCTGCCACAGCTGCATCCAATTTTCTTAAAACAATATATATGGAGGGGTGGGAGTGGGGGAACGGGGTGGGAATTCCCCAGCCTTCTTCCCATCGAGAAATACATTCATACATACATATATATATGTGTGTGTGTGTGTGTGTGTGTGTGTGTGTGTGTATGAAGAGCCAATGGGAAAGGGGAGGGCGAGGAGACGGCTTGGAGGATCGTTCAATTGCCAAATGGTCCAGTCATCTGTGACCGACGTCGAAACCATGCCTGCTTTTCCAAACGAGGATCGGAGAAAGTGTGATGGTTGTTGTTGTTGTTCTCCTCCTCCTCCTTCTCCTCTTCCTCTCCTCCTCCTCCTCTTCTTCTCCTTCTCCTCTTCCTCTTTTCCCCCTCCTCTTCTCCTCCTCCTCTTCTTCTCCTCCTCTTCCTCTTCTTTCCCTTCTCCTCTTCCTCTCTTCTCCTCTTCCTCCTCTTTTCTTCTCCTCTTCCTCTTCTTCCCTTCCTCCTATTTTTCTCCCTCTGCTCTTGCTCTTCTCTTCCTCCTCCTCTTCTCCTCTTCCTCTTCTCCTTCTCCTCTTGCTCTTCTTTTCCTCCTCCTCCTCCTCTTCTTCTACCCCTTTCTCCTTTGGGATCCTTGACCTTATTGAGGTCATCAATTCCAGCCAAGCTGAGTTGCTTCCATTGACTTCTCCTGCAGTTGTCTCCATGGCCCTGGCGCTGAAGGACTTCTCGGGTTTCTTTAGGGTATTTGAAAACGGTCTCCTTGCTCAACAGCAATACAGATAGTCCTCGACTTATGACAAACAGTTCTTTTTAAAAAAATAGCTTTTATTGAGTTATATATATTAAAGAAGACAGTACATGGTTTATAATTCCTGATCATAAGCATAATATTAACATTCCATATAGGTAAAACAAAAACACAAAGGAAAAAAAAGAAAAACAACAACAACAACAAACAAGAAACATATAAAAGGGAGACGGGGAAGAGGAAATCCGCTTAAATCTCCCCTCTCCCCATGCTGTCTTTTTTGACAGCTTACCTTTTATCATTTCATCTTATTTTACGGTGCTTGATAGCAACAGTTTAACTTTGGCTAAATGCAGAGCCTCTTATCCAACAAGCTTTCTATTTACACTCACTACATTACACTTTCAATGTATGACAAAGAGTTCCTTGAGTGACCGTTCAAAGTGACTTGTGAACTGTTTTTCACATTTTGCGATATCCCCGTGAACTCGCGATCAAAATTCAGACGCTTGGAAACAGACTCACATTTATGACCAGTTTCAGTGCTCCTGTACTTGTGATTGAACGGGGAAGCTGGATTCACTGAACAATCGTGTGACTAATTTAACAACTGCAGTGATTCACTTAACAACAAGGGTGGTAAAATGAGGCAAAACTGACTTAACAACAGTCTCGCTTAGCCACCAGAGGTTTGGGGCTCAAGTGTGGTCCTACATCGAGGAATATCGGTACATGTTGGTGAACTAGTGACTCTTAACAGATGGATGTGTCTTTGAGAGACTGAGGCCGGGACTTTAAGATATGAAAAGGCAGATAATTAAATGAACCCCATTTTCTGAGGGTGGGTACCACCTCTAAACCTCCTGGGCCCAGAAGAGCATCCAAAGAGATAAAAAAATTAAAACCAACTCTTGACAGAGAAGAAAGTTGACTTGAGCTTGTCTAAGCTTCCTAATGTTTGACATTCCTTTAAAAAAATGTTTAAACAGCATTCTTAAAGTTAAGAACTGTAAAAGGAATACAGTTTAACTTACTGAAATATAACAACAGTATAGTTTACCGTTAAAAGAAAAGGTTTAGAATTTTTTTTCTTTTCTTTGTTTTGTTCTCTTTTTTTACACATTTATATGTACAGTGATACATCATCTTACAAACGCCTCGTCATACAAACTTTTCGAGATACAAACCCAGGGTTTAAGATTTTTCTGCCTCTTCTTACAAACTATTTTCACCTTACAAACCCACCGCCGCCACTGGGATGCCCCGCCTCTGGACTTCCGTTGCCAGTGAAGCGCCCGTTTTTGTGCTGCTGGGATTCCCCTGAGGCTCACCTCCATGGGAAACCCCACCTCCGGACCTCCGTTGCCAGCGAAGTGCTTGTTTTTGCGATGCTGGGATTCCCCTGCAGCATCGCAAAAACACAGAAGTCCGGAGGTGGGGTTTCCCATGGAGGGGAACCTCAGGGGAATCCCAGAAGCGCAAAAACGGGCGCTTCGGCTGGCAAAAGGGGTGAATTTTGGGCTTGCACGCATTAATCGCTTTTCCATTGATTCCTATGGGAAACATTGTTTCGTCTTACAAACTTTTCACCTTAAGAACCTCATCCTGGAACCAATTAAGTTTGTAAGACAAGGTATCACTGTACTTATGTTATGTCTGTATAAGTCTGAAGTGTGTGAATCAATGTTTTCAATGTAATTTTAATATTTATGGTCAATAAAAATCATTTAAAAAACCCAGCATTCTTGCTCTTGGTGACATTTCTGCTTTTTCTCGTTTATTTATGCTCTCCCTATTCACCTTCCCACCTGTGCTTGTGTGTGTGTTTTTATGATTTTAAACCATTGTGGGATAATCTACATGCAATTCCTTTTTTTTCTCCTTTAAGCTGGTGATCACTCTTCCAGAGATTTTGTTTTATCCGCTTGGCCACATTCCCTCGCAAACTTGATTTCTTCCTCTCTGTTATGGTCTGGGGAGCTCATGGATTTGGTCATTTCCTCTATAGTAGGGCTTCTCCATTTCTTCCCCAGCTGTTGAGCATTACCTCAACTTAAGCAGATTGAAAGGCTCAAATTGGGGCTTATTCCTCATAGTTTGTTTAATGTATTACGAAGCAGGAAGGCCGTTTATATCCAGTGGTCCCTCCACCCTTCGAAACGCAACTCTGGGCGATGTCCTATGGCAGTGATGGCAAACCTTTTTTCCCTAAGGTGCCGAAACAGCGTGTGCGCATGCTATCGCGCATGTGCGAGTGCCCACACCGATAATTCAATGCCTGGGGAGGGAGAAAACAGCTTCTCCAACCCCCTGGAGGTCCCCTGGAGGCTGGAAACGATCTGTTTCCCAACTTATGGTGGGCCCAGTAGGCTCGTGTTTCGCCCTCTCCAGGTTCCAAAGGCTTCCCTGGAAGCGCGGGAGGGTAAAAACGCCCGCCCCCATCCTCCCGGAAGCCCTTTGGAAGCCAAAAACGCCCTCTGTGCAAGCCCAAAATCAGCTGGCCGGCACACACATGCACGTTGGAGCAATGGCTCAAGTGCCAGCAGATATGGCTCTGCGTGCCACCTGTGGCACCTGTGCCATAGGTTCACCATCACTGCTTTAAGAGATCCAACTGCCTTGCAGTTTGGCTTGCTATGGGTGCATTGCTTGGAATCCTGGAAAACTGCAGGCAAACAAAATAGATAATTCTGTTCTGGAGCAGCCCAGGTTCTTCTGTTAAATGCGAAGGTATCTTTAGTTAGTGAAAGAATTCTGACTGTCGTGCAGAAGAATAAGTTCCTGAATGGGCTGAGGATCTGACTATGTAACATCTGCAAAGATGACTCCACTACAGAAGTTAATTGTACTGCCCCCAGCTACCTTGTGTCACGTGTTTGCTTGTTGAGAACCAGAGTTACATAGAACATGAAAGATTGACGGCAGAAAAAGACCTCCTGGTCCATCTAGTCTGCCCTTATACTATTTCCTGTATTTTATCATAGGGTGGATCTATGTTTATCCCAGGCATGTTTAAATTCAGTTCCTGTGGATTTACCAGCCATGTCTGCTGGAAGTTTGTTCCAAGCATTAACTATAAAATATTTTCTCACGTTACTTCTGATCTTTCCCCCAACTAACCTCAGATTGTGCCCCCTTTTTCTTGGATTCCCTTTCCTATTAAAAACACTTCCCTCCTGAACCTTATTTAACCCTTTAACATATTTAAACGTTTCGATCATGTCCCCACTTTCCTTTCTGTCCTCCAGACTACACAGATTGAGTTCTTTAAGTCGTTCCTGATAAGTTTTACCATTTTTGTAGCCCATCTTTGGACCCGTTCAATTTGATCCATCTCTTTTTGTAGGTGAGATCTCCAGAATTTGAACACAGTATTCCAAACGGGGTCTCACCAGTGCTCTATACAGCGGGATCACAATCTCCCTCTTCCTGCTTGTTATACATCTAGCTATGCAGCCAAGCATTCTACTCGCTTTCCCTGCGGCCTGCCTACACTGTTCACCCATTTTGAGTGTTGAGTTGGGTGAATCTGCCTTGCTATCATATTTTTTCACACTTTCCCCAGAAAAGTTCCTTTAAATTTCAGGCAAACTTCACTCCTCTCAGGATGAGAGGTTTAGTGGCGAAGAACAGGTAAAGGTTATGCAGAAGATTTCAGGTGAAAATGTTAACAAAAGCATACCTGGTATTTACTCATCGATATTACGGAGTGACAATAAGCTTGTCGCCAAAGAAATAAAATTAAAATTTAAAAAATGTAGGAAGGAGAGAGGGAGAAAGAGAGATGATAAAGATGGAGAAATGTCACAAACACACTTCAGAAGAATCCTACTTGACCTTTACAAGAAGACACTCTTAGAATAGAAACCAATAAACACAGTATGAGTCACCAAACATAAGAAAAAATAATAATTTAAAAAATGCAGGAAAGTAAGCTTTTATAATAAGTTAAAGCATGTTTTGGTCCTCTCATATCTCAGCCAATTTTACACCTGCTCCCCAACCAGGCCCGTTTGCCTTTAAAAGCAGGGCTGGCTTCAATTTTTAAGAAGGAGTTTAGATGAACCTACCTGCTACGTCTGGCCGTAGGCGTGACGGAAGCTTCCATTTGCTCTGTGGAGAACCTGGGACTTGGCTTTTCAGCTTCTCTCTGTAGGGGAGAGAGGAAGAAAAAGAGTAGATCGGTATTAAAGAGGTACAGTGGTACCTCTACCTAAGAACGCCTCTACTCACGAACTTTTCTAGCTAAGAACCGGGTGATCAAGATTTTTTTGCCTCTTCTCAAGAACCATTTTCCACTTACAAACCCGAGCCTCCGAAATTGTAACTGGAAAAGGCAGGGAGAAGCCTCCGTGGGGCCTCTAGGAATCTCCTAGGAGGAAACAGGGCTGGAAAAAGCGGTGAGAAGCCTCCGTGGGGCCTCTCTAGGAATCCCATGGGAGGAAACAGGGCCTCCACCCTCTCTGTGGTTTCCCCAATCGCATGCATTCTTTCCTTTTACATTGATTCCTATGGGGAAAAATTGCTTCTTCTTACAAAATTAGAAAATTGCTTTTTCTACTTTAGATCCTGGTCATGGAATGAATTAAGTTCATAAGTAGAGGTACCACTGTACTGAAATACAATGCAGATTTTTTTTTTTTGTTAGAAAAAGGGAGCATTCATTAACTGATTGATTAGGTCTGGAGATTTGTGTAATCCGAGGCCTAGAGGTCTTCTAGTCCAACCCCTTGACCAGAGGTGAAATATTTCCGGTTCGCTCGTGCCTGTCGGTTGTAGGAGAGCTGGTCGCGAAGGGTGCGCAAGGTTCTGCCCACCCACCCAGATGCCACCATTTGGGTTCTTTTACCCTCCGCGCATGAACAGGGCAGGAGGGGGGAGCCTCGCACTCCTTTCCTGACCAGCTCTCCTATGACTGACAGGCTTGAGCAAACCAAGAGCATTTTACCCTTGCAGAAGACTCGGGTGCCAAAAGAGCATGTGTGTGTGCTATCGTGTATGCACGAGTGCCCATACCCATAATTCAATTCATGGGGAGGGCAAAAACGGCGTGTTTCCCAACAGCCGGGGTGGCGCAGCAGGTAGAGTGGTGTACTGCAGGCCACTGTAGCTGACTGTAGATCTGAAGGTCAGCGGTTCAAATCTCATCACCGGCTCAAGGTTGACTCAGCCTTCCATCTTTCCGAGGTGGGTAAAATGAGGACCCGGATTGTGGGGGCAATAGCCTAGCTCTGTTAAAAAGTGCTATTGCTAACATGTTGTAAGTCACCTTGAGTCTAAGGAGAAGGGCGGCATAAAAATCGAATGAATGAATGAACGAACGAACGAACAAACAAACAAACAAACAAACATACAAACAAACAAACTAACTTCTGGTGGGCCCAGGGAGCTCGTCTTTCACTGTTTCCAAGCTCCAGAGGCTTCCCTGGAGCCTAGGGAGGTAAAAAATGCCCTCCCCCATCCTCCCGGAGGCTCTCTGTCAGCCAAAAATCTGCTGGCCGCACACACATGCATGTTGAAGCTGAGCTAGGGCAATGGTGTGGGTATTTACCAGTTATTGCAATGATACGGAAAACCAATCTTGCTATAAAACATTTCATTATTCTGTATTATTTCACATATAAAAATTATACCCTATATATATCTAAGGAAAATGTTACATGCTTGTCTGGCTAACAAAAAAGGTCAAACCAACCATGATTGGATTAAAGAAGCTATGTGCTGGACAGAGACAATTCACCCCTCTTGATTAAGTTTAAGGAAATAATTGTCTAAGTTTATGTTGACTTTAGGTAACTGACGTCCTTCTGTTTGTCTGGTTAATTAAGATGCTCTCCTGTTTATTTAGCAATCTTTGTACCCTGACAGGATTTGTCTGTATGCTATGTCACATATTAACTATATACATTGTAACTAGGTTAAGAATGAATGTTTTATATTTGTACAGACAAGAAACTGATGATAAAAGAATAAACTTGCAAGTCCAGAATCATGCCACACAGCATGATTTATTTACTTATTTATTAGATTTGTATGCCGCCCCTCTCCGTAGACTCAGGGCAGCTCACAACACCATAAAACAGTTCATGACAAATCTAATAATTTACCATTTAAAATATTTTTAAAAACCCATTATTAAGCAGACATACATACAAACATACCATACATAAATTGTATAGGCCTGAGGGAGATATCTCAGTTCCCCCATGCCTGACGACAAAGGTGGGTTTTGAGGAGTTTACGAAAGGCAAGGAGGGTAGGGGCAGTTCTAATCTCTGGGGGGAGCTGGTTCCAGAGAGTCGGGGCCGCCACAGAGAAGGCTCTTCCCCTGGGGCCCGCCAACCGACATTGTTTAGTTGACGGGACCCGGAGAAGGCCAACTCTGTGGGACCTAATCGGTCGCTGGGATTCGTGCAGCAGAAGGCAGTCTCGGAGATATCCTGGTCCAGTGCCATGAAGGGCTTTAAAGGTCATAACCAACACTTTGAATTGTGACCGGAAATTGATCGGCAACCAATGCAGACTGCAGAGTGTTGGTGTAACATGGGCATACCTGGGGAAGCCCATGACTGCTCTCGCAGCTGCATTCTGCACGATCTGAAGTTTCCGAACACTTTTCAAAGGTAGCCCCATGTAGAGAGCGATACAGTAGTCGAACCTCGAGGTGATGAGGGCATGAGTGACTGTGAGCAGTGAGTCCCGGTCCAAATAGGGCCGCAACTGGTGCACCAGGCAAACCTGGGCAAATGCCCCCCTCGCCACAGTTGAAAGATGGTTCTCTAATGTGAGCTGTGATCCCAGAGAGAGTTTGCTTCTCAACATGAGACAGCTCTGCTCAGCCCAGAGAGATATTTCCAACATGGACGAAGCATTCTAGAAACCATGTGTCTGTGTCTGTGATTTCCACATTTCTAAACATGCCAGCAGATATGGCACCGTGTGCCACCTGTGGCACCCGTGCCATAGGTTTGCCATCACAGCGTTAGACCATTCCAGATACGCACAGTGGACCACTTTATTTTTGAAATCAGTGATGGCGCTTCCACCACTCTGGGAGGCAAGGTGTCCCATTGATTAATTGTCTTCACTGTCAGGAAATTCCTCCTGAGTTCGAGTCTCTCTCTCTCCTTCTCTCTAATGATCTTCCATCTGTTATGCCCTCAGGTGCTTTGGCGACTATACCGACCCCCTCTTCTCCATGATGGTCCCCCAAGTACTGGAAGGCTGCTGTTGTGTCTCGCCTGAGCCTTCTCTTTACTCCCACTCTCAGACTCAGAAGGCAAGAACACTGGCCTGCGATGCCAGTATTCCTCCATCTCCTGGTGACCAACTGAGCTGGACGTGGACCACTCACAACAATAGGCAGGAGGAGAAGAGGGTTGAGGAAAGGCTTCAAGGGAGATGAGAAAAGGGGAAACAGCTTTTCTCCTCCCCCCCCTCCAAAATGGGCCTAGGCCCTGCCCCCCTTAAATATGTGGTCTTTCTTACTTCAGGCAGTTGGCCAGTCTGTTGATCAGGGTGTGGATCGATCAGAAGAGAAGTGAGGGGGATGTTTCTGAAAGAGACCAGGCCATGCTTGCTCCTTTGCAGATGGGGGAAACCGAAGCTGTAGCTTCCTTCTATGGGGAAAAAGAAGGGAGAATCTATGGTTAAGGCATCCCTCCCACTTTTTTGGTTTAGTGGACATTCCACAATGTTTATGTTTATGTTATGTTTATTAGATTTGTATGCCGCCCCTTTCCGTAGACTCGGGGCGGCTCACAACACAATAAAAACAGTTCATGACAAATCTAATAATTTACAATTTAAGATAATTTTAAAACCCCCATTATTAAGCAGACGTACATACAAGCATACCATACATAAATTGTATAGGCCCATGGGAGATGTCTCAGTTCCCCCATGCCTGATGACAAAGGTGGGTTTTAAGGAGTTTACGAAAGGCAAGGAGGATAAGGGCAGTTCTAATCTCCGGGGGGAGCTGGTTCCAGAGAGTCCGGGCCGCCACAGAGAAGGCTCTTCCCCTGGGGCCCGCCGACCGACATTGTTTAGTTGACGGGACCCGGAGAAGGCCCACTCTGTGGGACCTAATCGGTAGCTGGGATTCGTGCGGCAATCTTAACTCTAAGGCGGTGGGGAAATCCTACCGTATGCCCTCGTGCAGGCGGGGGTTCCAACTTACCGCCACTATCGGTGCTGATGTACGCACAGCTCTGGGTGACCACACATTGGAACGAGATTTGGCTTCTGCGCAGAATGAAAGTATCGCGAGAATACGTGCGGGCACGTGAGATTTCGGCGATTTTTTTTTGCTTCCGCTCATGCACAGAAGCAAAAAATGGCCGAAAATTGTCAAAATCTCACACGCTGCGCATACGCGGAAGCCAAATCTCACGCAGATGCATGTGCGCGCCTGCCGATCACCGAGAGCCGTGTACACAGCTCCATTTCCGCTACCAGTGCGCTGACCCCCCTCGTCCAGACAGGAACCCAATACTGCCATGTTGGTTCGGAGAATCGGTAGTTGCAGCAGCGCAAGGCTCTGTTGCCATATTTTTTAAGCCCTTTGCGCATGCACAAAGCTTTCTGTGCTTGCACAGAGGGTGAAAAAGCGTGCGTGGCAGTGGTACATGTGAACCAGGAGGGAAAGTAAGTAGATTTTACCACTGACCTAAGCCTATCCTTACCTCTGAACAAACCACATTTTTGAAGAGGTCTGCATGGGCACGACTTAGAAACATAGAAGATTGACGGCAGAAAAAGATCTCCTGGTCCATCTAGTCTGCCCTTATACTTCCTGTGTTTTATCTTAGGATGGATCTATGTTTATCCCAGGCATGTTTCAATTACGTTCCTGTGGATTTACCAACCACGTCTGCTGGAAGTTTGTTCCAAGCATCTACTACTCTTTCAGTAAAATAATATTTTCTCATGTTGCTTATGATCTTTCCCCCAACTGACCTCAGATTGTGCCCCCTTGTCCTTGGGCTCACTTTCCTATTAAAAACACTTCCCTTCTGAACCTTATTTAACCCTTTCACATATTTAAATATTTCGATCATGTCCCCCCTTTCCCTTCTGTCTTCCAGACTATACAGATTGCGTTCATGAAGCCTTTCCTGGTAAGTTTGATGCTTAAGACCTTCCACCATTTTTGTGGTCCGTCTTTGAACCCGTTCAGTTTTATCAATATCTTTTTGTAGGTGAGGTTTCCAGAACTAGACACAGTATTCCAAATAGGGTCTCACCAGTGCTCTATATAGTGGGATCACAATCTCCCCTCTTCCTGCTTGTGATGCCTCTAGCTATGCAGCCAAGCCTTCTACCTCTAAATCCTTCTCTTCTGCAGTTTTTGCTGACACAGAACTTTGTAAATACAGGCTGCTTCATATTTTCTTCCTACTATTTTCTTCCCTCTCCTTCTCTCTGGGGTCTCTGAATAGGGAGTTGTAATCCCCTTAGAGCAAAATCCGATTATCTTATGCTGTTCATCTGACTGCCCAATAAGCAAACATTCAGAGCTAAGTTGGAAAAGGCCCAGGTCTTGAAACCACCCACCTCAATGTTTACCTAGATCGCCTCCCGTTACAGGTAGTCTTTGACTTATAACCCCGGCTGAGCCCAACGTTTGGGTCGCTAAGCAGAGTGGTGCGGTGGCCCAGAGGTGGAGTTCTCGCCTCCCAATCAGGAGGCTTTGAGTTCGATCCTAGGAACAGGCAGGTATTTCTCTCTCTGGGCACAGTGAGAATATTTTTGCCGAACAAAACTCCGCACTGGCGACAGGGAAGGGCAGTGGGCCAGTAAACACTCCGCTTCATTCAGACTCCACCCCACAAAGGATTATGGAGTAGTTAAAAGGAGATGATGATTTTATGTTGCTAAGAAAGACAGATTGGTGGTGGCTTTACTTCATTTTACAATCTTTCTTAAACTGTTAGCAACGACACTTGTTAATTGAATCCGGTTTCCCTGTTGAAGGTTGCAAATGGGGATCATGTGACTCCAGAACACTGCCGCCGTCATAAATACAAGTCAGCTGCCAAAGGTTCTGAATTTGATTCGAGGGACCATTGGGTCTTAAGTGTGAAAAACGGTCATCACGGCGTGTTTGTTTTTTTTTTTAGCGCCATCCTAACTTCAAACGGCTCTTAAGTCAAGGACTTAACACAAAGACAATTGTGTTTGCCTAGAGCTGTGCTTCTTTCCTCCGGCTCTTTCTGTCGGAGGGTGAAAACGGCCTTCCGGTAAGCAAGGCGGCCTTGGGCCTTTTGTCAAAGGACATTGGTTCTTAACACTCCATCTCTCTCCCTCTCTCATTAGCTTTCGCTGCACTGGCATGTTTGCATTCGAAGGGGAAGCAGAATGCTGCTTTCAGCATCATTTCCAATCTCTTTTATGCACTAATAGTTTTCAATAATGACACTGCAGCTGCCAAGGGTTAACTCTTTGAGGGCACAGAAAGTGCATGTCGACACAGGGGAATTTCTGGGGGGTTTGGTGACCTCGGATGGACAACTCCATCGACCGTTCTCCCAGCCCACTAAATCTGACCTCCAAACTGCAGAATCCAATATTTCTTTCCCAGTTGCTGCTGCAGCTTCCCCTCCCCATTTCCCATATCTATCCATCCATCCATCAATCCGATCTATCTCCTATCTATCTATCTATCTATCTATCTATCTATCTATCTATCTATCTATCTCTTTCTCTCCTATCTATCTATCTATCTATCTATCTATCTATCTATCTATCTATCAGATAGATAGATGAGAAAGAGATAGATAGATAATCTATCTCTCTTTCTCTCCTATCTCTCTCTCTCTCTCTCTTGCATCTATCTGTCTGCCTGCCTGTCTTGTATCTATCTATCTGTCTATCCTCTATCTATCTATCTCTTTCTCTCCTATCTATCTATCTATCTATCTATCTATCTATCTATCTATCTATCAGATAGATAGATAGATAGGAGAGAAAGAGATAGATAGATAGATAATCTATCTATCTTTCTCTCCTATCTCTCTCTCTCTCTCTTGTATCTATCTGTCTGCCTGCCTGCCTTGTATCTATCTATCTGTCTATCCTCTATCTATCTATCTATCTATCTATCTATCTATCTATCTATCTATCTATCTATCTATCTATCTATCTATCTATCTAAATTATAGGCCTTCCGGACAATATACAGTCAAAGGATATGTTGTCATCTCTGAAGCTGGCCTGACTGAGGCTTCAGCGTTGGCACGCTGGGACTGAGGAACTAGGAAAAGGGGAATAGAGTTAGTTGAGAACCAAGGACATACCCATGGGCAGCTGAAGAAAGGAGGAGCGATGCTACCAGGCAACTGGACAGCCCCTTGATTGGACCATGAGACTGACTGGTCGGGAAACTGGGAGAAACTTTTACTTTTAATTAGGTGAAAACTGCGGGAACCTTTTAGAGTCGGTTTTCACCAGTCAGTGCCAACACAGTACGTCCAATAAAGCTTGCTCTTTTAAGGAATCTACTTGCCCTGGAGTTCAGCTTGCTATGGGTGTATTACTTAGAACCCTGACAAGTGTTATAATTCTCCCATAGGATGGCTAAGTCAGGTGTTCCTTGACTTACGACAGTTCGTGTGGCAACCTTTCAAAGTTACTACGGCAATGAGAAAAGTGACTTGGGACTGTTTTTTCACAGGTAGGACTTTTGCAGGGTCCTCGTGATCAGGGGGATTAAAATTCAGATGATAGGTCATTGGTCCGTATCTCCTTCCTTCTGAGGTCGGTAAAATGAGGACCCAGATTGTTGGGGGGCAAGAGGCAGATTCTGTAAACTGCCTAGAAAGCCCCACAAAGTGGTATATATGTCTAAATGCTTATAGGAAGAAATGAAGGAAGGAAGGAAGGAAGGAAGGAAGGAAGGAAGGAAGGGCAATAGCTTTTAGACTTACGGTATATACTGCTTCATAATCCTTTTTCAGCCCTCTCTAAGTGGTTTACAGAGTCAGCATATTGCCCCCAACAATCTGGGTCCTCATTTTACCCACCAAGAAAGGGTGGAAAGCTGAGTCAAACTGCTGTCAGTCAGCAGAATTCGCCTGCAATACTGCATTCTAACCACTGTGCCACCACCGCTCAGAAATTAGAGGACAACAAGCTCTCTTTCGGCTTTGGTCAAGGATGCTGAACAAAAAGGCCAATCCTGTTTCTTACTTTCCATAATGATATTTCTATATTACCATCATTTAATATTTCTAATACTATGTACATTTTCCTTTACATAGGTCTTACATCGGTATCCCTTTTTATTTCTATTTCCAAACGATTCTCTTTTCCTTTCTTTTCCTGTTATTTAACTCAGTTAGCTATTTAATTGATTATCTTCATTTTATTTTTTATTTTAGCTTTGTACCGTGTTTCCCCGAAAGTAAGACAGTGTCTTACTTTCTTTTTATCCCCAAAAGCCCCACTATGTCTTACTTTCGGGGTATGTCTTATATTGGAAAAAAATTGTCAAATTTTTTGTTTTAACCATAAAATTAACATTTATTAACAACCTGAAGAGTATTGTATTCACCACAAAACAGCAGATGATACCCCAGTATGCCAGTGTGTATGTTTTACTGATGTATGATTAATACTGTGTGCATTACTGTATTTTAAGCGGGAGGCGGCAGTGACAAGTGCAGGGGACGGCGCGGTGACGTATGGAGAGGGGGACGGCGCGGTGACGTATGGAGAGGGGGGCGGCGCGGAAGTGGGCAGGAGGCGGCACTCATTAAGATCAGAGGGAGGTGGCAGACGTGGCGGCGTATGGAGAGGGGGACGGTGCGGACGTGGGCAGGAGGCGGCGCGCAGCTAGATGAGAGGGAGGCGGCAATACCCCCGTGTTTCCCCGAAAGTAAGACATATGTCTTACTTTCGGGGTACGGCTTATATTAGCCGATCCCCCTGAAACCCCTGATACGTCTTACAATCGGGGGTGTCTTACTATCGGGGAAACAGGGTAGTAATCCAACTTATCTTAATCTTTCATTTCCAAGAAGAAAGAAAGAACATAAAACAGAGCAAAACTCACTTAACAAATGTCTCGCTTAACCACTCGGTTGTCACCCCTTGAATCCTCCCTCTGTGTCTCTTTTAATTAGGACAGTGATGTTTTTTCCTGATCAGCAAGATAGAGATCGTCCCCTCACCTTGGGAAAGAACACAGCAGTTGTGAGCAGGGATGACTCGTTGGGTAATGACCGAAGATGGGGGCAGTTTGACCTCCACCTCCTCCGGAGGAGTGAAACACCAATTAATTATCTCTTTTCTAATATTTTTTTACAACCAGCTCAATTACAACACAGCAAGCCCGCTAATCGCCTGTGTAGGGCACCGGAGGGAGGGTGGGTAGGAATAAACGCCGAGGAAGGAAAGGAAGGGGAGAAACAGGATCAGCCCTAAGCACCTGTGACTGAGAATGTCAGGCTGCAGGCCCGGCTTCTAATCATGGGCACAAAGAGTTATGGGCCTATCCTGGCTGACCTCAGCGTCAGAAGTCAGTCTTCCCTTTTAACGGGGGGGGGATGGGAAGAAAAAATATTGCTCGGGGTGGCTTCAGCTCTGCCGACGGTATTCCCTGTAAAGGTGACCAGACACCGTTCATTAGCCTTTAGTGCTCAATTCAATTACCAATAAATGTCAGTAATTAATAAGGCAGGTGTGGGGGAAGGTGCTGAGATTTTTTACGCAGGCGAGGCGTCCGCGGGAATGAAAAGGGAGGCCGCTGGGACTGTCTTGAGCCCTTCCTCCTGGGTCTCTAATGTCCTGGGGAACAATCAGGTGGCCGCAGACTTATTTATTTTATTTATTTATTTATTCAATTTTTTTTAAATTGCTGCCCTTCTCTTTAGACTCAGGGCAGCTTACAGCATGCTAGCAATAGCACTTTTTAAAAACAGAGCCAGTCTATTTGCCCCATCTCAGAAGGATGGAAGGCTGAGTCACCCTTGAGCCGGTGATGAGATTTGAACCGCTGACCTGCAGATCTAGCAGTCAACTTTAGTGGCCTGCGGTACTCCGTTCTACCCACTGCGCCACCTCGGCTCACACACAAACACACACACCCAGGATGCTGGGACCGTCATAAATACGAATCAGTTGCCAAGTGTCTGAATTTTGATCACGTGGAGGATTTAGGGGCAGTGATTTCTGACAGTGCGGTCAGGCGGTAGAGAAAGCAAGTAGAATGCTTGGCTGCATAGCTAGAGGTATAACAAGCAGGAAGAGGGAGATTGTGATCCTGCTGTATAGAGCCCTGGTGAGACCCCATTTGGAATAATACTGCGTCCAGTTCTGGAGACCTCACCTACAAAAAGAGATGGATCAAATTGAACGGGTCCAAAGACGGGCTACAAAAACAGTGGAAGGTCTTAAGCATAAGATGTATCAGGAAAGACTTCATGAACTCAATCTGTATAGTATGGAGCAGTGTTTTTCAACCAGTGTGCCGTGGCACACTAGTGTGCCGCGAGACATGGTCAAGTGTGCCGCGAAGCTCAGCAAGAGAGAGAAAGAGAGAGAGAGAAAGAAAGCAAGACACATAGAGAGAGAAAGAAAGCAAGAGAGAGAGAAAGAGAGAGAGAAAGAAAGCAAGAGAGAGAGAAAGAGAGAGAGAAAGAAAGCAAGAGAGAGAGAAAGAGAGAGAGAAAGAAAGCAAGAGAGAGAGAGAAAGAGAGGCAGGGAAGGAGGGAGAGATAGAAAGAGCAAAAAAGAGAGGAAGGAAGGAAGAGAGAAAGAAAGAGGGATGGACAGAGTGGGGAAGGAAGGAAGAGAGAGAAAGAGGGAGAGAAATAGAGCGAAAGGGAGGAAGAGAGATAGATAATTTTTTGTCCAAACTTTTTTTAGCCCCCCCCCCCCCAACACCTGTTCAATGTGCCCCATGATTTTGTATATGTAAAAAATGTGCCGCAGCTCAAAAAAGGTTGAAAATCACTGGTCTGGAGGACCAAAGGGAAAGGGAGGTTAGTTTCTGTTCCATCCTCAAATGTTCAGTCTGCATGGATCTTAGTGAACATATGGAAATCGGAAACCACGGGAGGAGAGGAAATCTATCACAGGTGAAGGATATACAACTGGCAGACTTCAACTGAGAAACATATATAACATGCTAGGTTGGAAGCAAAGGCGGGAGGAGATTAAATCAACACTTTCTATATGGTCAACCACCACCACCACTACTCCAAAAAAGAAAGAAAAATGCATATTAAAACCTCCAATGCCCAGGAGAAAGCTTTTTGCTGACTTGCTAGATTCTATTATTATTATTTTAAAATGCAGAGATTTGGCTCTTTTGCAAGAATGCGTTCACCCCAGCAATCTTCCCCACATCTGGATAAAGAATTTTTTTGGGAAAAAAAAAAAAGCAACTGCTTGATTGAAAAGAGGCAAGGCTCTCTTTACACACACACACACGCGCACATCCTCTGGATAATGAGATCTCTGCCAACTCTAGGGATCTGGGAGATGGGCACACTTTTAAAACGTCCACCCACATTGGATCCGGTTTGCATTTTGACTTAAAATACAGGCCAGTCGTTCTGCAGCCATGGCAAAGAGGCTTAAAGGCTTGTGGGTCAGGTTGATCTTGGATATGAGATGCCACAGCCAAGGCCAGCTGTGCATCTGATCTGAGTTATGGCTTTTCCAGTGGTTTCATGTGGAATTGGAAAAGAAGGAAGCTCACTTTCTTTCTTACCTAAGGAGATTGACGGCAGAGGCGAAAGGAAAGACATGTACACAGGTTGGAAATATCCAGGCCATCAATGTGGCTCGGCGTTGGAGTAGAACTATATATATTTATGCTTTTAATAATCTTTAAAAAAAAAGTTAGTGAAATGAATTATTTCTCCACTAGTATTCCAAGATCCCTCTCGCAGTTCTGCTATCGAGCTAGGTACCATCTATATTATACCTGTGAAATTTGTTTTTGGAGCTTAACTGTAGAACCATACCAATGTTCAAGTCTACCAAGATCCTTCTATAAGCCTATTTTCTGGGGGTGGGGGTGGCTATTCCTGCCAGCTTGGTGTCATCTGCAAATTTAATGAATTACCCATCTATCCCTTCATCTAAATCACCTTCCCCTTATTGAAACCATGGATGGATGGATGGATGGATGGATGGATGGAAGGAAGGAAGGAAGGAAAGAAAGAAATAGATAGAAGAATAGATAGAATAGAACAGAACAGAACGAACAGAATTCTTTATTGGCCAAGTGTAATTGGACACACAAGGAATTTGTCTTGGTGCACATTCTCTTGGTGCACATAAAAGAAAAGATAAATTCATCAAGAACAATGATAGGCTGGGTACATATAAGCAATCAAATCATATTGGGAACCAGTCAATATAAATTATGGATATAGATATATAGATATAGATAACATAGATATATAGATATTGATATAAATACATATTGATATATAAATATATTTATTGATATAAATATATATATATATATCTTTTTCTGATACATTCTTATTTTTCTTTCTTTTCTATTTTTTCTACTGTTTTCTTTTCTGCACTTCATTATTTTTCTCCTTTCATGTCTTTATCTTTGTATTAGTTTTTTTAAAAAAATCTGTAATGTTTATGAAAACTACTATGAAAACAACAACCAAAAGCCCGCTTTATCTGAAAAGCTAGCCGGTCCCCATTTATTAATATAAAAGAGATTTACTCCCAGAGAACTGCTTGCTGTTTTCCAATGCCTTATCCGATTGCCAAGTCTTTTAGTTCTTCTGACGGGCAATTAGGATCACTTATACTCCCGTTTTTATTTATTTATTTTCCTCCTTCCCGTTTTTTCAATCTACCCCTTTTTATTTTTGGCTGATCAGCTCCATCGCCATGGGAGCCTTTACCAGCAAATTGCACCCCTGCCATTTTCGGAGTGCTTATTTCCAGTCTGAGTTTGGCAAGTCCACACTTCTCTTTCTCTCTTATTTCCAAGTTTAGGATAGGTCCATGAGTTTAAAGTAGAGATACACAGGTTGTCCTCGACTTACAGTGGTTTGCTTAGTGACCATTCGAAGTTACGACGGCGCTGGGGGAAAAACCTTGACTTACGAACGTTTTTCAGACTTGGGATGGTTTCCATGGTTGTTCTCTCTTTCAGAAAATCCCTCCTTATTTCCAGGTTGAATCTCTCTTTGTTCAGTTTCCATCCATTATTACTTGCCTGGCCTTCGGGTGCTTTGGAAAATAGCTTGACTTCCCTTCTTCTCTGTGGCAGTCTGTCAAATATTGGAAGACTGCTATCCATGTCTCCCCTGGTCCTTCTCTTCACTAGATTTAACCAAAAGATTTTTGCCCCGAGACGTGTGCATCTGATGAAAGGAACTGCAAAAATATTTTTTTTTAAATTCTTTTTAGTCCTTCCCCAAACAGCACTGTGCTACTTTGCGGAGACTTCACCTACAAAAAAGATATTGATCAAATTGAACGGGTCCAAAGACGGGCTACAAAAATGGTGGGAGGTCTTAAGCATCAAACTTATCAGGAAAGACTTCATGAACTCCATCTCTATAGTCTGGAGGACAGAAGGGAAACGGGGGGGAGGGGCATCATCGAAACATTTAAATATGTTCAAGGGTTAAATAAGGTTCAAGAGGGAAGTGTTTTTAATAGGAAAAAGAACACAAGAACAAGGGGACACAATCTGAGGTTAGTTGGGGGAAAGAGCAGAAGTAACCTGAGGAAATATTATTTGACTGAAAGAGGAGTAGATGCTTGGAACAAACTTCCAGCGGGCGTAGTTGGTCAATCCACAGTCACTGAATTCAAATCTGCCTGGAATAAATACAGATCCATCCTAAGATAAAATTCAGGAAATAGGTGGACCATGAGGTCTTTTTCTGCCATCAATCTTCTATGTTTCTATGAAAAGACGGGGGTGTAACTCTGACTGAATACCGATTTGGATTTCCCACTAGGGTGCTTATCTAACCCAGTGTTTCCCAACCTTGGCAACTTGAAGATATTTGGACTTCAACTCCCAGAATTCCCCAGCCAGCGAATGCTGGCTGGGGAATTCTGGGAGTTGAAGTCCAAATATCTTCAAGTTGCCAAGGTTGGGAAACACTGATCTAACCTACACAAGCTGGCGATTTGGCTAACCGTTCTCAATGATCAGGTCTGTGCTAGTGAGAGAGCGTGCAAATTTGCATCTGTGCAAGGTTTTAAAGACGCCACTGCGGGTTCCCCCATTCAGCCAAAAAAACGACAGACTCTTTTGGAAGTCCGATTCTCCTTTTTGCCTCCTTTCCCAGGCTAAATTGAAAGCTAAAGTTATCTTTGAAAACTCCCCCTCTCTTTTTTCTTTTAAAAAACCAGTCTCAAATCCAATTTGCAAGGAATTGTTCGAAACATATTCCACTATTGCCAGGAAAACAATAGCAGCCTTCCAATTAACGGCACCTGCATTACAATTCAATGCTGCTTAAATTGCTAAGGGCTGGTGGCTGATACCCTACTGACAACAATTAGCATTAAAAAAAAGAGAGAGAGAGAGAGAGAGAAAGCCCTGCCACATTCTGCAGTTTAAAAGCAGTGGGTGGGAATTACAAAAGGTTAACAGACTAAATATAAAAATGTTTTTGAATATCAAATCAATGCATTGGGGGGGGGGAACCTGGGTACTATAATTTAACCAAATAGGGTTTTTAAAAAAATATATATATATCTGGAGAGGATCCACATGTAGAAGAACCTCTGCCTGAAAAGAGAGGGGGGGATGAGAGATAAGCTAATTAATCACCATCAACATCGTCCTATCGCATCCTGTTTATTTAGGATTTTTGAGTAGAGGTTTCTCCCTTAATGCTGGCAGTGAGCATCCCATCCTTTCCGTTGTTATTTATAATAACGCTGCTTGGGGGAAATAAAAAAAGGAAGGATTGATTGATTGATGCGCCATTAACTTCTTCCTATAGGTTGGGCTGGAGCAAAGTGGACTCTCGGACTGGCAAGAAAGAGAGAGAGAGAGAGAGAGAGAGAGAGAGAGAGAGAGAGAGAGAGAGAGAGAGCGCACCAGGGTAAGAATAAGGCTGGCACAAATAAGCGCGACCCACCCACACAATCTGCGCCAGATGTGGGAATCATTGAAGCATTAAATTCCAAAGGCGTGGGTTTTGGTTTTTTTTTTGCCTGGGCTCCAGCCCAGATGTGTTTCATGTTAACGCTCGTCTCAAAGGAGGAAAAAGCACTGCCATCTGCCCCCACCCTGATTGTTTCTTAAGATTAAGACTTAGGTTCTGGTATGAAGGAGAGAAATTATCATATTTTTCAGAGTATAAGACACACACACCCAAAGAGGATGAAAATGTCAGAGCGTCTTATGCACCGAATACAGTCATTTTTGGCCTTCTTTGCAAAAAATGGGCCCATTTTTTTCACCAAATTGGGATGCACAGACTGTGGGAGGCCTGCAGAATGCTCCTGGGGGCTGGAGGAAGGTCAAAATACTTGTTTTTGCAAAAAAGAAAGGAAAAAATGGGACATTTTTGCCTTCCCCAGCCCTCAGGAGCACTCTGCATGCCTCACAAACTCTCTACGCTTCCTGTTTTTTTTGGGGGGGGGGGGAAGGCAAAAATTGAGTGTTTCTTGCAAAAATTGAGGGTTTTTTCCTTTCCCCCACTCCCAGGAGCACCCTGCAAACCCTCCCAAACCCTCTGCACACCCACTTTTTGCAAAAATGGGTGAAAATTGGGTCCATTTTTGCAAAAAACAGAATAGAATGCTGCTGGGGAGGACAAAAACTTTTTTTTCTTACTTACCTCTTGGAAATCTTGGTGCGTCTTATAATCTGAAAAATACGGTACGTACTCTGCATCATTTATTTATATATACATATTTAAAATCTCCTTTACCTTCCCATCAACTTTTTGAACAAAGTTAAGAGGTTACTGGATCCTCCTGGATTATTTGACCTTCTCCAACTCCCTAGAAATATTAGCACAGACGCATCGTTCAGTCTTGAGGGCAACTCAAGAAGTAGGAAGATTCACTTGGAAATCTTTTGGGCAAGAGATTTGGGACTGCCACTCCGGACAAACAGTGCAAGATCTTTTAAATTAATTCGGCTTTCTGCAAGCAGTAGACTGTGTAGGTACAATGCATTCAGGCCCTGGGTTGTTTAACTATGGTTTAGTGAATAAATTACAACTAAGCCACAAACAAACGACATCTTGGCTCAACGTACTACAAACACTCAGTCTTCAGAGTTGCAGAAGTTTCCCGGACCCAATTCAAAGTGTTGGTTATGACCTATAAAGCCCTACATGGTATGGGACCAGATTACTTACGGGACCGCCTTCTGCCGCACCAATCCCAGCGGCCGGTTAGGTCCCACAGAGTCGGTCTTCTCCAGGTTCCGTCAACTAGACAATATCACTTGGCGGGTCCTAGGGGAAGGGTCTTTTCTGTGGGAGGCCCGGCCCTCTGGAATCAGCTCCCCCAGAGATTTGTACTGCCCCCATTCTGCTCGCCTTCTGTAAAAATGTGAAAATGTATTTATGCCACCAGGCTTGAGGTCACTAGACCCCAGCCTCTGACCAGTGAATGTGTAGAATGTTGTAGTGTGTATTGAATGTTTAGTTTTTAAATTAATTATTCTGTTAATTGGATTTAGAAGTGTTTTATATACAGTGATACCTCTACTTAAGAACGCCTTTACTTAAGAACTTTTCTAGATAAGAACCGGCTGTTCAAGATTTTTTTGCGTCTTCTTAGGAACCATTTTCTACTTAAGAACCCAAGCCCGGGAAAAAATCCCAGGAAATTTGAGGACAGCACGAAGGCCCGGACAGTTTCCTGCCATTCCTCCTTTAATCCTGGCCATCTTGGGCTTTTCTAGGCTGTCAGAGGAGCCTTTCGGTGGTGCTTAAGGAGGCTTCGGCAATCCAGAGCGAACAAAGCATTTTCCTTTCTCTGGGCGCTTGGAGAGGGAATAAAAGAAATGCTCTCTTCCCTCTGGCCAGCGACTGTCCTATTCTTCTTCCTCCTCCTCCTCTTCCCACCCAAATTCTGAGCTTTTATTTCTTTCCTAATGGGTTTGCATGCATTATTTGCTTTCACATTGATTCCTATGGGAAAAATTGCTTCTACTTACAAACTTTTCTACTTAAGAATCTGGTCACAGAACGAATTAAGTTCTTAAGTAGAGGTACCACTGTATTGTATTTTTATTGAATTGTTGTAAGCCGCCCCGAGTCCACGGAGAGGGGCGGCATATAAGTCCAATTAATAAATAAAATAAATAAAAAAGGAAACATCAAAATTGACAGCCCTATTCCGATCTCAAAAAGCTGAGTGAGGGTTTTAATGTTAAGCTACCAGTAAAGACCACCCTTCGTTAAACGGCATTAAGAACCTGTTGCTCTGTGGAAGCCAAACTGGATTCCCGCCAGAAGAACTTTAACTCAGCTGGCAGGTTAGTTTAGTATTCTAAATACCTTTTTTTTTGGTTTCTGGGATAGTTTGGCTCACCAGGCTAAGGATTAAGCAGGGTTTGGTAGCTTTGTGCGTGATGGGAAAGTCAGTCCTTGTCTTAGCATGTTTTGTGGGCAGTGTTGTGCGGTGGGCATTGTTTTGCTGACTTGAGTTTAGGATTAAGCTATTGGCATTTTTTGGAACACAAACTAGCCAAACAGGCTGGATTCACCCCGAGAGTGTCAACCTCACCCTGGGTTCAAACAAAGCAAGCTTAGCATGTTGTGTGAATGCCCTGCTTATATTTCAGATTCCCAGTTCCTGCAACCATGGAACGTTTCCCTCAGTGATGGGCTGCCAAAACTTTTACTGCCACACCGTGGGTGTGGCTTATTTTGTGGATGTGGCTTGAGGGTCATGTGACTGTGATGGGCTGCCAAAATTTTTAGTGCCACACCGTGGGTGCGGCTTATTTTATGGGTGTGGCTTGAGGGTCATGTGACTGTGATGGGCTGCCAAAAATTTTAATGCCACACCATGGGTGTGGCTTATTTTGTGGGTGTGGCTTGAGGGTCATGTGACTGTGATGGGCTGCCAAAATTTTTACTGCCACACTGTGGGTGCGGCTTATTTTGTGGGTGTGGCTTGCCAGCCATGTGACCAGGTGGGAGTGACGTGGCAAACATGTGTCTGGGTGGGTGGGTGGCTTAAAGGTCATGTGACTGGGTGGGAGTGGCTTACCGACCAAGATAAGTTTGCTTGGACTCTTTTTCGCTTCATTAAGTCCCATTATTTGAATAGCCACAAAAAAACCAAATGATAGACAGCATTATTTGCTGAGGAGCGCAGTCACATTTTAAGGTTTTGTACTGAACCCACAAGGTTCAGTAGGATAACAGATTAGGCAAGCAGCTCAATTTTCTTTCACTGCTATAAAAGTTCAGTCCTAGATAAGGATTAAAATGATTAAAGTGTCTATGGGTAAAAAAACATACTATTTAATTATTTCCTATTTTAAAAGTGATTAAGGATCATATTAAGGCACTACAGAAGGAAGGACAATAAAAAACTATTAAGTATTGAATACATAGTGTATAAACTTACCATCCCCATTATGTTCCCCCCCAGCCCATTACTGGTTTCTCTGCCACAGAGTCAAACAAGCCTTAAACAAAACTAGTCTGAGCAACATGATCTTAATTATGAAAATTAACAAACTGATTCCCTCTCTCTCATTTGTTGGGGGTGATGGGGAAAGAGGTCACTCAAACAGATCAAAGGCTGCAGGCTGGGGGACTCTTGCAAGCTTGTTTAGACATCTCATCTAAACAAAGGGAAAGTACAAGCAAGCCCAACCAGTGTTGTGAGAACCACGCTGGGCCTCAACAGGTTTAATCCCTTCAGACAGATCAGCAAGAGGCGGACAAAGCGAGCGAGACCTCTGGCCTTTTCCGAGGCCGAAACTTGCACGCTGGGCTTCTCCCTTCCTCTTCGGGCAGATGGTTTGCCTGCTTATAGAGAGATTTCCCCCATCATGATGCTGTCCCGACTTAAATAAACGTTACCACCAAGTAAACCGCAGATGGAAGCTGAACATCTTTAACCCTCAAACAGGCTTAAGGAAAAAAGAAATAGAAGAAATGCAGATAGACGGGCAGAGGTGGTGTTTTACACAACAAGGCCACCTGTGATGAAGGCAGCGTGGCCTCCAGACCTCTGACGGCAAAATATCCATACAGTGGTACCTCTACTTACATAGAAACATAGAAGATTGAGGGCAGAAAAATACCTCATGGTCCATCTAGTCTGCCCTTATACTATTTCCTGTATTTTATTAATATTGATTGCTTATTTGACCCCTATGACAATAATTAAGTGTTGTACCACATAATTCTTGACAAATGTATCTTTTTCTTTTATGTACACTGAGAGCATCTGCACCAAAGACAAATTCCTTGTGTGTCCAATCACACTTGGCCAATAAAATTCTATTCTATTCTGTTGTATATACTCCTGTTCAGTTTGGGGATTTCGCAGATTCTGATTCAGATAGTGTTTATGAATTAGTGGCAGGTCCTGATTTACAGGCAGAAGAAGAAGGGGGAGACAAATCACAGGATGTTTCTATGAGTTCAGACTCCAGTGAAGGAGAGACAGATAATCGATGGTTAAATCCTCATTTCAGACGATTACAGAGACGGAGAGAACAAGTGTCAGGGAAGAAATATTAAGGAGGAATGGATTAATTAATTAAGTAATTAATTCATCACGTCCGAGTGTCAGCAGAGAAGAAGGGTGGAGTTTTCAATTCTGCTTTAATTCAATATGGAGGTGCCTTGCCGCGGCTTTGAAGTAAGCTTTGTTTCATGTGTTTTTTTACTGCAGTTTTTATTATTCTGGGCTAATGCTGTCTAGCCATAAAACTTAAGATGAAGGGAGGAATGCTTGGAGAATGTTTTATGTTGATTTAACTACTAAAAGATGGAGATAAAAGCGACTGCCTGCCAGCGACGCAGTTTTGTAACAGAAAAAAGAAAAATAAAGATGATGTTTCTGTTTTATAAATCTCTGCATTCAGCAAGCCTTTATTCCAATTAACAGAGGCTTTAGCCGGACCAGAACACTATTCTATTATCTTAGGATGGATATATGTTTATCCCAGGCGTGTTTAAATTCAGTTACTGTGGATTTACCAACCACGTCTGCTTTAAGTTTGTTCCAAGCATCTACTACTCTTTCAGACAAATAATATTTTCTCACGTTACTTCTAATCTTTCCCCCAACTAACTTCACATTGTGCCCCCTTGTTCTTGTGTTCACTTTCCTATTAAAAACACTTCCCTCCTGAACCTTATTTAATCCTTTCACATATTTAAATGTTTCGATCATGTCCCTCTCTTTCCCTTCTGTCCTCCAGACTATGCAGATTGATTTCATGAAGTCTTTCCTGGTAAGTTTTATGCTTCAGACCTTCTATCATTTTTGTAGCCCGTCTTTGGACCCGTTCAATTTGATCCATATCTTTTTGTAGGTGATGTCTCCAGAACTGGATACTGTATTCCAAATAGGGTCTCACCAGCACTCTATAGAGCAGGATCACAATCCCCCTTTTCCTGCTTGATATACCTCTAGCTATGCAGCCAAGCATTCCACTTGCTTTCCCTATTGCCTGACTGCACTGTTCACACATTTTGAAACTGTCAGAAATCACGACCCCTAAATCCTTCTCTTCTGAAGTTTTTGCTAGCACAGAATTGTCAATACAATACTCAGATTGAGGATTTTAATTTAACGAACCTAATTTGTTCTGTGACCAGGTTCTTAAGTAGAAAAGTTTGTAAGAAGAAGCAATTTTGCCCATAGGAATCAATGTAAAAGCAAATAATGCGTGCAATTGGGGAAACCACAGGGAGGGTCGCTGATATCACTAAGAGGCCATCTGGAGGTTTTTACATTCTTTGGAAACATTTCCCAAACCGTTTGCCTTTTAAAACCATTTACAAAATCCAGCTCAAAAAAAGGTTTTTTTAAAAAAATCTACGCATGTTTCGAAGGCCTGATTTCCCCTGAGCTTTTATTTCCCCGTCTCGTAAATTCCACCCGGTTTTAGGATGTGAAATGCCAACGTCTTGTCCAAAAAGAATGAGAAGCATTTTGAGCTGAAGCGGCAGAAAAAAATATAGGAAGCAAAGTTTTAAAACAGATGGACGAGGAGGAACTGGGCAGCCAATAACAACGAGGTTGCTATTGTCAGTGCTTGGAAACGCGCTGAGTTGTTGTACTCTGCTGTACAAAAACACAAGGGCCGCATGGGGAAACCAGCCATCATGAAACAGGCGTCTCATTCCCCAGGAGCGATGTCAGGCTAAGGCAGATACGCCTGTATTGTTGCCTGGAGTCCAGATGTTAAGAAACTTTGCTTAAAACTGGTCGGTGGTTCGTTAGTCAGAAAGGATGCCCAATGCAGAATACCAGTAGCTCAGCACATGAACTTTCCATGTAGAAAATCTTCCCTCTCTCCCTCCTTCCTCTCCATCCTTCATCTTCCTTCCTTCCCTTTCATCATCCTTCTTCCTCCTCCATCTCCTTACTTCCTCCCTCCCTCCCTATCCATCCATCATCTTCCTTCCTTTTCCTCCATCATCCTTCTTCCTCCTCCATCTCCTCCCTCCTTCCGTTCCTATCCCTCCATACATCATCTTCCTTCCTTCCGTTCCCTCCATCATCCTTCCTCCTCCTCCATCTCCTTACTTCCTCCCTCCCTCCCCATCCATCTATCCATTCATCATCTTCCTTCCTTCCCTTTCCTCCATCATCCTTCTTCCTCCTCCATCTCCTCCCTCCTTCCCTTCCTATCCCTCCATACATCATCTTCCTTCCTCCCCTTCCCTCCATCATCCTTCCTCCTCCTCCATCTCCTTACTTCCTCCCTCCCTCCCCATCCATCTATCCATTCATCATCTTCCTTCCTTCCCTTTCCTCCATCATCCTTCTTCCTCCTCCCTCCCTATCCATCCATACATCTATCTTCCTTCCTTCCCCCCTCCCACCCAAACTGCATTTTCAGGGGCACTGTGGACCAGATCTAAGCACCCCATGGGTCAAATTCGACTGTGGGCCTTGAGTTTGCTGCAGCACGTTGTGTTCCCTAGAGAAACCTCTCCTACATTTCATTATTTGACAATCTCCCTCTCTTGAAAGAAACAAACACGGGTCAAGGTAGGCAGTCAATTGCTGTTAAGGGAAGGGAGGGAGAGAGCTTCCCCTGAAATGACTTTTAATCCCGCTTCAGATGTCATTACGGCTTCAAAAACCAGAGAGTCGAGCGCATCCATTTCTGAAAGGGGGAAAAAAAATTGCCCTGCGCTCAGAACCTCTCACGATTCCATTTTGCTGGCAGTTCATCAATAGTTCATAGGGCTGGGTACATTTCCATCACTGGGTTATTACCGCCATGTTAAAAGAACAGGCCGAACAAAAGCCTTGAGGACCTCGTAATTTACCCATCAGCAGATCTCATTCGCGAGGTGTTTTTTTGAAGCCGGGCCAACTTCTTTGCTCAAGCAGCAGCCACAAAATCTTGCTGGAAAAAGAATGGATGGATGGATGGAGAGAGAGAGAAGGAAATGGAGAGAATGAGGGGGGAGGAATGAAGGAAGGGAGAGAAGAAAAGTGGCAAAGGAAGGAAGGGTTGTATAGGAAGGAATGGAAGGAAGGAAGGAAAGAAAGAAAGGAAGGAAGAAGGGAGGGTTGTATAGGAAGGAATGGATGGGAAGGAAGGAAGATAGGAAGGAAGGGTTGTATAGGAAGGAATGGATAGGAAAGAAGGAGGGAAGAAAGGAAGATAGGAAGGAAGGAAGGGTTGTATAGGAAGGAAGGAATGGATGGGAAGGAAGGAAGGAACATAGGAATGAAGGAAGGATTGTATAGGAAGGAATGGATGGCAAAGAAGGAAGAAGAACTGTTGAACTTACCTGAACGGTCTTCTCGCTGCACTGCGAAGAGAGTCCAACGTGGGTATTACTTCAGCCTTATTGGCAGGGACTGAGTTAAAAATTAGCATAATTATTATGTCCCGCCCACCACTGCCCCCTTCCAGTCAGTGATAAAAATGAAGGAATAGTGAAAGTAACCAAACTTTATTTAACAACTATTAACTTAAGCAAACTGCGCACCTGGGCCAATAAGCCGGGCGGGTTTGGACTCTCCTCACAGTGCAGCGAGAAGACCGTTCAGGTAAGTTCAACGGTTCTTCTCCACTGCACTGCTCAGAGAGTCCAACGTGGGATATAACCAAGCCACACTTCAGGGAGGGATAGGCTGGACCAGGGGCGCTGGAACACAAACTCCCTGGAGACCTCTTCTGCCGAAGGCAGCCTCCGCTGAAGCAAAAGAGTCTAAACGGTAATGTCTGATGAAAGTCGTGGGGGCAGCCCAGGTTGCTGCCCTACAAATATCCTCAATCGGTGCTTGTGTAGTCCAAGCAGCTGTGGTAGCCGCGCTCCTGGTGGAGTGAGCTGTAATCCTACCCGGTAAGGGTGTTGATGTGGTTTTGTATGCTTCGAAGATGCAGGATCTGATCCATCCGCTAATTGTCTTAGCTGATATTTTCCCTCCCATGGATGCGGGAAGAAATGACACAAAAAGGGCCTCCGACCTCCGAAAGGTGCTTGTGCGGCGGATGTAAATTTTAACGGCTCTTCTAACGTCCACCTTATGCCATCTCAGCTCCGATGGGTGGGAGCCATGGGTGCAAAAATCCGGCAGAACAATGTCCTGAGCCCTATGAAACCTAGTGTTGATCTTGGTCAGGAAACTAGGATCCAATCGTAGAGTCATTCTATCCGGATGGAAAATACATAGGTCTGGGCGGACCGATAGCGCTGCCAGTTCGGAGACTCTACGGGCCGAGGTGATGGCTACTAAGAAGGCTACCTTTATCGAGAGTAAGCGAAGCGACACCTCTCTCAGTGGTTCAAAGGGGGGTCCCGTCAAGGCCCTCAGAACCAATGGTAAGTCCCAGGATGGGAAGTGGTGTACGACTGGCGGGGACAGGTTGGCTGCCCCTCGGAGGAAGTCCTTCACCCATGGGTGATGAGAAATCGGGCAGAAGGGGTCTGGCCTGAGAATTGTTGTTATGGCCGCTACCTATCGGCGGAGAGTGTTGGGTGCCAGCCCCTGTTCCAGTCCCTTCTGGAGAAAACCCAGGAGGTGTAGCACTGAGGATGATGAGGGAGAGATTCCTTAAGTCCTGCAGAAGGCGCTGTATGCTGCCCAGGTAGCCTGGTAGATGCGTGTCGTTGACGGGCGCCGTGCTGCTTGAATGGTACTGATGACGCTCTCCGGAACCTGTTTTGCCCTCATGCGGTTCCCCTCAATCGCCACACGGCAAGCCTCCACCACTGGGGGTCTGGATGCACTATTGAGCCCTGTGTCAGCACCAGAAGATGGTGTGGGATTTTCCACGGCGGAAGGATTGACAAACCCATCAGGTCGGCAAACCACGGGCGTCTGGGCTAGAACGGGGCTACCAGAAGAATTTCCGCCCCCTCGGAAATGATTTTGGCGACCACCTTGTGTATCAGGCAGACTGGAGGGAAGGCGTACAGGAGTCCTTTGGGCCATGGTGACAGCAGCGCATTGACCTGTTCGGCCTCCGGCGTCGGGAATCGCGAGAAGAACCTCGGCAACTGGTGGTTGTGGCGCGAGGCAAACAAGTCCACTACTGGGGCACCGTATTTGTGAACAATCAGTTGGAACACCTCCGGGTTCAGTGTCCATTCCCCTGGGTCGATTGTTGTGCGACTCAACCAGTCTGCTTGGGTATTCTCCACCCCCGAGATGTGCTCCGCTCGAATCAAGGCTAGATGCTTTTCCGCCCACGACATCAATGCGTGGGCCTCCTGCATCAGGCGTCCAGAGCGCGTGCCTCCCTGGTGGTTCACATGTGCTCTTGTCGCCACGTTGTCCATTAAGATCAGGACATGCTGGCCTCTTACGATATCCGTGAATGTCTGTAACGCCTTGAACACCGCTCGTAACTCCAACCGGTTGATGTTGGGGTCCGACAGGGCCACCTGGCCCCTGGAGTGAGCTCCCCAACCGGAGAGACTTGCGTCCGTAGTGATCGTCACCTCCTGGTGAGGCAAAAAGGGGGAACCCTTGGCTATAGCGGATGAAGTCCACCACGGGAGGGAGAGGCGGACTGTTGTGGACAGGTGCACTTGTTGTTTTGAGTTGCTGAGACGAGCTTTTTGGAAGGGAAGAAGAAACCATTGCAGAGGACGAGCGTGTAACCGGGCCCACGGAACGATGTTGATACAAGAGATGAACATCCCTAACAGTTGTGACAGCTGAGCTAGGGAAATCCTGTTGCGCCAGGACATGGAACGAACTAGCGTTACTATCCTCTGCTGTCTCTCTGATGAGAGGAAGACCATGCCCGTCGAGGAGTCTATTATGGTGCCTAGGTGGAGCAGGCGCATGGTTGGTTGAAAATGGCTCTTGCCTTGATTGATTGTAAAGCCTGCCCTTTCCAGGGAATCAATGGTCTGGGCCAGGTCTTGCTTGGCTTGTTGAGGGCTCCTGGAAAGGATGATAACGTCATCCAAGTATGCTAGAAGACGTATGGATTGTGCTCTGAGGCTTGCTGTTAAAGCGTCCAAAAGCTTGGTGAATGTCCTGGGGGCCGAACACAAACCGAAAGGCATGGCCCTGTACTGGTAGTGCTGGTTGTGAAGGCAGAAGCGGAGAAATTGCCGATGTTGTGGATGGACCGGGACGTGTAGGTACGCCTCCTTGAGGTCGATGGAAGTCATCCAGTCCTGATGACGAATGGATGCTAATATGGTGTGCAGTGAATGCATTTTGAATCGTTGATACCTTATGTGAAGGTTCAACTGTCTCAGGTTCAAAATCAGACGGCAGCTGCCGGAGGATTTGGGAACTACGAACACGATGGAGTAGAACCCTTGAGTCTCTTGATGTGTTTGGACCGGCTCTATTGCTCCTATGTCCAGGAGATGCTGGACCTCCCGAAGAATGAGGGATCGTTTTTGCGGACGACCCAGTGATATTTCTACGAATCTGTTGGGGGGCCAGTGCAGAAATTTTAATCGCAGGCCTTGATCTATGGTCTCCAAGGCCCATGCGTCTGTAGATATGGATTCCCAGAATTCGGTGAAGGACTGCAGGCGCCCACCGATGGGAATGTCCTGGGAGGAGTCACTTTTGCTTGCAATATCCTCCCCTATTGCCTCCCCTGAATGATCTGCGGGACTGCTGGAACTGCTGGTTTCTATTTCCATAGCCACCTCGGTCAGCTCGGTAAGAAGGTGTGTAGGTCCCTTGTCCGTAAGCCCTTGCGACCAGGGATGCATTCGAGGGAGGGTCCGAACGAAAGGATTGCCTACGAAAATATGGGGCTCCCCGTCTGTCTTGCCTTCACGCAGATCGCGGCAAAACTTTTTTCTTGTCTCTGTCCTCGACCAGGACCGAGTCCAATGACTCTCCAAAGAGTTTGGAGCTCTGATACGGGGCCGCGGCAAGGCGCCATTTCGATTTAGCGTCCGCTTGCCACGAGCGAAGCCAAAGTAGGCGTCGAGCTGATAGGTTGGATGCCAAAGCACGAGAAGAAAATCTCGCTGCAGCCAAGGTGGCATCCGCGGAAAATGCGGTGGTGGCAATAAGTTTGTTAACGTCTTGACGAAGTCTGGCATCCTCAGGACCCAACCTGGTAAGTATGTCTTGCAACCACAGAATGGAGGCTCTGTTGAAGAAGGATGCGGCCGATGCCGCTCTGAGGGCCCAGGCGGACAGCTGATGAATTCTCCTGATCATGTTTTCCGCCTTCCTATCATCTGGCTTTAGCCCGTCCGCCATGTCTGATGGCACGACTGCATTGGACATCAAAGACGTTACCGGGGTATCCACTGAGGGATACTGGAGCAAGTCCTCCACCTCTGGATCGAATGAATAAAATTTTCTGTCCAAGGCCGAGGGTCCTAGGGCTGCAGTTGGCTGCTGCCAAGGTTTTTTGATATTTTCTGCAAAGATGGGCACTGCAGGAATGTGCTCAGATTCCTTCTGTGGCTCGTTGATGAGCCTGGCTGCTGGCATGATGCCCACCTCCTGACCCGCTGGCTTCGCTGAATTGTCTGGGGTCAGCGTGGTTTTGGCTTTATTCAACAAAACTCTAAATAGAGACTGCTTGAATAGACCTGCTAGGGGAGGTTGTTCAGGCAAGTTGGCCTCATCTCCAGAGAGTTCCTCCTCTGGATCCATGGGCATCTCCTCTGGGCCTTGCTCCCCCTGAAAGGAATCATGCACCGATGTAGCAACAGCAGGCACAGTCCATGGATCCTGCCTGGTAGCTCTAGGAAGAGGGGAGGGCCGCTGTTGGGCACCTATCACAATGCCCTGCGAGTAGGCCGAGGCTATCATATCCTGTAAGGATGGAGACATTGCTTGCCAGTTGTCCATGGAGCCTCTGAGGCCTGCTGCAGTTGGTGTAAATGTCGCTGCAGCTTGAGGGGGTTGAGACCGCCACGGTATTGCTGGTCTGGACCATTCTGCCCTCTGAAACCCTTCTGAAGGTGGAGCACTCAAAGGGCGATCAGGGGATAAGCCTCCTGCTCCAGTGAGGTGTATGCCCTCCAATGCTGTATCAGTGGCCAAAGGGCTCTGTTGGTGTGGAGGGAAAGTGCTAGAGGGGCTAGGCCCCTGTCTGGACTTGCTCAATTCCAATTGGGCCTCCAGGGCCTTAATTCTCTTTTCAGCCTCCTTCAGGGCTGCTGAGGACTGGGAAGATTTCCCCTTAGACTTAGTACTATGGGACTTCTCCTTTCCCTTGCTAGTTGAGGGGGCTGCAGGTTCATTGGAATTGCCCTGAGGTAACTGTGACATAATTGTTGCCAATTTACTCACAATACTGTATACGCAGGAAGAATAGTCCTATTCAATGCCGGGCAATAGAGCAATGACTAAGCTCTGTGACGCCCAAATAGAGCGACCTCGCTCTTTTGTGTCCTCATTGGCTCCTGTCCAGGCAGGCGTGGCTTTAGACCACTGCTGTCCTGGTAACGCCCTCTTTCAACATGGCGGCCCTGGAGAGGCTAAAATAGCCTTGTCACCTCCTCAAAATGGCGGCCGTATGTTAAACCGGGGGGGGGGGGAGGAAACAGCCCCGAAAATGGCGGGAGAGGACCCCCAAGGTCCTTTAATGGCGCCAAAAACCGGTTTGTCCTGAGTGGCAAAACGAGCTCCTCTTCGGCAACTGGGGCTTCCCCTGCCGTTACGCCGCGAACTGCGGGGCTTTTAACCGCCTCCCAGCTGATTTCTGTCCCTGGGAGTCCTTCACGGCGTTTCGAGGCTGCTCTTGCCGTTGCGCCGCCAACCGCGGAGTTTCCAGCCGCTTCCCAGCTGATTAGCCTCCATCGGGGCTTTGAGACAGCCGTGGTTCCTCTCTGCCGGTAAGAACCGATCTTGGAGGTGCCGGCTTGTGCTGGGTGTCCAAAGAGGGTGATGGACCTGGGGTTATGATCGCGGGCGTCAGGGACCCTATACCAGCGAGCCCTGTCTTCAAGGCTACACTCCGGAGAGCAGAGGCCTCTCAGGGACTGAACAGTTGGAGTGCTATACCCTGGAGGGCAGAGGCTCTCATCTTCCAGGAACTCTGTCTTCTTTCTGTAGAAAAGGAGAAAAAAAGGAATTAATTAGAAACAGGCATTTTATTTTCTAACAAAGGAGAATAAAACTCATAGTCCCTACACTGTGACTGAGTTTTAAAAACTGACTGGAAGGGGGCAGTGGTGAGCGGGACATAATAATTATGCTAATTTTTAACTCAGTCCCTGCCAATAAGGCTGAAGTAATACCCACGTTGGACTCTCTGAACAGTGCAGTGGAGAACGTATGGATTGTATAGGAAGGAATGGATGGGAAATAAGTAAGTAAGTAAGTAAGTAAGTAAGTAAGGAAGGAAGGAAGGAAGGAAGGAAGGAAGGAAGGAAGGAAGGAAGGAAGGAAGGAAGGAAGGAAGGGAGTGCTAAAAGATTACACCAGCTAATCAAAGTCTCATTCCAAAATCAAAACCTTTGCCTTCTTCAACTGGATGCTCTTCAGATGTTATCAGGACCATTATGGACCATACTGGTTGAAATTTCTGGTGCTGTTAGAATCACTACTATATTATCAGATTGTGCTATGACCTTACTTATGTATTTAATGCTCCCTTCTCTTGTCTCCCTCACACAACAACAAAAGCAACAACCACCCTGTGAGGTGGGTTGTAATGAGAGAGAATGACTCTCCCAAAGATGCTTTGGTGACTCAAAGAAGACTCTCACTAACTCAACCCTGGTCCCGGTCCAGCTACTTCACTACTACAACAAAGTGGGACGCAAGTATCAATTACAGGCCCTCCTGTTGCCCAAATGTCATTTTACTGTTGTACCAGCTGGATAAAAAGGGAATCTGGCCCCTTTTGGCTTGCTGTAAAAAACCATTTTTTCTCCAAATATCTTTCCGTTCAAAATCAGGACTGTTACAACAGAAACTCTCCCGAAGGGATAACTCCAAAAAACCCAGGCTTGTTTATTTACGATTCTAAATCTTCTGGTGACTTAAAGCAAAGGTTTGTGTGTGTGTGTGTGTCATGTGTTACGTAAGGGACTTATTTATTTATTTAATTTATTCATTTATTTATTTTGTCCAATACACAATGAGAGTTTTAGTGGGTATATATACACACATAGTAAAATACACGATGAAGGTTATAGAGGCGATACTCATAGTAAAATATATCTATGAAAGAATAGAAAAGAAGATATAGTAATAGAACATATCAATGAAAGAATAGAAGAAGAGATATAGGAATAGAAGAAAGGTATAGGAGATATAGAAGAGCAATAGGACAGGGGACGGAAGGCACTCTAGTGCACTTGTACTCGCCCCTTAGGAATCTGGATAGGTCAACCGTAGATAATCTAAGGGTAAAGTGTTGGGGGTTTGGGGATGACACTATGGAGTCCGGTAATGAATTCCATGTTTCGACAACTCGGTTACTGAAGTCATATTTTTTACAGTCAAGTTTGGAGCAGTTAATATTAAGTTTAAATCTGTTGTGTGCTCTTGTGTTGTTGCGGTTGAAGCTGAAGTAGTCGCCGACAGGCAGGACGTTGCAGCATATGATCTTGTGGGCAATACTTAGATCTTGCTTAAGGTGTCTTAGTTCTAGGCTTTCTAGGCCCAGGATTGAAAGTCTAGTCTTGTAGGGTATTCTATTTTGAGTGGAGGAATGAAGGGCTCTTCTGGTGAAGTATCTTTGGACATTTTCAAGGGTGTCAATGTCTGAGATGCGATATGGGTTCCAAGCAGATGAGCTGTATTCGAGGATGGGTCTTGCAAAAGTTTTGTAAGTTCTTGTAAGCAGTGTGAGATTGCCAGAGCAGAAAATTATAAACATTTATTTTGCTTATAAACATTTATTTTGCTTATAAACATTTATTTTGCTTGGAAGAGTAGATACAAAACATCCTAACTAAATTGAAATACAACCAAAACAAGAAATGGTGAAAAAGGACAAGCATTGGGAGGGTGGCCCTACCGAAATAAAACTCTCCCAGAGCCCCAATACGTAGTTTGTTTTTACAACCGCTTGGCTTCTCTCCCTAATTTGTCTTGTGAGTCCGAGCAAATTTAAGATTCAGCTCATGTATTGGCAATGTATCAAGTGATATGGTTAGATGGAATATTACGACTCACAATAAACCAGGGATGATTAAACTCGGGACTCCACTCCCAAGATCTCAACATTTGGGTTTCCATTGAATAATTTTCAGAAATCGCTGGCCTGTAAAATGATACTGACTATTTATGAAAGTGGTGGGGGGAACCACCCAAAAAACGTCAGCTCATCTGTCAGCAAAGTCCTTTGCAGAGGAAAGCCAAAATAACAATATAGGTAGTGAGTGTATATTTATACAAAAAGATGAGTTGGCAGTTTTGACCGGCTGGGATTACAAGTAAAACCTTGAGACGCAATACTGAGTAGGTGGAGAGAAAGGAAGAGAGAGGCCCGTATGAGGTGAAGATGACAAACTTTGCCAAGGGAAGGGAAAGCAAAAAAGAGCTCAGTTTTTCAAAATTGCTTCCCCTTTCCTCTGCTATTTTTTTTCCTTGCATACAGAAAGATTGTGATCCCGCTGTATAGAGTGCTGGTGAGACCACATTTGGAATAATACTGTGTTCAGTTCTGGAGACCTCACCTACAAAAAAAGACATTGATCAAATTGAACGGGTCCAAAGACAGGCTACAAAAATGGTGGAAGGTCTTAAATATAAAACTTATCAGGAAAGACTCAATGAACTCAACCTGTATAGTCTGGAGGACAGAAGGGAAAGGGGGGGACATGATTGAAACATTTAAATGTTAAAGGGTTCAATAAGGTTCAGGAGGGAAGTGTTTTTAATAGGAAAGTGAACACAAGAACAAGGAGGCACAATCTGAGGTTAGTTGGGGGAAAGATCAGAAGCAACAGGAGAAAATATTATTTTACTGAAAGAGTATTAGATGCTTGGAACAAACTTCCAGCAGACGTGGTTGGTAAATCCACAGTAACTGAATTTAAACATGCCTGGGATAAACATACAGTGGAACCCCGACATAAGAGCTGCTCTACTTAAGAGCAACTCGAGATAAGAGCTGGGAGGGGAGAGATATTTTTGTTCTACTTACAAGCCCAAATTCGAGATACAAGCGCCAAGGAGCTGTCTCCTGAAGCCAAATGCTAACTTCCGCGTTCGGCTTCAGGAGACAGCTGCGAAGCGGCGCGCATGTTTTAAAAGGTTGCAGCCGGCCTGGGGGGCTCGGGGGGGTGCTTGCAGCTTTCTTTCTTGCTCTTTTTCTTTCTCTCTTTTACCTTCCCTTCCTCTATTTCTTCTTTTCTTTCTCCTTCCCACCTTCTTCCCTCCCTCCCTCCTTTCATTCATTCCTCTCTTACTCTCCCCTTTCATAAGTTTCCTTGCTTCCTTCCTCTGTTCCTGTCCCTTCCCCCTTTCTTTCTTTCTTTCTTTCTTTCTTTCTTTCTTTCTTTCTTTCTTTCTTGCTCTTTTTCTTTCTCTCTTTTACCTTCCCTTCCTCTATTTCTTCTTTTCTTTCTCCTTCCCACCTTCTTCCCTCCCTCCCTCCCTTCACTCATTCCTCTCTTACTCTCCCCTTTCATAAGTTTCCTTGCTTCCTTCCTCTGTTCCTGTCCCTTCCCTCTTTCCTTCCTTCCTTCCCACCCTCCGTCCATTCATTCACCCATTCCTCTCTTGATCGCTTAAAGCCGGTCCCTGGTGCAAAAAGGGTTGGGGACCTCTGTCCTACAGGATTGGGTGGCAGAGAAGTTGAACATATGTAAATTTAAAAGTTTAAGAAAGTTTACAAGTTAAGTGAAAGAAACTTCATTATTCATTTATATGTACATGTACATTTCTTCATTAAAAACATGTCTTTCTGCATAATTTAGACTAACTTTGTGAGTTTTTTGAGGGCTGGAACCAATTAAAATTATTTACATTAATTCCTATGGGGAAAAGTCGTTCGAGATAAGAGCTGCTCGACTTAAGAGCCCAGGTCCGGAACGAATTAAACTCGTATCTCGAGGTACCACTGTATATCCATCCTAAGATAAAATGCAGAAAATAGTATAAGGGCATACCTGCCAAGTGCCGCAAATTTTGATTACAAGACTGCAGGGATGCTACAGGGGTTACATGTGTGAAAAACAGTTACAAGTCTCTTTTTCAGTGCCGTTGTTAAGTTTGAATGGTCACTAAATGAACTGTTGTATGTCAAGGACTAGCTGTGCAAAGCTCATTTTGCCTGTGCTAAAAGGCAGTCTTCAAACGCGGAGCCAAATCTGAATAGAGCTCTCGTCAGGCCCTTTCGCGCAGGCCGAGTTCTTGTTCCATTAGTTATAGAATAACAGAGTTGGAAGGGACCCTGGAGGTAGTAGTAGTAGTAGTAATAATAATAATAATAATAATAATAATAATAATGATGATGATGACGACAATGATAATAATAACAACAGAGTTGGAAGGGGCCTTGGAGGTCTTCTAGTCCAACCCCCTGCTTGGGCAGGAAGCCCTACAATACTTCAGACAGATGGTTATCCAACATCTGCTTAAAAACTTCCAGTGTTGAAGCATTCACAACTTCTGGAGGCAAGCTGTTCCACAGATTAATTGTTCTAACTGTCAGAAAATTTCTCCTTAGTTCCAAGTTGCTTCTCTCCTTGTTCAGCTTCCGCCCATTGCTTCTTGTTCTACCCTCAGGTGCTTTGGAGAATAGCTTGACTCCCTCTTCTTTGTGGCAACCCCTGAGATACTGCTATCATGTCTCCCCTGGTCCTTCTTTTCTTTAAACTAGACAATTACCCAGTTCCTGCAACCATTCTTCATATGTTTTAGCCTCCAATCCCCTAATCATCTTTGTCGCTCTTCTCTGCACTCTTTCTAGGTTTTCTAGTCCACTGTTTCCCAACCTTGGCAACTTGAAGATATTTGGACTTCAACTCCCAGAATTTCCCAGCCAGGGGAATTCTGGGAGTTGAAGTCCAAATATCTTCAAGTTGCCAAGGTTGGGAAACACTGTTCTAGTCCAACCCCCTGCTTAGGCAGGAAACCCTACAGCACTTCAGGCAAACGATTATCCAATCTCTTCTTAAAAACTTCCAGTGTTGGGTTGAGTTAAGAAATAGAAATAAAAAAGATCACAAACGATATATAATGATTAGTAAAATAAAGAATATAAATATGTAAATATGAATGATTTGAACAGGGACTTTGTGATTGTATGAAATATGAATATTACTGTAATTAATTAATATGTATATTATTATAGGATTTAATGACATATCTGATGTAGCAATGCAGAAATACCGAATGTTTGCTAATATCACATTTTTTTTGTTTGTTGTTGTGTTGGAGCATTCACAACTTCTGGAGGCAAGTTGTCCCACTGATTAATCAATTTCACTCTCTCCCCTCTGATCCGCGTCCGAGTAAACCTCCCTTTAGTCTGGATTCACATACACACACACACCCTGGAAAAGATTAAAAAGGCAGCTATGGTTCTTTTTCCTCCAGCCTGATCTTATAAATCAGGAACTTGAACAGGAATGGAGGAGGTTTTGAGTGTTTTAGCAGCGGAGCGGAGATGCAGGGGAGGTGAAAGGCAGGCTTGGAGTCGGGAGGAATTATCCAATTTGACGTCTTGCCTCCTTCAGTGACAAGGAACCAGAGTTCGAGCGACGCCAAGTTTCGGAGGCTGCCAAAACAGGATAGGGTTGGGCCTAGAGGCTGTCATGCCTTGGCTTGCAACCCAAGTGTCAGCGACCGAGTAACGCCACTTTTCTCCCCCAAGTGGATTTTATTTTTTTTCCTTCTCTCTCTCCTTTTGAAAGACAGGGCGTAATTGTTTGGCAAAAAAGAGCACTTTTCTCCGTCTTAAAAGCAGGCTTGGACTGATCCAAGAACTCCCCCCTCCACGTACTCTCCTGCCCTGAAGCTGTTTCATACATGATACCCCCCCCCCCCACTTTCAGGAATTTGGAAATCAAACTCTCTAATTTCTCCTGAAGGATGCCAGTGCAAACTTCACAGGCGCCCTTCAACTCTTCTAACAGCCGTCCATTAGCATACAAAAGGCTCCACACATTTCTCCCCTCTCCCAAAGTTGTTTCTTAAACCTTGCGATCCAACCTATGTCCTCTTGGATAGTTTAAAGCCCAACTAGGAAAGATTTTTAAATTACCTGTATCATTGTGTGTTTGTATGCAGGTTTTTTTTAACAAAAAAAATGGATTACAAGTTTTTGTTAAATTTATTTGCTTCCTATCTCATTGTGAAGCTACACTTAGGTGGTTTTCAATAACAAAATGGAAGAAAATGTGTAACAGGCCAGAGGTAAAATAATAGTATCATAAAACCTGGCATCGGACCAGGTTATCTCCGGGACTGCACGAATCCCAGCGACCAATTAGGTCCCACAGAGTTGGCCTTCTCCGGGTCCCGTCAACTAAACAATGTCGTTTGGCGGGACCCAGGGGAAGAGCCTTCTCTGTGGCAGCCCCGGCCCTCTGGAACCAACTCCCCCCAGAGATTAGAATAGCCCCCACCCTTCTTGCCTTTCGCAAGCTTCTTAAAACCCACCTTTGTCGTCAGGCATGGGGGAATTAAGATATTCTTTCCCCCTCGGCTTCCACAATTTATGTATGCTACGTTTGTATGTATGACTGGTTTTTTAAAATAAGGGTTTTTAGCTTCTTTAGTATTGGATTGTCGCACGTTGTTTTTATTACTGTTGTTAGCCGCCCCGAGTCTACGGAGAGGGGCAGCATACAAAGCCAATAAAATGAAATGAATGAAATGAAAATAAACAATGGAAAATGTATAGTATAATAATATGATACCCAAAAATGGATGGGTGGAAAGCAGAGAGGAAGGGGAGAGGTTATCTTATCAAGCCGATGAATGAAATGTATGTTTGTTGTGTGAATGGGAGCGAGTGATTGGAAATACATTGGGGTTCTTAAATTGGATTTCAGATGTTTTTATTGTCTTTTTCATATGTTGGAAGCCGCCCCGAGCCCTCAGAGTAGGGTGGCATATAAATCCAACAAACAAACAAATACCAACTTTGTCTTGGTTATACTTACTACTGTCTTTTGTTTCAGGTCCCGGCTTTTTTTCCTGGGAGGTTACCACTTCAGGCTTGGCGTGTCCTGATTGGCTGGAAAGTGAGGGAACATCTTGCAGGGGTTGGTTTGCAGATGTGGCTGTCATCAAAGGGTAACCTGGACTCCCAAACTTGCTGCCCAAACAAAAAGAAAAAAAAAACCAGGACCAAGAGTGACTTGGCCGCAGATGTTAGGCTGCAAGCCACAAATGCAAGGCAGCTGATGGGATGTGAAAGGTCCAAAGGTTCCCTGAGATGGAAAAGGGAAGCTGGCCAGTTCTAGAGAGGCAGAGGGCTTTCTCAGTAAACTGTTCCCCAACAGAAGACAGAGACATAGCAATAGCACTTGGACTTATATAGTGCTTCATAGCCCTCTCTGAGCAGTTTACAGAATCAGCCTCTTACCCCCAACAATCTGGGTCCTCATTTGACCCACCTCGGAAGGATGGAAAGCTGAGTCAACCGGGAGCCGGTGATGAGATTTGAACTGCTGACCTGCAGATCTACAGTCAGCTTTATACATAAATCTATATCCATCCTACGACAAAATACAGGAAATAGTATAAGGGCAGACTAGACGGACCATGAGGTCTTTTTCTGCCATTAATCTTCTACAGGGTGTGTTTCAAAAGTAATGCATTTTTTTTAAAAGAGTAATTTATTGAACAGATTTGCACAAACACTTAAAATTCTTCACAGTACTGTCCTTGGGCCTCTACACATTTTTTCCAGTGACTCTGCCATGACCGGTACGCGCCCTGGAAGGTGTCTTCGGGGAGCTCTCGCAAGGTCTTTGTCACGGCTGATTGGATCTGTTCTATGGACGAAAAACGTGCCTTGCCACAACGCGCTACGAGTCTGCGAGTTCCTGGCCAAACACCAGGTGCCAACGCTGCCCCACCCCCCCTATAGTCCTGACGTCGCCCCAGCAGACTTCTTTTTGTTCCCAGCCCTGAGATGTCCCAGAAGACGCCTTCCAGAGGGCGTACCGGTCATGGCAGAGTTGCTGGAAAAAATGTGTAGAGGTCCAAGGACAGTACTTTGAAGAATTTTAAGTGTTTGTGCAAATCTGTTCAATAAATTACTTTTTTAAAAAAATTGCATTACTTTTGGAACGCCCCCTGTGTGTTTCTATGCTTCTTGTCCTGCCTTCTCTGGAGAATAGAGTTTCCACTCAGGGTTTTTAGAGCCCAATCTACGTAATAAGATGGCAGTACAGTGGGGGGGTTTTCTGGGAAAGCATCAAAGTACTTCTCTCCGATGTTACAGCCTGTGCAGATTTTCAGATTTTCGCCTCTGGGTAGGCAGGAAAGTGAGTTCCAAATTCAGCTAAACCGGGGCATAAGCCACAACCCAAAGTGGCTCGGATCGCAGGAGAGATTCGCAAGGTGGCTACGGCAAAGGAAACGCAGATAATAGGCCCACTGAGCCAAGGTAGCCAGCCGTTCCTCCGGACTGAGAACACATTCGGAATTTGGAAAGCACGGGGGCTGAGTGCAGACCCAAAGTGCTGCCAAGGGAGAAGCTTCTATTCATAAAATATCCATCACAGTGAGAACGGTTCCCAGCCGCCCGCCAGGAAACATTCCTGGAAACAAATATTGCCAGACAATAGTGCACAGCTTGGCGCTGCTCCAGTTGTTTAATTATTTTAATTTTCAAAACCTTTTTAAAAAAGGCAGGCGGGCCAGGAGAGCACCCCGAGGCTCGTAGGCACCGGGTTGCCTACCCTGGGGAAAGCAATGGTTGGTTTCAAGAGTGGCCTGCTGGCAAAGTGACAGCGGCCCAGTTCATGCAGATGCTAAGCCATCAATCATAGCTTACAAGCCGTAAGGTTGAAGCTGACCTCAAATGAAGGGTATGAAACATATGAAAAATGGTTGCAGGAACTGGGTATTTCTAGTTTAATGAAAAGAAGGAGTGATGAGGTAAGAGTCTTCTAATATTTGTGGGGCTGCCACAAAGAAAAGGGAGTCAAACTACAGTGGTACCTCTACTTACGAACTTAATTCGTTCCGTGACCAGGTTCTTAAGTAGAAAAGTTTGTAAGAAGAAGCAATTTTCCCATAGGAATTAATGTAAAAGCAAATAATGCGTGCGATTGGGGAAACCATAGGGAGGGTGGAGGCCCTGTTTCCTCCCAGGAGATTCCTAGAGAGGCCCCACAGAGGCTTCTCCCCACCTTTTCTGGCCTTGTTTCCTCCCAGGAGATTCCTAGAGGCCCCACTGTAGTATCTTAACGAGGTTATGGAGGTGTGTTTGAGGAGATCTGGTAACCCACTTTGAGCCTATTGCAGACGTTCAGATGCGTACTGTCCCTCATCCGATGGCGTTGCTTGGGTTTATTTGAACCCTGTGACTCATGTTTGCCAATCATAGTGCAAGGCTTCACTGAATTAAACATCTGCGTCATATTCTGATTAAGCCTAACATGGTTTGGAAGCCCTGGAGCTCCAGAATGCATCCACAAAAAAACAAATTGTAGACTAAAAGCAAGAGACAAGACACTCGGCTTTCTCTCTGCCACTTACAGAACCTGCTGCTTCTCAGTAGCTTCCAACGATTCATGGGAGCTGATGATCTTTTTGATCCTGGCCGTAATTTCCAGCAATCGACCCTTTTCATCTAAGAAATCAAAGAACAAAGCAAGAGAAAACCATGATTTCATCTCCTGCTCTGTAGCTGGCTCTGAGGGTCAAGGTCAGGTTCTACAAAGCAGCAAAGATCTCTTGGAGCATCACATTTGGGAAACTCCTAAGCATGAGTAGAAGGTTAATTCTCTCCCTGGAGTCAGCACTCTGTAAAAACATCCATCCATCCATCAACAGCAACTGACATGTATTTTTGATCCTGGGATCTTCGGACTGTCACCTGCAACCTTCTCAGGAAATTGCTGAGAAGCAAACATGGGGAACCAGATTTCAATAGCAACAGCGTTTTTCAATAACGTTTAGACTTACATTGCTTTTACAGCCCTCTCTAAGCGGTTTACAGAGTCAGCCTCGTGCCCCCAACAATCTGGGCCCTCATTTGACCCACCTCGGAAGGATGGAAGGCTGAGTCGGCCTTGAGCCGGTGGTGAGATTTGAACTGCTAAACGACAGCTAGCAGTGAATTGGAGGAGCCTGCAGTGCTGCACTCTAACCACTGCGCCACCCCAGCTCTTTACTTTGCTTAATGACAGCCCAAGGATTTACTTAAGATGCTATGATGTTAGTTATAATGAGCCGAGGTGGCGCAATGGGTAGTGCAGTACTGCAGGCCACTGAAGGTGGCTGCAGATCTGCAGGTCAGCGGTTCAAATCTCATCACCGGATACTAGATTGACTCAGCCTTCCATCCTTCTGAGGTGGGTAAAATGAGGACCCAGATTATGGGGACAATATAGGCTGGCTTTGTTTTTAAAAGTGCTATTGATAACATGTTGTAAGCTGCCCTGAAAATCAAATCAAATCAAATCAAATCAAATCAAATCAAATCAAATCAAACCAAACAATAAACTAACTAACTAACTAACTAACTAACTAACTAACTAACTAACTAACTAACTAACTAACTAACTTCCATGATTCATTTAACCATGGCAAAACCAGGTTGTAAAATGGGACGTGACTGATTTTAGAAACATAGCAATTGAGATTTGGGGCTGAAGTGAGGTTGCAAATCAAGTATTAACTATATAAACAGACAGTAAAACCCACTCCGTCCTAGGCACTGATGATGCTACCTCGTTTGCTAAAGAAACGTCTTCAAGGAAAACAATGGAATTCGGAGAGCACCATGCCTTTTATACTGGTTTTGAATTTCTCCCTACTTAATTTTCAACAGATCTTCGTTCTCAAGAACTAGGGTGGTGGAAGAAGACCAAAAAAAAAGAAAAAAGGATCAGTCTGCCAGAGTCTATCTGGAAGACACATGCAACTGAAGCCCAACAATAAACTTCACTGTTCCCAGGACGATCTTCTATCATTTGACAGCCCGTTTCCGATGCTCTTTTAGGACAACCCATCTTTCTCTCTACGCTTCTACCACGTCTATATTTCTATGTCAAGCAAAGCATGTGTCCGCTCAAATGCTACAAGCCAAAGATGGAGGAAGATCGTTTTCCCACGGGACAAAACCAAGAACGCGGTCCAATTTTATTTTTATTTTAAAAGGGAGAAGAAAGAAGCAACACAAAACAGCACATTCAACCATAAGCCCGCAAACAAAGCTGTCACCCAGGGGGAAAAAAACCTGTAGGCAGCTAACAATAATTTAATTGCCACCACCTGCTAAAAGGCAGCCTTGACTTCTCAGGCAGGAATTTAAAACGAAACAGGTTAGAAGATCCATGCGAGTTTTCTGCAATCAACAGAAAACTTTTCTAAAGTCAGAGATTTCCTTGGAGCTTTAAAAATATTCTTTTTTCCACCCTCCAGTTTTTTTAAAATAGCAATCAATAACTAGCAGAGAGCTAAGATGGACTCTTAGGAACAAGCATGGCTGTGGTTATCGGGGATTAAGAGGAAATTCGTAATATGGAGAAACATGATGAGGAAGTCTAAAGGATAAACCTCCACAGGATCCTAACAAAGAGCCTTTGAGAAAGGAGGCTGCTTAGGTACTGAGTGGGAACAGAATTGATTCTCTGGAGCCTCTCGTAAGACAAATGAGAATCTTGTTGTTATTGTTGTTTTAAAAAATGAAGATGATCTAGGTTGATTTTGGCTTTGAATTGCCCGCTGTCTTAATCTGGTCATTTGTACACAGGCTCATTGTTACTCTGATTTTAGGAAGTGGAAAGCTGTGGAATTGTTTTACCTGTGAAGAATGAAACTTGGGCAGGAAATGTGGGAAAGAAAGTATTTGTGTCTGTAAACCTGTGACTGAAAAATGCATCGGTCTAAAAAAGTTTGGATTAAAAACAGTCCTGCTGTAATTTCCCACAAAGCTACCCTTTTGCATTCTTTCCTAGGAAATGCCACTGTTCCATAATGGACACAAGGGGTTACAGATACTGTTTGTATGTATGTACATGGCATTGGGCCAGAATACATCCGGAACCGCCTTCTACCGCACGAATCCCAGCGGCCGATAAGGTCCCACAGAGTTGGCCTTCTCCGGGTCCCGTCGACCAAACAATGTCGTTTGGCGGGCCCCAGGGGAAGAGCCTTTATTTATTTATTCAATTTTTATGCCGCCCTTCTCCTTAGACTCAAGGCTGCTTACAACATGTTAGCAACAGCACTTTTAAAACAGAGCTAGGCTATTGCCCCCATAATCCGGGTCCTCATTTTACCCACCTCGGAAGGATGGAAGGCTGAGTCAACCTAGAGCCGGTGATGAGATTTGAACAATTTCGTTTGGCGGGACCCAGGGGAAGAGCCTTCTCTGTGGCGGCCCCAGCCCTCTGGAACCAACTCCCCCCAGAGATTAGAACAGCCCCCACCCTCCTTGTCTTTCGCAAATTACTTAAGACCCACCTTTGTCGCCAGGCATGGGGGAGTTAAGTTATCCTTTCCCCCTAGGCTATTACAAGTTATGCATGGTATGTTTGTGTGTATGTTTGGTTTCTTATAATAGGGTTTTTTTAGTTGTTTTTATTAATTGGATTGTTCATGTTGTTTTACCACTGTTGTTAGCCGCCCTGAGTCTGCGGAGAGGGGCGGCATACAAATCCAATAAATAATAATAATAATAATAATGCATGCATGTATGCATGCATGTACGTACACTGCTCAAAAAAATAAAGAGAACACTCGAAGAACACATCTTAGATCTGAATGAATGAAATATTCTCATTGAATACTTTGTTCTGTACAAAGTTGAATGTGTTGACAACATGTGAAATTTATTGTCAATCAGTGTTGCTTCCTAAGTGGACAGTTTGATTTCACAGAAGTTTGATTTACTTGGAGTTATATTGCGTGGTTTAAAGGTTCTCTTTATTTTTTCGAGCAGTATATTTAAATGGGTTTGCGGCACATTTGACAAATTTTCATGAACAGCATCTGAAGGCAGGAGAAGAAACAACAGATGGAAACTAATCAAGGAGAGAAGCAGCATGGAATTAAGGAGAAACTTCCTAACAGTGAGGACAATAAACCAGTGGAACAGCTTGCCACCAGAGGTTTTAGAAGCTCCATCACGGGAAGGTTTCAAAAAGAGACTGGGCAGCCACTTGTCTGAAATGGCGTAGAAATGAAAAGGGCTATTTTTCTTGTCACCCATATAAATTATTTTACGAAGTGTTGCAAAGGTTTTTTCCCTAAAGAGCATTCTTACTTTTAGAAAGTTCTCCTTGATCGCTGTACATCTGGACATGAAAAGTAAGCACCGATCCTGCATTCATGTCAATCACCTCTGGTCCTGTAATGGCCATTGTCTTCGCTTGCCCTGCAAAATATTCAACAGACCTTGGTGGTTAGTGCTCCCGAAAGGACAAGCTGGGATATTTAAACATCATTCATTTGGGACGGGAGATTGGCAAAATGATTCTCAAATGGGAGAGCCTCGAAACGCGAGCAATTAATAGAACCTATTTTGTAGAAAGGTATACAGGGGTACCTCTACTTACGAACTTAATTCGTTCCATGACCGGGTTCTTAAGTAGAAACGTTTGTAAGAAGAAGCAATTTTTCCCATAGGAATCAATATAAAAGCAAATTATGTGTGCGATTGGGGAAACCACAGGGAGGGTGGAGGCCCTGTTTCCTCTCAGGATATTCCTAGAGAGGCCCCATAGAGGCTTCTCCCCACCTTTTCTGGCCGTTTCCTCCCAGGAGATTCCTAGAGAGGCCCCACGGAGGCTTCTTCCCACCTTTTCTGGCCGTTTCCTCCCAGGAGATTCCTAGAGGCCCAACGGAGGCTTCTTCCTGCCTTTTCCAGCCCTATTTCCTCTCAGGAGATTCCTAGAGAAGTTCCACAGAGGCTTCTCCCCACCTTTTCTAACCCTGTTTCCTCCCAGGATATTCCTAGAGAGGCCCCACAGAGGCTTCTCCCTGCCTTTTCCAGTTACAGTTTCAGAGGCTTGGGGTTTGTAAATGGAAAATGGTTCTTGAGAAGAGGCAAAAAAATCTTGAACACCCGGTTCTTATCTAGAAAAGTTTGTAAGTAGAGGCATTCTTAGGTAGAGGTACCACTATATATGCGTTGTTGTCTATTCTGGTCTACTTCAAAGAAAGCTTCATTTCTCTTAAGTTTAGGGGAGGAAATTAGTTTCATAGCAACTTCCACTGGTTGCGTAAATCATTTTTTCTTTTTAGATAGAGGGGCCTTGGCAAACCTGACTAGGTGTTTGTGTGATCTTTCTGTTCCTATTTATTTTATTTTGATTTCTAGGCTGCCCTTCTCTAGAGGACTCAGGGCAGGTTGCAAGATAAAATCGGATACAAAATATAAAATTTACGAAACCCAAACTATAAAACCTAAGTCTAAAACCCCAAACAATAAAAACCATTCAACAAATTCCTCTAATCACTGTCATACTATCAGCTGGAGCAGAATGTCAGTGCTCAACGGCCCTTGCCTGCCAGCAAAGGTGTTTTTTTTAAACCTTTTGAAAGGCCAGGAGGGTAGGGGTGGTGCGAATCCCTGGGGGGAGTTGATTCCAAAGGACCAGAGCCGCCACAGAGAAGGCCCTTCCCCTAAGCCCCGCCAGGTGGCATTGTCTAGTTGACGGAACATGGAGAAGGCCGACTCTGTGGGATCTGACCAGCCATTGGGATATGTGCAATTTGATACTATTTCATTACATGAAGACCACACCCTATGCCTTTATGATAACAAACAGCTATGCTGCAAACAGCTTCCTCTCCCTGGCCTGCACAACTCCCCCACCCCCCATCGTCGTGACTTCGCTGCTGCTTTTCAATTCTTCAGTTTGACAACTTTGAAGAGCAGAATTGAGACCGGTACTACTCAAATCAAACCAAGTGAAAGGTGGAGCGTTATTCTCTGCATAAATCCAGAGCACGTACCAAGCGGGGAGCCATTATGCCAGAGGCCGTCGTAGATCACGCCCGAACAATGCATCAGGCAGCCTTGTCCATTGAACATATCGTTTCTCCATTGTCCCTTCAAACAGATAAAAGGGGAGGGGGAGAGAGAGGATGAATGAATGAATGAATGAATGAATACAGTAGAACAAAAGATAGAAAGAAAGTATCGGGTTTCAAACTTGGATAGCAATTCTAGAACAGTGATGGCGAACCTGTGGCACGGGTGCCACAGGTGGCACGTGGAGCCATATCTGCTGGCACACGAGCCTTTGTCCTAGCTCAGCTCCAACGTCCATGTGTGTGCCGGCCAGCTGATTTTTGGCTCACACGGAGGCTCTGGGAGGGCGTTTTTGGCTTCCAGAGAGCCTCCAGAGGGAAGGGGGAGGGCGTTTTTACCCTCTTTTGGCTACAGGGAAACCTTTGGAGCCTAGGGAGGGCAAAACACGAGCGTACTGGGCCCACCACAAGTTGGGAAACAGGCCATTTCCAGCCTCGAGAGGGCCTCCAGGGAGGCAGGGGTGGCTGTTTTCACTCTCCCCATACATTGAATTATGGGTATGGACACTCACGCATGAGCGATAGTGCGCGTGCATGCTCTTTCGGCACCCGAGGAAAAAAAGGTTTGCCATCACTGTTCTAGAAGACGAAGAAGGGGAAATATGTCCAAGTGGGTGACTATACAAAAGCCAAGAGTGCGGCTAGTCGGGTCTCTTAGAACGGGGGGTCTCCAACCTTGGCCACTTCAAGCCTGACGGACTTCAACTCCCATAATTCCCAGGCCAGCAAAGCTGTGAAACTCTTCAAGTGGGAAAAGCAGGCGAGGAAGGGTTGGGTGGGAGAAAGGCCACCCAAAGAAACACCCAAAATGATGCTATTAATGTGATAGGACAGAGAAGCGCATTCGTGGGCTCCCAACAGAGAAAGGGGCAGCACTGAGGGATGGCTTGGCCTGATCTATAGGGCCTGTACAGGGCCTGATTTGATTCTGTAATTTAGAATAGAATAGAATAGAATAGAATAGAATAGAATAGAATTCTTTATTGGCCAAGTGTGATTGGACACACAAGGAATTTGTCTGGTGCAGATGCTCTCAGTGTACATAAAAGAAAAAGATACGTTTGTCAAGAATCATGAGGTCTAACACTTAATGATTGTCATAGGAGTCAAATAAGCAATGAAGAAACAATCAATATTAATAAAAATCGTAAGGATACAAGCAACAAGTTACAGTCATAAGTGGGAGGAAATAGGTGATAGGAATGATGAGAAAAAAAACTAGTAGTAATAGTAGTGCAGACTTAATAAATAGTTTGACAGTGTTGAGGGAATTCATTCATTCATTCATTCATTCATTCATTCATTCATTCATTCAGTTTCTAGGCCGCCCTTCTGAGACTAAGGGCAGTTTACAGCATAAATTACATATTTAACACAGAAACCAGAATTAATCTAAAACAACCCAATCTTGTAAAAAAAAACAAAAAAACCTTAAAAACAATTTCCTCAACCAACGTGTCTCACACACTAATCTGTCATACCAATCATCCAATCCATGGCAGGGGCTAGAATAAGATGACCAGTTCAACAGCCCCAGGCCTGTTGGCACAATGTGTTTTCAAGTTCTTCCAAATTATTTGTTGTGGCAAATATTATTTTGGTGTGGCTCTTTCCAGCATGGAAGGCCCCTGAGCTTGTCCTTGGAGATTAATAACTCTTGCGACCTGAGACCGGGTTGCCAATTGCAATAGAATAGAATAGAATTCTTTATTGGCCAAGTGTGACTGGACACAGAAGAAATTTGTCTTCGATGAAGATGCTTTCAGCGTACACAACAGAAAAATATATATTTGTCAAGAATCATGTGATACAACACTTAATGGTTGTCATAGGGGTCAAATAAGCAATGAAGAAACAATCAATATTAATAAAATTCTTAGGATACAAGCAACAAGTTACAGTCATACAGTCCTAAGTGGGAGGAAATGGGAGATAGGAATGATGAGGAAAAAACTAGTAGAAATAGAAGTGCAGAGTTAGTAAAAAATTTGCAAAAGCCTAGAGTGCCACAAGGGTCTGTTCTGGGTCCTAGTCCTTTAATATGTTTGTGAGTGACATAGGGAAGGTTTGGTAGGGAAGGTTTGTCTATTTGACGATGACTTTAAAGTGTGCAATAGGGTTGATATTCCTGGAGGCGTCTGTAATATGGTAAATGATTTAGCTTTACTAGATAAATGGTCAAAGCAATGGAAACTGCAGTTTAATGTTTCCAAATGTAAAATAATTCACTTGGGGAAAAGGAATCCTCAATCTGAGTATTGTATTGGCAGTTCTGTGTTAGCAAAAACTTCAGAAGAGAAGGATTTAGGGGTCATCAAAATGAGTGAGCAGTGTGGTCGGGCGGTAGGAAAAGCAAGTAGGATGCTTGGCTGCATAGCTAGAGGTATAACAAGCAGGAAGAGGGAGATTGTGATCCCGCTATATAGAGCGCTGGTGAGACCACATTTGGAATACTGTGTTCAGTTATGGAGACCTCACCTACAAAAAGATATTGACAAAATTGAACGGGTCCAAAAAGATGGGCTACAAGAATGGTAGAAGGTCTTAAGCATAAAAAGTATCAGGAAAGACTTAATGAACTCAATCTGTATAGTCTGGAGGACAGAAGGAAAAGGGGGGACATGATCGAAACATTTAAATATGTTAAAGGGTTAAATAAGGTTCAGGAGGGAAGTGTTTTTAATAGGAAAATGAACTCAAGAACAAGGGGACACAATCTGAGGTTAGTTGGGGGAAAGATCAGAAGCAACATGAGAAAATATTATTTTCCTGAAAGAGCAGTAGATCCTTGGAACAAACTTCCAGCAGACGTGGTTGGTCAATCCAGAGGAACTGAATTTAAACATTCCTGGGATAAACATAGATCCATCCTAAGGTAAAATACAGGGAATAGTAGAAGGGCAGACTAGATGGACCATGAGGTCTTTTTCTGCCGTCAGTTTTCTATGTTTCTAGAGAAGACGACCACAGGGACCCTTGTGTGAGATTAGGTTTGTGTTGTGTGAGATTGTGTGACACATCCGCACGGCCCGAACGAGAAACTAGAAAAAACAAAGAGAGCTAGAAAAACCTCAGTGTGGGAGGCGATTCTCTCTTCTCTCTCAGCCGAGTCGCTTCACCAGTCAAGAGGCAACTGCACGTGGCAATTTGAGACACCGGTGGTGATTGTGGGAGGGCGGCGCATGCGTTGGCTGCGCAGGAGTGTGACAGCCAGGATTTGGGCGCTCAACGGCTGACGGAAGGGTGGCTCTCGTGTGGAACAAAGTGCTACTATGACTCTAAATTTATCCCAGCTGCCAGCAAATCCCAGATGGATCCAAAAAGACTCAAAAATCCTGCCACCCGCTCCCTCTCTCTCCTTCTTCACGCTCACAACAAGTGTAGTTATTTTGTCAAGTACATATTTGTAATACAATAGATGTGCACTCGTGTGCATGTACGTGCACCAACTCGCCTTCTCTGGGGAAGAGCCTTCTCTGTGGTGGCCCCGGCTCTCTGGAATGAGTTCCCCTCAAAGATCTGTACTGCCCCCACTCCCCCTGTTTCTGTACACTTTTAAAGACCCACCTCTGCTGGCAGGCCTGGGGCCATTGAAATTTTAACACCTTGCCCCACCCAATGAATGAATGGATGATGGGTGATGTATGAATCTGTTGTTAACTTCTAATGATGGGGATTTGAATCTGTAAATTTTATTAGATTTCTACATCTTGTGAGCTGCCCTGCGTCTCAGGAGAAGGGCAGCATAGAAATCAAATTAATAATAGATAGATAGATAGATAGATAGATAGATAGATAGATAGATAGATAGATAGATGATGGACAGATGGACGGACAGAGATAGATAGATAGATAGATAGATAGATAGATAGATAGATAGATAGATACAAGATGGATGGATGGATAGATAGATAAGATACGAGATGGATGGATAGATAGATAAAGATGGATGGATAGATAGATAGATAGATAGATAAGATACGAGATAGATAGATAGATGGATTGATGGATGGATGGATAGGATTTCTGGCTGGGGACGAGAATGAGAAGATGAGCAGGAGTTTGTGTGTGTATGTGTGGGAGGGGGACAGGAGGTCCTGGGGGCTTGTATCCGAATCCATTCTGACGCCCTTAGCCCGTCGAAAAGAAGGCAGCCACCTCCTTGAGAGCTAGGCAGTTGGACTGGAGGATGCGCAACCCTCAGCGACAGACTGAATGTGGGAAAAGAGCCAGACGGCGCATCGCCCGTGTTCTTTTCGTCACAAGCCTTAATTTGTATCAACCTTTTTTTTGGGGGGGGGGAGATAAAAACCCCCCTGCACGCACACTGAAAAATGCTTCGCGCTTCTTCCCACGTTTATAGATTAGCTGAATTGCGGGCTGCTGCCCGACATAGAACGTGGCTCCTTTTTCCGTTAAAATCCCCTCCATTGAGTTATTTTCCCAGATGGCAAGAAGAGGGTGGGTGGGTAGAAGGGGTGGGTGGGTGGTTTAAATGTTTCCAAAAGTTGCTTAGCAATGTAACACGGGGGAGGGGGAGAGTCTGGAAAGGCTGACGTTCCCGTAAGCGTCCTCAGCGCTCCCAGTGTGGCGGATGGGGTGAGAGAAGGGCGCCGAAAGGACAAACCACTGCAGCGTACAAAGGACCCCCTCGGGACAGGGTGGGGTGGTGCTTACAAACCCCTCCGGATTAAAAAAATAGGAAGGAGAAAAAGAAAAAAAGAATCCGCAAAGCAGCAGCCGCCAGCAGCCGCAACCTTTTCAGTAGCTGGCAATCTCCCGCTGCGGATTTCCAATTAAAGTCAATCAATCGTTGGTTTCCATCTGGTCTTTCCCAACACCAATTAAAGGTCAAGCGAAGGCTCTAGGCACGCTTGCTATCCGCTTGGGGATGGGCTCCAAGGCACGCTTCTTTCTCACCCACTCCACCTCCCAAATACACACACACACACACACACACGTTTAATCAAGGAGCAGAGAACCATGGAGCAGAAGGAGAGGTCAAAAGAGGGCTGAATCTCCAGATATGTCTCCTGACTTCTTATTTGACCCCTATAACAATCCTTAAGTGTTGTACATCATGATACTTGACAAATGTATATTTTTCTTTTATGTACACTGAGAGCTTATGCACCAAAGACAAATTCCTTGTGTGTCCAATCACGCTTGGCCAATAAAGAATTCCATTCCATTCCATTCTAAATTATAGAATCATATCAGGCCTTGGTCTGCCTGCACCTAAAGCAAGCCACCCCTCAGTGCTGCCCCTTTCCTTATTGGAGCCCACAAATGTGTTCCTCTTCTCTGCCCTATCGCATTAATAGCATCGTTTTGGGTGTTTCTTTGGGTGGCCTTCCTTCCCATCCACCCACCCCTTCCTCGCCTGCTTTTCCCACTGGGAACGGGTGAGGCAGAAGACGGCCCCGTAAATAATCTGGTCCTCTGCCATGTAGGGCTTTAGGGGTAATAACCAACACCTTAAATTTCAAGAGTTTTAGAGATTTGGGGGACATCATTAGTGTGAGACCAATATGAGGGAGGGGGAATCCAATCTGTGGGTGCTGCAAAAGGGAAGATCTGCTTCCTAGTGCATGCCATAGTTTATTTACCTGCACTGGATGTATTGGATCCTAATCTATTGGATGTATTAGGACATTATGAGGAGAGCCCTTCACCTGCCTAATCTTACCCATTGGGCAGGGGAAAAAATAGAGACAATTCCTCTTTTCCACTTTTCTCTCCCATTTTTCTTAAAGCAGCCATTTTCCTTTGTTCCAAATATATGTAATCTGGTTTTTTGTTTTGTTTTTTAAAGATGGCCAGCTGCCTTGGTTAGTTCGGCTTTCGAATCCTTAAATGGAGATATAAATACATATTTGCAACTAACTGCATTAAGAACCATGAATGGGAAACTTACCATGCGGCCTCACTGAGAGAGAGAGAGAGAGAGAGGCAGCTGTACGGTATTGTCTTTGGGGCAATTATATGGTTTTCCCCAGCCCCCTGGTTTTGATGGGTAAGATGCACGTGAAATATTACACACACACGCACACACACAGAGAGAGAGAGAGAGAGAGAGAGAGAGAGAGAGGGAGAGAGAGATAGTGTTATCTTTCAGAACTGCGCGCTTGCGAATAGCAGCTTGGGAGTCTCTCTTGCTTATAAATAAGCAAAAGGTGTTGTGAAATTAAAAAGGCAAGAAACATGCATTTAACTTTTGAGGAAGCAATTTTCACTTAATTGATGGTGTTTCTGGTTCCTAACCGAGCAAAGCTATTATACCTCTTATTGCAATTAATTTCGGATCATTTGTCTGGAAGCCTCCGACGGCGCTATCGTTTCCATAAACTCGCTCGGATTGATCCCGCCCACAAACCAGACGCCATTAAACCGGCTGCGACCCCATCGCACCTTCAACCTTTCCTCCAAACTCTGATGATGGGGGTGGCAAATGGGGAAACATCTCAATTATTGCAATGCGCTCTGCATGGGGCTACAAGAGAGACTGCAAATAGTCCAGAATGCAGCCGCGAGAGCTGTCATGGGTACGCCTCGGTACACCCATACAACACCTACGCTCCGCGAGCTGCACTGGCTTCCTATTAGTCTCCGGGCACAATTCAAGGTGTTGGTTATTACCTATAAAGTCCTATATGGCTCAGAGCCAGATTATTTACGAGACCATCCCTTGCCACATGCCTCCCAGAGACAAATAAGAAGACAGAGTTGGCCTCCTCCAGGTCCCGTCAGCCAAATGATGCAGGCTGGCAGGACCACGGGGAAGGGGCTTCTTTGTGACTGCCCCGACTCTATGGAACCAACTACCTCCCCGAGGTCCGTACTGCTCCCACCCTACTGGCCTTCCGTAAGGCCACGAAGAGCTGGCTCTACCAGAAGGCCTGGGAGGGGGGGGGGATGAATTGTACATCTTTCACGGCCAAACTGTATGAATGGTGTGTATGCATGTGATTATGTCTGTTTTGATAAACGGGTTTTTATTACAGGGTTTTAGTTTTAGATATTGTATTCGACTTCTCTTATTGCTTTGTACCTTTTTGTATTTGTAATACTGTATTATTATTTTGTAAGCCACCCTGAGTCCTTGGGGACTGGGCAGCATAGAAGTCGAATAAATAAATGAACAAAAACTCTGTCCTGCCTCCAGCTGCTTTCTAGGTGTGTGGAGGCTACATCCCTGTAATTTCCACCTTCAAGGATGGGAGACAGCGGGGACCTAATTCAGGAGCAGGTGCCCATCTCCTGAAAATATTGGGCATGTCAATCTCTCTGTCCCGCTGCCTGAGACTATTGTGCTCATTGCTGGCTTCGGCGCGCAATTCTCCTCCGCTAGCAGATGCTCCGGGGGCATTTTCCTATCCGCTGCTTCTTTTGTGGTATTTGTACATCTTTGTGTATTTTGGCTAGGCCACGTCTTTTCTTTTCCCCCGCCCCACCCCCTTTCAAAGGAAGACCTGCTGCTTGAAACACCTGTCAGCAGCACCGGAACAGGTGGGTTGCCTTATGGGCTTCCATCCCACCTGCAAGGAGAGAAATGTTGTCAGAAAATGGGAAGGGAGGGGAGAGAGAAGGATGGTGGAGGAATGTCACGCCACTTGTTCTGCCAAGGGAACAGCCGCGGCAAAGGATGGAATTTGGGAAAAAAGCGTTGAAAATGCTAGCGGCTGGTTAAACGCACGATGCTAGAGGCCTGGTTGGTTTGTGTCTGCTTTGCTAACACAAGCCTTAGTAATTAAAAGTTACATTTCAGGAAAAATAGAATTTTTAAAAAACTAAACTAAACTAAAATAAGCCAGTTATTATTAAATGGTGGTTTAAGGAAACTAAACTGGTTTCTTCCAACTGGTTACACAGAGAAAAACCAAGGGGCTAACTTCATTTCACTAACTGAAGAGTAGCTAAGAGTAACTAAGAGTAGTAGATGCTAGGAACAAACTTCCAGCAGACATGGTTGGTAAATCCACAGGAACTGAATTTAAACATGCCTGGGATAAACATAGATCCATCCTAAGATAAAATACAGGAAACAGTACAAGGGCAGACTAGATGGACCAGGAGGTCTTTTTCTGCCGTCAATCTTCTATGTTTCTATGAAATGGTGTAGGGACTTCTGTTTCAGCAGGGGGTTAGACTAGATGACCTACAAGTTCCTTTCCAACTGTATTCGTAATCTAATCTAATCCTGCAATAAACGAGGCTAAAGGTAAAAAAATGGTGTTATAGATCAGGATATTGATCCACCTGACGTTATGCTCCCGAACCTGGCCACCTTCGGGCTTGTTCAATCCTTCCCTGCCCAGCATAGTCTACCTCGTGGGTTTTGGGGAAGGTAAATAGGAGGGATAAGCTGCAAGCATTATTCATGGAGGAGAAAAAAGAGAAAGCAACGTGAGAAAATATTGTTTTACTAAAAGAGTCGTAGATGCTTGGAACAAACTTCCAGCAGATGTGGCTGGTAAATCCACAGGAACTGAATGTAAACATGCCTGGGATAAACATAGATCCATCCTAAGATAAAATACAGGAAATAGTATAAGGGCAGACTAGATGGACCAGGAGGTCTTTTTCTGCTGTCAATCTTGTATGTAAAGTATAGAACGTGAGATCCTGGTTTTCAGCAGGGAAAGATCTTTGCTACCTGCTCACAGTGCTTTGAGCAAAAGATGGCTTTAGACCAGCATGCATGCCAAATTATTTATTTATTCGTTCATTCATTCGATTTTTATGCCACCCTTCTCCTTAGACTCAGGGCGGCTTACAACAAATTAGCAATAGCACTTTTTAACAGAGCCAGCATATTGACCCCACAATCCGGGTCCTTATTTTAGCCACCTTGGAAGGATGGAAGGCTGAGTCCACCTTGAGCCGGTGATGAGATTTGAATCGCTGACCTACAGATCTACAGTCAGCTTCAGTGGCCTGCAGTACAGCGCTCTACCTGCTGCGCCACCCCAGCTCTTTAATCTGAGCCAAGCCCACTCTCTTGTCTGCCAAACCACTACTCAAACCGATGCCCTCAGAACTTCCCATCTTCCCTACCTCCTCCCAGCCAAGTGGATCAGAAAGACGCCAGATGTATTTTTAAATAAGAATAAACTGATATTGGATTAATTAACTCAATGTAGCAAGATAAGATTTGGTGGTAGCACTATATATTGATATGACACCAATTTGCTTATTAATAAGAATTTAAACATATAGAATTTTCTAATACAGCTTATGTGATATATGATAAGTATTTTTTTTTATTTTATATATATAAGCTATAGTAATTATAGGATAAACTGATATGTTTATTTTTTATTTATTCAATTTTTATGCCGCCCTTCTCCTTAGACTCAGGGCGGCTTACCACATGTTAGCAATAGCACTTTTTTAACAGAGCCAGCCTATTGCCCCCACAATCCGGGTCCTCATTTGACCCACCTCGGAAGGATGGAAGGCTGAGTCAACCTTGAGCCGGTGATGAGATTTGAACTGCTGACCTACAGATCTACAGTCAGCTTCAGTGGCCTGCAGTACAGCACTCTACCTGCTGCGCCACCCCGGCTCTATTGAATGAATTAACAAGGTAGAAAGGAAAATTTCTATTAAGATGGGCATAATTTATTCAGACATAGGTCGGTTCACCCCCCCAGCAGTTAGGGCAACCTTCTTGTGGCGCTCGGCTTCTGTTGGCCGGCATTTCTTTCGGGAGCAGAGCAGCCTCGAACTCAAGCAATCCATGCCAGTCTCAGCCTCCACAGGTTGGATTACAGTTTGATATTGTTTATACTGATGTAATGTAATTTTTTAGTGTAAGGTGGGAAAAAGACTGTTGTTTTCTGATGTTTTCTTTTTTTTTACTTGATAATATCATACAAGTTCTAATAAAATGTTTTTTTTAATGGGAGAAAATAAGCCTTCATTGAATGATGAATGATGAAGGCAAGTAGGATGCTTGGCTGCATAGCTAGAGGTATAACAAGCAGGAAGAGGGAGATTGTGATCCCCTTATATAGAGCGCTGGTGAGACCACATTTGAAGTACTGTGTTCAGTTCTGGAGACCTCACCTACAAAAAGATATTGACAAAATTGAACGGGTCCAAAGACGGGCTACAAGAATGGTGGAAGGTCTTAAGCATAAAACGTATCAGGAAAGACTTAATGAACTCAATCTGTATAGTCTGGAAGACAGAAGGAAAAGGGGGGACATGATCGAAACATTTAAATATGTTAAAGGGTTAAATAGGGTTCAGGAGGGAAGTGTTTTTAACAGGAAAGTGAACACAAGAACAAGGGGACACAATCTGAAGTTAGTTGGGGGAAAGATCAAAGGCAACATGAGAAAGTATTATTTGACTGAAAGAGTAGTAGATCCTTGGAACAAACTTCCAGCAGACGTGGTTGGTAAATCCTCAGTAACCGAATTTAAACATGCCTGGGATAAACATATATCCATTGTAAGATAAAATACAGGAAATAGTAAAAGGGCAGACTAGATGGACCATGGGGTCTTTTTCTGCCGCCAGTCTTCTATGTTTCTATGTTTCTATGATCAATAGAAAATATATATATATATATATGTTTTATTGCAAGGTTTTAGTGTTTTACTTATGTATTGTTTTTTATTCTATGTTGGAGAAAAATAAAATTTCTATTTGGAGGGGGGGGGGGATATATTTTTAAATAAGCATCCCACAGGAAGGTCTGTCCTCTATACCAGACCCCAAGCTGCTAAGCCTTACAAAGAAGCGAAACCAACAATCAGGATATGTACGGACCCTCATTCGCTCTGCCCCTTGAGTCCGTCCAGCGACGAGAACGTTAATTTACGAAAGGGAAGAATTTTCAGTGGTAGCCTCCCTCTGTTACCCCAAACAGCTAGCATGCTTGGCTGCCTTTCAGAGTTGTAGATCACACACACACACACACACACAGACGGCAAGAAGACAACATCAATGGCATGACTAATAGAGCTAGAAATGCTCAACCCGCTCAAAAACGTAAATAAGTGCAAACAAGGGCGACGTTTTAACGGAGCGACGCTCCCTGCCACTTCAAACACATCTGGAAAATGTGGTAACAGTAATCAAAGCAGAGGCGCTTTATGTAGACTGGGAGAGCCGCTAGTTGTATCTGCAGAACTGAACAGCTGGTGTGATGTAGGTGTGAGGTTATCTGATGGTGTACCACCCGGGATCCGGCCGTAAATGGCACATGCAGGGGTTTTTAACTGTTGGTTTTAAATTGTTTTTAAATGGTTTTAATGACACTGTTTTATTTTTTGGTTGTGAGCCGCCCAGAGTCCCTAAGGAGTTGGACGGCATACAAATCGAATGAATGAATGAACAAACAAATACATAAATAAATAAATGCCTTAAGGAATTCAGCCAAGAGTGAGCCACGGCATTAAGAAAGCCAACAGCAATTGAAACAACATTTTCAAAATTGTTGGGAAATTATACTCCCATATGAATTGAGTGCCTGTCCTTATTCTGGGCGATGGATTCCATCCAGATAAGCAGGAAATGATGGTGTGGATGTGATCCACTCAGTTGTGTCCGACTCTTACAGATTCTATGGGCCAGGTGTCTCTACAATGGTACCTCTACCTACAAATGCCTCTACTTGCGAACGTTTCTAGATAAGAACCGGGTGTTCAAGATTTTTTTGCCTCTTCTCAAGAACCATTTTCCACTTACAAACCCGAGCCTCCGAAACTGTAACTGGAAAAGGCAGGAATAATCTTCTGGGAGGAAACAGGGCCTCCACCCTCCCTGTGGTTTCCCCAATCACACACATTATTTGCTTTTACATTGATTCCTATAGGAAAAATTGCTTCTTCTTACAAACTTTTCTACTTAAGAACCCGGTCACGGAACGAATGAAGTTCGTAAGTAGAGGTACTACTGTATTTTGGTTTGGAATGATAGAAGCTAAGGAGTAATTTAAGATAGATCTCTGAAAAGAAGATTCTTCTTTCCCCTCGACAGCCTTACCTACCTCCAATCTCAAGTTCAAATACGGAAAGGTCCCAGGAATTTAGATATGACATTTATTTATTTATTTGGCTCTATTCAAAAACTTTTAAACAAATCGTGAGGGAGCCACCAAGTGGTAGAAAACAAAGACAGCTACACTATGGGATAGTTTAAATCTGGTTGCCCCATTGCCAGTTAGCAATGCTTCAAACATTATTTCTTAATTAAATTTACCTATTTGCTGCCGTCTCACCGCAAGCCAATTCAGTATTTAAACAAACAAAATGTCACCAGTGCCATGTTATACATGGACACATGTGTGTTCACAGGATCATTATCCCTTGGTTTATTTTATTTTTTAATATTTTTATTATGCCTTTCCAATAATTCAAGCTGGGCAAATAACTCATCCTTGCTAGATTATAAGGATTACAATCCTTGTTTGGGTATAAAATATTGTACGTCAGTAGTACAATGGAGATCATCGCCAATATTAGGGCTGCAATGAAAACAAGAATAGGGTCATTCTTTGTCAAGTGGACCAGGTGATTTTTGCAGCCTTATTCGAAAAGAAACCATCACAAAAACAACATATATGGTAGAAAAAAACATGCTCTTTCTAATGAAACACAAATGAAGATGATTGAAGGTGAGAAAACTGAGAGCTCTGTTTCACCACCTTCAATCATCTTCATTAGATAGAGCATGTTTTTTTCTATTGCTCTCTGCTTTCTCACCTTCAATCATCTTCATTTTTATTTCATTAGAAAGAACACGTTTTTCTCTATCATATATATTTGTTTTTGTGATGGCTTCTTTTCTAATAAGGCTTCAATTTCACATGGTCCACTTGACAAAGAATGACCCAATATGGAAAGCTATCTTTTTTATAAATCAGAAACACGATGACGTTTTCAAAACTCCCATCCACACAATGCTGTATTTGAAAGGCTAGAAACAGACCCCAAAAAAAAAGATTTGTATCAGCAAATCTTAACATCATGGCTGGGAGATTCTGGAAATCCAAGTCCACACATCTTAAAGCTTTCAAGGTTGAAAAGCGTTGATTTAGAAATAGAGTGGTACCTCTACTTACGAACTTAATTCATTCCGTGACCAGGTTCTTAAGTAGAAAAGTTAGCAATTTTTCCCATAGGAATCAATGTAAAAGCAAATAATGCATGCAAACTCATTAGGAAAGAAATAAAAGCTCAGAATTCAGGTGGGAGGAGGAGGAGGAAGAAGAGGAGGAAGATGGTCACTGCCAAGAGCGAAGGAAGCGTTTCTTTTCTCTGGGCACTGGCAGAGGTTTATTCCCTCTCCAAGTGCCCAGAGAAAGGAAAACATTCCGTTCGCTCTGGGCTGCCAAAGCCGCCTTAAGCGCCACCGAAAGGCTCCTCTGGCAGCCCAGAAAAGCCCGAGATGGCCGGGATTAAAGGGGGAATGGCAGGAAACTGTCTGAGCCTTTGTGCCGCTCTCAAATTTCCTGGGCTCGGGTTCTTAAGTAAAAAATGGTTCTTGAGAAGAGGCAAAAAAATCTTGAACAGACAGTTCTTATCTAGAAAAGTTCTTAAGTAGAGGCGTTCTTAAGTAGAGGTACCACTGTACACAGGAAGGTATGTGTATTGCCATGATGGCGAACCTATGACACAAGTGCCATTGGTGGCACGCAGTGGCCTCTCTGTGGGCACGTGAGCCCAAATTTAGATTTAGATTTAGTCTTTGCTGCACGTGTGTGTGGGGGGGTCAGGGCGTGTGGGGGGATGTGAGAAGGGGGGTGCCTGAAGGGGGATGAATGCGTATTCATGGGGGGCAGAGCGTATGCAGAGGGCCCATGCATGTATTGCATTTTGGGGGTTCGGGAGCGCTTTGGGCACTCAGTCCGGAAAAGGTTAGCCATTACTGGACTAGTGGTTAAGATGCTGGGCTAAAAACTAGGAAATGGTGAGTTCTAGTTCTGCCTCAGGCATGAAAGCATTATAACGGCTGCAAGAATAGCTTACGCAAAAAAATATGGAAAAACTCACAGATACCGTGTTTCCCCGATAGTAAGACCCCTCCGATTGTAAGACATATGGGGGGTTTCAGGGGGGTCGGCTAATATAAGCCATACCCCGAAAGTAAGACATATGTCTTACTTTCGGGGAAACACGGTACTAAAAGCGAGGGAGGCGTCCGCTACTCCCGCCGCCGCCTTTGCTCTCCCCGCCGCTCCTGGGGCTGCCTGCTGCCGTAGCCGGGCTGGGCGCGGGGCATCCTCGGCGTTGGGCAGCAGCGGGAGGAGCCGCAGCCTCCGGAGCCGGCCAGCCGGGCGCCCCCAGGATGCGGGCAGCTGCGCCTGCTGCGCAACGCTGCCTAACGCCGCCCGCCCGGAGAAGAAGAGGCCTCGCCCGGGCCGAAGCCGCCTTTGCTCTCCCCGCCGCGCCTGGGGCTGCCTGCCTGCCTGCTGCCGTAGCCGGGCTGGGCGCGGGGCATCCTCGGCGTTGGGCAGCAGCGGGAGGAGCCACAGCGGGAGGAGCCGGCCAGCCGGGCACCCCCAGGACGTGCATCGCGGACCGGCCCCGCCGCGGCGCAGGAGGGATGGAGGCCGGGCCCGACGGGCAGCCGCGCCTGCCGCGCAACGCCGCCTAACGCCGCCCGCCCGGAGGAGAAGAGGCCTTACCCGGGCCGAAGCCCGAAGACGAGCCGGCCCCGGTGCCCGGGACAATATAAGACATACCCCCAAAGTAAGACACAGTGGGGCTTTTGGGGGTAAAAAGATAGTAAGACACTGCCTTACTATCGGGGAAACACGGTACCTAGCGACAAAGAGATAAATATACGAATGTGCAGAAATGGACCAGTTAACTATGGAATTGAACAATCAAAAGGACTCAGATTACTATGTCTACCTGGACGAAGTGGTACAATTGGATACAAAAAAGAAATGCACATCAGCAATAAGAGAAATAATAGAATACAATAGAAAAGAAAAAGAATAGAATAGAAATAATAGAATAGAATAAATAGAATAATAATAGAATACTGTAGAACATTATAAAGAAATATGTGTACAAATGTAAAAATGAATAATATATCAGTATAAACGTAAATATATGGATGTTAACCCACCTGAAAGTATTAGAATGTACTAAGATGTAAATATTAAAAATCAATAAAAATATATTCAGAAAGAAAGAAAGAAAGAAAGAAAGAAAGAAAGAAAGAAAGAAAGAAAGAAAGAAAGAAAGAAAGAGTGCTGGGGTGACATAGGGCCACTCATTTTCTCTCAGCCTCACAGAATTGTTGTTGTGGGGAAAATCGAAGGAATATTCGATACATTTGTCGCCTTGAGTTACTTATACAGTAATAATGATGGAATTAAAAATCTAACTAATAAATAAATAGGAAGAGAGCTTAGAGGTCATCTTGACTCTCCCCCTGCCTAGTGCAAAATTTATCAGGACATCTCTGGGGGATGACCATCCAACCTCTCCCTATAGAACTGCAGCAAAGGACGTCTCCCTATGTCTTGTGGCAGCCCATTCCACAGACTAACAGTCTATCAGGAAATTCCTCTTGATGCCTAACTAAATTAATCCAAAATAATGACACCGAAAACTTTCAGACACACTCTCAGAAAAAAAGAAACAGACATAGCTATAAATAGAGCCAATCTTAACTACTTACACCGAGGTTGCCTGTGAAAAAACAGCAACAAAACATCTGCAGTGTTTGATAACATTACGTTAAAATTGAAAGATAAAAAGGCAAAGGCGAGAACATCCTGGATTCATAAGGGCAAATAGAGTTTAAAATAAGAGTCTAAAAACTGAATTCTTTCTCATGCACAGCTAACAGCTTATGGTGGGAACAGCGACAACTGGAAATGATGCAGCCTTTTCAGAAATGTCAGTAGATTGATCTTACGAGAGCAGGTCTATAATTACAGGCGGTGTTTGGTCTGAGAATTTACAAGACGTGTGAGGAGCTGAGGAGAAAGCCAAGCACGATATAAGGGTAAGTTTAACAAAATATGAGTCAACTTCAGTGCCTAAGGGGGTCCCCAAACTTGGCAACTTTAAGACTTGTGGACTTCAACTCCCAGAATTCTGGGAGTTGAAGTCCACAAGTCTTAAAAGTTGCCAGGTTTGAAGACCTCTGGCCTAAGCAGACACATTGATATATTTTATTCCTATATCTTCTCTTCTCTTCTTTCTTAGATATACTGTGAATATATCCTCTACAACCTTCATTATGTATTTTACTATGAGTATATCCACTATAACCTTCATTGTGTAATGGACAAAATCAATCAATCAATAAAATAAATAAATAAAAATATTTTCTCATTGCCACACCTGAGGTCAAGGGGTTGATTTCCCCACTGGTGTGGAAATTCCCTTTAACCCTTTCAAACATTTCCCGCACGCTCCACAGACCAGGGGGTGGGAGGAAACCCCTGCTCTAAGGAAGACTCAACCATCTTGTTATATTTATTCACCTTGTCAGGGAGAAAAAGCAGCTTCGTTTTCCAACCCAGCTCTTTGGGGGCCATTTGGAGAAGGGCTGCCAATCAGTTGAGTAAGCCCTTCCGCCTTGGCAAAAGGTTTGCAAACAAGCTGTGAAATTCTGTTGGCTCGGATCGATGGATACTCAGCTGGCCTTTGGAAGCGCAGCTCCGAAAGCATCTGACATCTTAGCAGACAGATCATCAGTGGGAGCCTATTTTTTAATTTCCTGAATTATTACGCCTGATTGCCATTTATGCACATTTCAAATAATGAGACTGGACAAGCCATGTGTTGTAAGAGGAATGCCAAAGAAAAGGCATCTTAACCTCACCCACAAGACACCCCCATACAAATAAATGGCAATTTCTGGATCACTCGGCGCTAAACAAGGAAACATTGGGTCTCCAGTTCACACTCAGCAGGATGAATGGCACAGGGAGATGGGGTATTGTAGTCCAAAACCTGGCAAGAACACGGAGTTGCCTAACTCAGCATAAACTTTGAAACAGCCTCGGTTACAATAAGGAGAGCTATCAATATAAACAGGAATCCATTAGTATTCCAAACCAGATAATATTCCAAGTCCAGTTAAATGCAATTGCTAAAAGTATCAGAACTTCGGCATTGAGATACCAGATAGATTTGATTGCAGCTAAAGCATCAGTTTTACAGGATCGGTCAACGGAATTCATTGTGCCCAATTGCCCATCTAACTAACGGAGCTCCGGGATAGATAGATAGATAGATAGATAGATAGATAGATAGATAGATAGGTAGGTAGGTAGATAGATAAAAATATCTCACTGCCTGCACATAACCTTCCATCAAATTCTAGGATGCAAAGCAACGTACACACAGAAGCTTGGATGGACCGTTCATTTATGGCTGGGAAACACAAACAGTGTGATGGTTCCGAAGGGATTTAGGAGTGTTTCCCCTCTAGCTTTTGGGAAGAAAAGGGGGCCACAAGGAGTTGAGTTAAAAGTAAGCACAAAGCAGATTAAGCAATTATTCATTTCATGTATCTGACTAATCCCTATCAAGATGAATGGACTCCATTTTCCAGCCTTGTAGTACATCACAGAGCCACCAATGCTGTAGCCCTATTCAATTGTTTCTGGGAGTTTATGCTGTGCCAATGGAGCCACTGGGGAAAAGGTGTCTCAATAGCTAAGGAACTTAAAAGAAAACCAAGAGAACTGTTCTTATACCTCAAACACGGTTCCATCAGGGCACTGAAGTACTCCATGGCCTTGTCTTTGATCCAGGATCCAGTCACCCACAAATTTATCTCCATTTCTAAAAAGAAAGAATAATTTTAGGTGACTTGGTGAGAAGATTAATAATCTTCTCATTGTTCCCACCACCCATCTCCTCCCACTTATGACTGTATGACGGTAACTTTGTTGTTTGTATTCTTACAATTTAATATTGTGTTTCCCAATATGATTTGATTGCTTATTTGTACCCTATGGCAATGATTAAGTGCTGTTCCTCATGATTCTTGACAAATGTATATTTTACTTTATGTACACTGAGAGCATCTGCAAAGACAAATTCCTTATGTGTCCAATCACATTTGTCCAATAAAAAATTCTAATTCTAATTCAACCCTCTAGGTTGAGGATTTTTAGTAAGTCAGACTGAGCCATGTTAATTGGTTGACATTCAGTTTCTCTTCTGCTCTTTTTCTTTGTGACTAATTATAGATTTTGGTTACTGCTCCTTCCTGAAAGTCTCCTTTCAGGCTGAATCCAACTAAAGGCCTAACAAAATCATCAAGAGGAAACTCACGGGAACGTCATTTTTCCTGCTCCGTGTTTTTTGTTGTTATGAAAGCTTCCTTGATAAATTTCTCCATCTTCTTCCGTCAGCGACCCATGGCCTATGAAGAAGACTTTGCATTATATAGAGAAACAACGCCAAAATTGGGGATTTGGGGGGGATTTCAATCACAAATAACTGCATAAAGACTGATTTTCTTGGCTGATTTGAAAGTTAAAACTAAAAGTCGCTGTCCATCTCCACCCTGTTAGCCTTCACTTTGTCCGCCCGCTGCTTTTTTTTTAAGCCTTAAAATTTGGATTTTCCTAATGTGTTTGCACGCATTATTTGCTTTTACATTGATTCCTATGGGAAACAACGTTTCATCTTACAAACTTTTCATCTTACGAACCTCCTCCCAGAACCATTTAAGTTCGGAAGACAAGGTATCACTGTACGTTTATCCCAGGCATGTTTAAATTCAGTTACTGTGGATTTACCAACCATGTCTGCTGGAAGTTTGCTGCCTTTTGTCTAAAAGTTGTGAGACCCCAGCTGTAGTCTGGGATACAGCTGGTGGAAGGGATTATCAAACCTGGGAAGTAGGCTTGAGCAGGGGGTTGGAGTAGGAGATCTCCAAGGTCCCTTCCAACTCTGTTGTTCTGTTATAAACATGTCTTCCCTTCAAGGTGGATTTGATTTATATCAAGTCGATTCAGATTTAGATTGCAAAACAATGGGATAAAAGGAATATTCCTAAACTTTGTTTTATGATTCATCTCATGGTTATTGGCAAATTGTGTGAATGCATCAATGCAGTGCATGTTATCTCAGCTTGCGGAGCTTGGATTCATTGAATGAGTTTATCCAAAAATGTAAATATTGCAGAATATACAGCCTCATGCTATATAACCAAGCTCCATTTCATGCTGAATAAACTAGACTATTAATGCATCTTAAATAGAAAACTATCTTTAGATAGATTTTTTGCTTCAAAATAACTTAATTGAAATAAATGTGATAAAAATTTAAAAAATGATTTAAATTTTTTAAAAAATTTTTTTGTTTTTTTAAAAAAGTTTTTTGTTTTTTAAAAAAATCATTGATTTTTATCCACCCTGCTTCCTTTGCACCCTAGTTACAAATCAATATCTTGACCAGACTGGAACAATAATGCAATGCTCCTAGGCCAAAACTATTTTGAAAATTAACATTTTCATCTCTCCACTAATTAACCCACCAATAAATGTGAGATTTCTCTCCCAGTCTTCCAGATCGATCAACAGGGTTTCTCACATCAGTTAATTTGGATTCATGCAGCTGGAACTGGCTTCACAGGGTGTGTCAAATGACAATGATGGTACAGTGGTACCTCTACCTAAGAACGCCTCTACTTAAGAACTTTTCTAGATAAGAACTGGGTGTTCAAGATTTTTTTGCCTCTTCTCAAGAACCATTTTCCACTTACAAACCTGAGCCTCCGAAACTGTAACCGGAAAAGGCAGGGAGAAACCTCCATGGGCCCTCTCTAGGAATCTCCTGGGAGGAAACAGGGCCTCCACCCTCCCTGTGGTTTCCCCAATCGCACACATTATTTGCTTTTACATTGAGTCCTATGGGGAAAATTACTTCTTCTTACAAACCTTTCTACTTACGAACCTGGTCACGGAACGAACTAAGTTCGTAAGTACAGGCACCACTGTATGAGCCGATTTTTGAATGGCTTCCCCGTGCGTGCAAACCTGGACATCACATCTTGTTAATCAACCGTGTTAAAATAAAGCCATGATATAGGCATTCCACCCTAGTTACACGGATCCTGTCCCATTTACCTTCTCGCATCCCGTAAGAGAATTCTCCTTCATATTTGGCCCCATCGCTGTAATGAAAAACTCCGTGCCCGTGAAGTTCTCCGTAGAGGAACTGGCCGGAATAAATATTCCCTCGAATCAAAAATACAATACAGTAAAACTCATGGGAAGCTGTGGCAAATGCAGTTTAATAATCCTTGCTTATTCCCATAAAGATTTTGATGGTGCCTTTCTCAGCGTGAGACATTCCAACTGAGTAATTGCCAGCTGTTTTTTTATTATCGGGACAGCTTCAAGAACAAAAGATGTGTTCATTAGGTCTTTATCTTACAAACTAATGAAATCAGAGCTGCTATTCCTTCAGGTCTTTCATACTAAGGTATCTTAAAAAGACATTAGTGCTACTGGGGGGGGGAGAAGGAGGAAAAGAACAAAAGAGATTCAGAGATTGGTTTTTTTTAATCATTCAGGAGATGAAGAAGTACTTTTATTTCACAGACAACTTAACAGCTTTTTGATGGCCTTTTTGATCACTCAAGTTCTTTACAGAGGAGGAGGTATGCTGAATATAATTAAAAGAGAATCCTAAGTCCTTTGGGACAAAGCTGGAGGGTCTCTCAAGGTAATCCTAACAAGGATGAGGTGGCCTTAGCCACTTCACATAGTTTGCAGCTTTACTTCATTGTCATTGCACCTCGTGCAATGAAATTAAATGCCAACTTCAGTATGCGTAATATACACTGCTCAAAAAAATAAAGGGAACACTTAAGCCACACAATATAACTCCAAGTCAATCAAGCCTCTGTGAAATCAAACTGTCCACTTAGGAAGCAACACTGATTAACAATCAATTTCACAAGCTGTTGTGCACATTCAACTTTGCACAGAACAAAAGATTCAATGAGAATATTTCATTCATTCAGATCTAGGGTGTGTTCTTTGAGTGTTCCCTTTATTTTTTTTGAGCAGTACTGTATATATAAAAAATAAAATAAACACATCTCCTTCACACACTATACCACCGATGGCGAACCTTTTCCCCCCTCGGGTGCCGAAAGAGCGTGGGCGTGCGCTATTGTGCATGTTCGAGTGCCCACGCCCATAATTCAATGCCTGGGAAGAGTGAAAACAGCTTCCCTTGCCTCCCGGAAGCCCTCTGGAGGCCAGGAACAGCCTGTTTCCCAACTTCTGGTGGGTCCAGTAGGCTTGTGTTTTGCCCTCCCCAGGTTCCAAAGGCTTCCCTGGAGGTGAGGGAGGCTAAAAACACACTCCCCCATCCCCTAGAGGCTCTCTGGAAGCCCTCCCAAAATTGTGTCTTTAGAGTGGAAGGTGCAGGATTTTACTAGGTTCGATTTTGGTTTTGAACAACATGTATACTTGGAGAAGGATGGTGTGTGTGCTTATTGTTAGCTCACAATAACACAACCTCTTACCCTGGAGTCCTTTTCTACAAGTTGTGTCTGTCTGTGTGTCCTACCATTTCTAACTAAGAGGCCATTCCACCCTCCCAGCATCATATCACTCCTTCAAGAGGGGAATGTTGACTTACTCAGCAGAGTGCCAAAATTTAGGGCAATAATAAACACAGTAGAAAAGACTCCAAAACGTTGGACGTGGGTTAAAAAATGCTTAGATTGGCTGACTAAGAGGGTAAGAAATAGAAAATCAATGAAAGGGGAGAATGGAACAAAACTATCTATCTATCTATCTATCTATCTATCTATCTATCTATCTATCTATCATCCGTCCATCCACCTATCTATCCAATCTATCATGACTGTCTATCTACCTACCTGTCATCTGTCATCCATCCATCATCTTTATTCTTTCTTTCTTTCCTTCCTTTTTATCTATGCCCATCCACCTACCAATCTTCCTTCCTTCCTTCCTTCCTCCCTTCCCCAAAAATTAGACCTTGTCTTATATTTTTTGAACCCTGAAATTAGTGCTTGGCCTTATTGTCATGCAATCAAAAGCCCGATTGGGCTTTTTATCAGGGGATGTCTGATTTTAGGGGAAACAGGGTATCAAGGTGGGATTGGGGACATTGAATGGAACAGTAACCAAAACAGACTGTGTGTCTTTTTTTCTTTTGTTTTGTAGCAGGCACTGTTCACATGTCTAACCTGTTGATGCCCAGTATCTGAGTCCATGGCCAATAATTTCTCCATCCACAAATTCACCTTCGTAATAACTTCCATCTTTGAACAGTAATTTCCCGTGTCCTGGAAAAGAAAGATCCATAAAGTGCATTCTGGGTAAAAAATCAATGCCTTTGATAGGGGTAAAAATTTATTGGGCTCTCTTTGCAAAGGAGAATCTTCAGAAAGCTTCTGGGGCTGAAGCCACTAATAAAGCTGATAGTTAATAAAGATAGAAAGTTGAAAGTACCCTTTTATACTGCACAGGTGAGACCAGACTAGGAATACTGCACCCAGTTTTAGTCACCACAATACAAAAAAAAGATGTTGATACTCTAGAAAGAGTGCAGAGAGGAGCAACGAAGATGCTCTTAGGCAATGGTCTGAAACCTAGGAAAAATGGTTGCAGGAATTGGATATATCTAAGCTAATGATAAAAAAAGATTAGGAATTACATGATATCAGTCTTCCAATTTTTGAGGGGCTGCCACAGAGAGGAGGGGGTTGTTAGTTCATACTTTATATTGCATGAACCTGCTTTCCAAATTTCCAGTGAGGGAGTCAAATTAGCCCATTGGGCAAGAAATAAATTAAAAAAGAGTTTTGTAGCCTTTTAAAGACTACCCTGGTCCTTAGCCCATTATTGTAAATTATGAAATACTGTAGGTGTGAAAAGTTATCACTCTGATGCCATCTAATGGTCAAAAGTATAAATATACTGTATTCCATCAAATACATCTCGTTTGTAAATGTTGAATGATAAGGCTGGGTCATTCTTTGATTCCTTTTGAGGATAAAACAGACATTTGGAATCTTGATCAACTGCAAAAAAATATATTAAAGATGAAAAATTTATACAGAGAAACCAGAATATGTTCTTAGCTTTCTTTTCAGTGTTTTTCCCCCTTAATTTGCTGGTCATTCTCCATATTTTTTTAATCAAATAATGAAAAGGTATTAATTACAGGTGGTACTCAACTTGCAACAGGTCATTTAGTTACAAAAGCACTGACCTATGACCATTTTTCACAGTTATGATCTTTGCAGCTTCCCCATAATCAATTGTGGTCATAAGTTGAGGACTATCTGTATTTAATAACAATAGTAAAAATGCAGACATATCCAATTAATATTCAAAGCCCTGCCTGGGAATCTAGAAATGTGTTTCAGCGAATTAGTGTATTAGCTGATCTTCAATAAGGTGCTATTTCTTATCCTAACAATTCATTTCACAGAGTTTGTATTGTGGTGAAAATTAGAGGAAGAAGGAGCATTAAGTATGTTTGCTGCCTTGGGTTATTTATAAATAATAATCATAGAAGGCAGGAATAAATTTATTTATTTCTTTAAAAATACAAAATACTGAATAAAACACAAGGAAAGAAAACTTCTGGTTCCTCACCATGTTTTTTCCCTTGCTTCCACTGTCCTTCGTATTTGAAAAAGGAGTTGGGGTACACATAACGTCCATAACCTAAATGGCAAGAGAAGTCAAAAAGATTAAAAATACAATAACGAAAAGACTACAGGCTTTTTTAAATATTCAGTTGAGTGACTTTCAAGTTTAATGAATAAAAGAGAATAATAATAATAATAATAATAAATTATTATTATTAATATAAATAATAATAATAATAATAATTATTATTATTATTATTATTATTATTTATCATTATTTGTGATATTGTGATACGAAATCCAGCATATCAATCTCATTTGCTGTGTATTACTGTTTTTATTATTATTGTTATTATCATCATTATTATTATTATTATCATTATTACTGTATTATTATTATCACAAGTCAAATACTTCTCAAGCTATCATGATTGTGAATATCAATCGATTGTGAGTCCTTCAGGATTGGGCGGCATAGAAGTCGAATAAGAAGTAAGTAAATAAATAAATAATAACAACAACAACAACAACAACAATAATAACATTTTTTGTTTGTTTAATTTATAGGTCACCCAACACCCTAAGGACTCTGGGTGTCTGACAACATCTAAAAACAATATAAAAAGACAGTTTAAATCCCATAAAATACCATTCACATCTTTTTGTGGCAATAATAATAATAACAAATAATAACAATAACAAAAGCAACAGCAACAGCAACAAAATGGTGCTAATAAATTTATTAATATTATTACTAATAATATTAATATTAACAATATCAATAATAAAAATAACATTGATAACAACAACAACATGTCAGCCGCCCCTTAGTCTAATAAATCTATAAACATTAAAATCTAATAAATAAATAAACATTGATAATAACAATAATAATAATAATTTTAAAAAGCGGCCCAGTAAATTCCGAGAACATCCAATTCCTCCCCGACGACACCTGCTAACCCCGGCCTTGTCTCTCCAGCCTTTCGGACGTGCATTCCGGTAGACTGCTCCTGCCCCAGGAGGCTCCACTTTGGAGCCGACCCAGCCCCTTTTCGCGGAGAGACGCCCCCCCGTCCTTTTTCTCTCCCCCCCCCCCCCCCCAGGTCGTTTGCTCCACCAGCCCAGCCCAACCCTTCCCCAAGCCGTTGACTTCCCCCCCTCACTCACTCACCATTCCTCCGCTGGTCCTTCATCTCCCCACTGTAAGAACCGGCTCCCTCAGCCGCCATTTTCCCGTCTCCCTCAAGGGACGCTGTTTTGCCGCCATCGGATCCCGCCGCGGGATTGGCTGTCGCGTTGCTAGGAGGCGAGGCTTCTGGTGTGTTATTTTTTTATTATTTAAATTCCCTAAGAGGGGAGGGGTTACGAAGTTCGGGCGAGTTTTGCGTGGCGCGCATGCGTGGAGGGATTAGAAGCCAGGAAGCGCGTAGGGTCGGATTTAATGCTTTCCTTCCTCTTAAAGGAGTTGGGGGGAGATTGCAGATCCCATGATCCCCAGCCCGCACGGTCCGGGGAATTAAGAGGAGGGTTGTGCGGAGGGTTGGAGAAGGAAAAAAACACCGTAGGGTGGATTTTGCACATAAAAAGGCTATAAAAACCATCAAGGCTTGCTGAGCCCAACTATAGGGGCTGGGAATAATGGGATCTGCAGTCCCTTCCCCACCCACCCAGGCTGGGCTGTGGCATTAAGCCACGTGGTTGAAAGCAGGTTGGATTCCCGAGTACTTTTAAAACTTGTTATGTCTGTATAAGTGGCTGGATTCTTTTTAGGGCTTGATCGACACAACAGCCCTGAAAGGTAGGCCGGGTGGAGAGGGACCCCCCCCCCCCAAAAAAAGCATCTCGGACTAAGAAAGACAGGCTTTGTCAATCAATAAGCCTTTGATTTGTCTGTCTAACTCTCCAACCTGCTCAAAGTGGACCATTGCTGCTGCTGCTGGCAAACGGGGGACTAGATATCCCCTAAGCTACAGCAGCAGGAAGCCCTCATGCCAGCTGGGCCAAAGGTCTTGCAATCCGCAGCGAGTGCCCATCCGTAGAGCGCCACTTATAGAATCCAACGAACCTCTTTGCGGAGAGAACTACCGCTCCCAGAATACATTAAGCTGGCTTTTCTATCTAAGGCCTTCTGGGAGCGGTAGTTTCCCCATTTTGGAGGCGCGGCCAATGCTGGGGGAGGGAGGTAACTGAGGCATTCTGGGAGCTGTAGTTTCCCCATTTTGGCGGCGCGGCCAATGCTGTGGGAGGCGGGTAGCTGAGGCATTCTGGGAGCTGTAGTTCCCCGAACGTGAGGGCCTTTTAACCCAGGCCAGGCTTCTTAGAATCCAACAGGCCTCTTTCCACGCGGGGCAGAGGCCTAGTGGTGGCGGTCACTCTCTCTTTTCCTCCGCCTCCTCTTCGCCCCGGTAGCGGAAGCTCTCCAGCCCGCCATCTCGGAAGGTGGTAGTGGAGGAGGAGGAGTCGGTAGCGGCGGCGCGGCGGCGGCGGCTCCTCTGCCTGTTCAGGCGGGGCGGGAAGCGGAAGGAGGGGAAACACCCGGCGCGGCCTGGTGAGTTACCCCCCGGCCCGACCAGATCGCGGCCTAGGCGTTGCCTTGGCAACCATGCCTTCCAAATCCAGGGAGACCTGGGGGGGGGTGCTTGGGTGGATCCCAAATTTAATTACTGGCTTCAGGGCTGTGTGTTTGAGGAGGGGATCGTCCACTGGGCCTTTGCTGCCCCCACCTCAGTTTTCTCTCCTGATGGGGGGGTTGCGTCTCTTTTTTGAGGGGGATAAGGAGACGTTGCTTCCATCAATCAATCAATCTAATTGTCTGTCTGTCTGTCTGTCTGTCTGTCTCTCTCTCTATCTATCTATCTATCTATCTATCTATCTATCTTATTATTATCTATCAAAATATCTATCTATCAAACAAGTATAGAATTGTATTTGCAATAGGATAACAAGTAGAAAGTAATAATAGAAAGGATAAAAAAGACAGTAGGACAGGGACGGTAGGCACAATGGTGGGCTCTTGGACTCCGACCTCCATCATCCCCAGCCGGGACAATGGGAGCTGTAGTCCCTAACTGGAGGAAAAATGAGTTGTGTTATGAGGGCTGGGTTTGAATGAGGTAACTGCCTGCCAGTAACTACTAGGCTGGTCCATGTATATGAATTGGTATGAATGATTTGTACCTGTGCCATTGAACTGTTTTTAAGTTTTAATTTGGATTTAAAAATTGCTCGGGGTTTTTTTTCCCCTTGACTTCTTTTTATTCTTATTGTTATTGTAATTTTATATTGTTGGGAGCCGCCCTGAGTCCTTCCGGATTGGGCGGCATAGAGGTCAAATTAAATAAATAAGTAAGTAAATAAGTAAATGAATTGTCCTTGACTTACAACGGTTCGTTTAGTGATTGTTCGAAGTGACAGCGGCGCTGGGGGGAAAAGGGGGGGATTTGGGATTCCCCCCCCCTCAGGTTTGACAACTGTTGTGGCATTGGACACTTGGCAACTGACTTGGACTTATGACGGTTGCGATGTCTTGGGATCGCTTGATTTCCCCCTTTTGCGACCTTCAGATCAGCAAAATCGACAGGCGAAGCCAGAATGGGTGAACCAACTTCACATCAACAGGGATTCGCTCAACGACGTTGGCGAGAACGGTGTCAAAATGGGGCAACACTCGTTTGACAAGTGTCTTGCTTTGCAACGGAAGGGTTGGGGCTCCATTTTGGTCGCACGTTCAGGACTAAGCTGTACTGTTTTCACCTTAAACGTCTAGACCGGGGTAGGCAAAGTTGGCTCATCTATGACATGTGGACTTCAACTCCTAGAATTCCTGAGCTAGCATGATTGGCTCAGGAATTCTGGGAGTTGACGTCCACATGTCTTAGAAGAGACAACTTTGCCTACCCCTGGTCTAGATGATCTATTATCGAGGGGGGGGGGGGGTTGTTGTCCCTCATTCTATTCTACAACAGCCTTGTGAGGTAGGTTAGGCTGGGAGCAAGAGCAACCAGCCCAACCTGACTCACTCAATGACCTTGAGTGGGGAAGATTCGCACCCATATTCACCCTTAAGTTTCTAATGGGGAAGTCTTGAGGCTTGTCATTATTCTCCCATCTTTCCATTGTGGGGTGGATTTCTCTGTCTCCTCCTCCTTTTAATTCAAGATAATCCCCATTTGCACCCAATCATCTGACCCATGAAACCAGCTCTGAAGCTTCAGCTCACCTGGTGGTGCCTTTTCCCTCAATTGTGGCCTTAGCCATGGAAGGAAATCAGCCAACATTAGTGGTTTCCAAAGAGTAAGATAAACCATTAGATCCCTTGACTTCTACTGGGACCACTGCAGTTTGTTCATTTCTGGCTGTCTTGAGTGTGATAACAAATTTTAGTCCTCCGAGAGGGGCGGCATATAAATCCAATCAATCAATCAATCAATCAATCAATCAGTTAATTAATTTCTGGAGAAAGTCCTCTTTTTCCCACCAGTTGGGTGCCACTGGTTTCACAGAAGAAATTCAAAGGTTGGCTGAACTTGGGAAGATATATATCTATATCTATATATCTATATCGATATACAGATATAGATATATAGATATAGATATATTCCCAAGTTCAGCCAATATATATATATATATATAAATCTCTCCTTTAATCAAGTAACTGAATGGTATGAATGACAGACATGAGCCAGGAGATATTCATTTAATTTACACACCCTATGGAGGTGGGTTTTTCCCCCTTGAATTTTTCTTCAAGGTGTGCCTAGTACATTGTCAATCATGTTTTCTTTGCATGTTTAAGTTTTTTTGAATCCGCTTTAGGTGAAAAATGCAGCCACTGGCATTCATAAACTTTAGAAATAATTGCTTCGGATCTTATAGGAAGCACACCTCAAGCTGAAACTCTAAGCAAAACGGAATCTTTTTTCTCCTCACTGCAATGTTTGTAAATGATTATTCTTGTATCTCTGCTTCACACTTTGCTTGAGAAGTTGCCTCCAGAAATTGTGGGTTGCTCCATGACAAGAGGTTTTCTTGAAAAGACCGGGCAGCTACTTGTCATAAGTCTTCTGCTCAATCACGGGGTTGGACTAGAAGACCTCCAGGGTCCCTTCCAACTCTTGACATTCTGTTAGGGACTTGTGAATTCTAGCCTTGGATTGGTAGAATCGGCGTGGCTTACATTTTCTGCAGCTAGCTTGTCTTGGAGGCACCTGGTAGGAAAGGTAAAAATCTTGGCACGTTTATAATGAAGAATTTAAAGAGAGAGATACTGAAATGTGGTTAGTCACTGGTCCGAATTGCCTCTAAATTAATATGGAAAGCCAGACTTGGAAGGTCTTGGACTGGAAATGATAACATGTGAAGACTAAGAGGTGTGGAATCTTGTCTATTTTAAGACCTGTAGACTTTCAAGTCCCAGAATCCCCTCCAGCAAGCCATAAAATGAAAGTCGGTTTTTAAGTTGGCAAAATTGTGCACCCTTGTGCACCAGTTTAGTAAACCAGGCGCAAAGCGTGGGTTTACTCCACAGCTCTTCCTTGAAAGCTAACGCTGTTGTAGGCCTTCCACCTTTTAGTCCGGTTTGTTTTAAAAGTGGAACTTTGTGGAGAGAAAATTCTTGGGTTTCGTTTCCTTCCTGCTTCCCCCCCCCCCCCAAGCCAGCTGCCTTGTATGACATGTTGGGTGGGATTCAACATGGTTGCGTTTCCCAATTTGGAATCAAAGTAACATCCAGAAAAAGTCCTGAGGATCGAATTCAAAACGGAATCTTATCCCAGGCTAACAAATAGCATCCATTATTTTTATTCTCATCCTTAGCGATTTCCCACTGTGCCAAAACTTAACTCTTGCTATTGATTTAGCTTCAGTTTTAACCCTGGTTAAACTGATTGAACTATTCTGGTTTGCAAACACCGGTTTGTTGGGTGTATCAGGTGGCGGTTGATGGTTTGATGGACCAAGAGTTAAATTGTCATTTGGAGTGATGTGTGTGGCTTTGTGCTTCCACTGGCTACCAAGCCAAGATCTTTTAAATTTGACTTTTCGGTTATCGCTGTGGCTTATCCTTTTGGAATTCTTTTGCTTTCCCCCTCCCACCCTCATCGCTGCAATTGTGAGAATATTCTCCCCGATGGCTGGCGTGGGAATTCATTGGAGTGGATTAAGAATCATAAAACCTGCTTTTTTTCCTTGGACGTCCTAAAGCCGATGCCTTAGGCTAATATGACTAATATTATCGTTGACCTTCCAGCTGATTCCAAATTAACCGGTCCAAAGGTTGTTTCTCCTTCCTCCCTTCTGATTCCCCATTCATTATTTTCCTCGTAGGGCAGCACTTCTACACAACTGTCCTAGCAAAAAATCTCCTGCTTTCCTCTTCCTGGAACGAAACTGAATTCCCATTTTCACTCCGCCCTCCTCCGAGCCTGACGTACCAGGAAGTGGTGTCATGCTTTCGCTGATGTGGCACCGCAACTCCCAGAGATTCTCCCCCCCACACACACATACACACACCCGAGGGGCTTAAAGAGAAATGCAGCAAATTTCAGCAAAAGAACCGCTTGTAAAGTCCTTTTAAAAGTCTTCATGTTTATTTGTGCATGCAAAAGGTTCTTTTTGCTGTGTAAACAGAGGAGAGGTGGTAGAGCCAGGTTTCATCTCCCTTTTTGAATGAAAAGGTGACTTTTTTTTTTTGGCTTTGAAGTCTGTCTTGCTCCAAACAGGAGGTAGAGTAACTCTACAAGCACACCTCTTGAGTAAAATATCTCTGTGTTAGCGTGTTTTATCTGGTCTGCCAAAGCCCAGTGTCAAACGCACAGGGTTTATTTGCCTTTCAAAGGACTTTTTCCACCCAGCTTTGCAATCCTAAATCCTTGGCAATTTTCCTCCCCGCCAGACTCAATCTGTGCCAATTTTACAACCCAAAGCTTTTTAGATCCTTCCTTCCTTCCTTCCTTCCTTCCTTCCTTCCTTCCTTCCTTCCTTCCTTCCTTCCTTCCTTCCTTTGTCCCTCCCTCCCTTCCTCCCTTCCTTTGCATTAGCAATAGTATTTAGACGTATATATTGCTTCATGGTGCTTTTCCAGCCCCCTCTAAGCGATGTACAGAATCAGCCTCTTGCCCCCAACAATCTGGTCCTCATTTGACCCACCTTGGAAGGAAAGAAGGCTGAGTCAACCTTGAGCCCGTGGTCAGATTTGAACTGCTGAACTACAGCTAGCAGTCAGCCAAAGTAGCCTACAGTGCTGCATTCTAACCACTGTAGTCCTTGCACTTATGACCATCATCGAGCCCAACGTTTCCGCAGCTGAGTGAGACTTATTGCGAAGCGGGTCCGTGTCCCGTTTTTTAACGACCTCTCTTGCTGCCACTGTTTGGTGAAATGCCACGGCCGTGGAATTTAAGTCCAAACGATCTGCCGTTTTCCCCCTATGGCTTGTCGGAAGGTCGCAAAAGTGGATTACGTGACACACACAAACACACACACACACACACAGAGGGGGACGCTGCAAACCGTCATAAATACGAATTGGTTGCCAAGTGTCTGAAATTTGGTCACGTGACCACAGAGGACGCTGCCGTGGTTGCAAATGTTAAAAAAAAAAATTCTACCACCAAACGTCCGTAAGTCGCCATTTTCAATGTGGTTGCCACTTCAAACAGTCGTTAAATGAATGATGGTGACGTCACACCAGGCAACAGGACATTTCCTGGTGGGACTCGTATTGCAATGGGGATGAGCTGAATTCTTTGTGATTTTTTTCCCCCTACAGCCACAATGTCAGAAGGGGACAGCAGCGGTGACTCGATCCATGGCAAGCCTTCCGTGGTGTATAGATTTTTCTCGAGACTTGGGCAGGTGAGTTTCATGCAAGAGTCGAATAGATCCCTGAAACCTCTCCCCAGGGGGGCTTTTCATACCTGAAGGATGAAATTAGTATTTGGTTAGGTCTGACTAAAGCAGAAAAAGAAAAGGGCTGGATATTGAAGCGATTCTCCTTGCCTCTGCTGGGATGTGGGAAGGAGTGTGTTGGATTGAATCCCCTCTAGCTATGGCTTATTGAATCGTATAAAAATTCCTTCCTTCCTTCCTATCTTCTTTCCTTCCTTCCCTCCCTCTCTCCTTCCTTCCTTCCTTCCTTTCTTTCTTTCTTTCTTTCTTTCTCCATCCATCAGCCATCTTTCTATCTTCAACCTTCTGTCATCTATCTTCTCTCTCTCATCTCTCTCTATCTATCTTCAATCTTATATCTCTCTCTATCTCTTTCTCTCTTTATCTATCTATCTATCTCCACCCACTCACCCATCTCTCGTCTACCCACCATATCTCTCTCTCTCTCCATCTTTCTCCTATCCATCCATCATCCATCCATCTATCTATGTATCTATCTTCAATCTTCTGTCATCAATCTTCTCTCTCTCTCTCATCTCTCTATCTTCTATATCTATCTATCTATCTATCTATCTATCTATCTATCTATCTATCTATCTATCTATCTCTCTCTCTCTCTCTCTCCACCTTCGCTCTCTCTCAGTTGGTGATCATCTCTTAATATGCTGAAAACCTTGTGTCTCCCTTAGGTTTACCAGTCCTGGCTAGACAAATCTACTCCATACGCAACAATCCGATGGGTCGTAACATTGGGTTTAAGTTTTATCTACATGATTAGAGTTTATTTACTGCAGGTAAGGAAAAAACAAATCCCGAGGCTTTCTACCATCTTCTGAAACCCCTGCCAGTAATCCCGAGATGGTTCAACACGTTTCTAATGATTGGCAGCCTCTTGTTTGCCCCATTAATGTTTAATATTTGCCCCATTAATGTTTATTTTGTTTTAACTAGTTAAAAGATGTGTTCCCCTTTTAAGCTTTGATCTTTGGCCCTTGCCTCCAAAGCCCTCCCAAAAACCTGTTTAAAACTAGGGAAAAACTAGACTAAAAATAGTCCAAAGAATTTTCTTGATTTATCTTGCTAGGGAGAATTTACTGCCTCCATAGGCTGGCTTTGGAGTTGGGTTTGTAAATCACATTCTTCACTCTCTCACTCTTCATAGGCCAATTTATTCTTACCCATGCTTGGTTGGCTGGGGAATTCTGGGAGTTGAAGTCCACGCACCTTCCAAGTTGCAGAGTCTCAAATGCGTCCCTCCCCTCCCACCGCCACAAAAGGCAACTAATCATTGAACACATTGAGTTTCTCATCCAGGAAGCTTGAATGAGTAGGACCTAGATATTGGAGAATCTCCATAGACAATTTTCCCCGTTGGTTCTTCTGTTATCTCCTGCTGTTTGTTCTGACCCAGCATGACAAAACCTCTATAGTTGAAGCAATGACTCCTTTATTAGGAGTGCCGGAATTCCCTTCCAGAAGAGGTCGTGACAGCTGTCAGTCTGGATAGCTTCAAGGCAGGATTAGACAGATTCATGGATGCCATCGGTGGTTATTGAAACAGATGTCCAAGTGCCGCCTCTATGTTGTTGGAGGCAGGCAGGATTCCCTTGGGTCCCATTTATTTTATTTATTTATTTATTTATTAGATTTGTATGCTGCCCCTCTCCGTAGACTCGGGGCGGCTAACAACAGTAAAAAGACAATATGTACAAATCTAATATTAAAAATAATGTAAGAAACCCCAATTTAAGAAACCAATCATACATACAGACATACCATGCATAAATTTTATAAGCCTAGGGGGAAGGGAATATCTCAATTCCCCCATGCCTGACGACAGAGGTGGGTTTTAAGGAGCTTAGGAAAGGCAAGGAGGGTGGGGGCAACTCTGTTGGGGGTCAAGGGAAAGGGAGGGTTTTGCTTTCTCTTTCTGCTCAAGATCCCCATGGACAATTGGTGCCCCACTGTATGACACAGATTGCTGGAATTGATGGGCTTTGGCCTGATTCAGCAGGGCTCTTATGTTCTTATGCTGTTATGCCCTGATTCCCATGCCGCCTCCTCATCTGATTGGGCTGCTAGAAGGTGGTCAACATGCCACAAAGGGTGGTCGACATGCCACAACACTATTATCCATTATCCTCCTCTCCTGGTTCATGGGCTCCCCGTATTTTGGAGCGTCACCCTTGCAATCCCTTATCATCCCCCATGCTGCTTGTAGGATCTCTCCCGACTTCTGATTAACCCCTTGCACATTGTTAATTATGGACCCACAAAGTCTGTAATTTCTGGTTTGTTTGTTTGTTTTAAACTTAAGTCCCTCTTTGATCTCCTGGTTCTTGAATCTGTCTTCTCATCCCGCAGGGTTGGTATATCGTGACATACGCCTTGGGCATCTACCACCTAAACCTGTTCATAGCTTTCTTATCGCCAAAGGTCGATCCATCGCTGATGGAAGATTCAGGTATAGAAAAGTTGGGATTTTTTTTTTGGCAAACTTGCTTCGCATTTGCTATAACGGAGGCTGTTGATTTTTATGGATGGATTGGATTAAATTTAGAAAACTTTGCTCGTTCCTTGACTGGGTGGTTTTGAGCACGCATCTCATCTAAGGTGATTTTTCTTTGGTATTGTATTGAAGTATGTTGTCTGGGCCCCTCTGATTGGATTTTAAACCATGATCTATTCTATGGCTTAGTGTCCTATATAATCACAGCAACTTGTGCTTGGTTTTATAAACCATAGTTTACTGTTAAATGTACAGCTATAGTCCTCGACTTACAGTCATTTGTTCAGTAACAGCGGCATTGAAAAAAGTGACTAACAACCATTTTTCACACTTATGACCCCATGGTGACATGATCGAAATTCAGACACTTGGCAACTGGCAAGTGTAGCATACATTCTGCTCAAAAAAAATAAAGGGAACGCTCAAATAACACATCCTAGATCTGAATAAATGAAATATTCTCATTGAATATTTCATTTGCACAACTATTCCATTTGAACAACGGCATGTGAAATAGATTGTCAATCAGTGTTGCTTCCTAGATCTAAATGAATGAAATACTCTCATTGAATACTTTGTTCTGTACAACAGCGTGTGAAAATGTCCATCAGTTGCTTCCTAAGTGGACAGTTTGATTTCACACAAGTTTGATTTACTTGGAATTATATTCTGTTGTTTAAATGTTCCCTTTATTTTTTTTAACAGTGTATTTTGGAGTATAAGAAACACCTTAGTTTTTGGGGAACAAAATAGGGGGGAAATAATTACCTACCAAGTATTCATCTGGCTAGCGTCCTTAGTCTGGTCAGCTTCAGCACATTATTTTATCCCCTAGCTAGGGCTGAAAAAAGCTTTATTCTGAGTGAGTAGCAATGAAAAAAAGCCTGCAAAGACTTAGGGCTGGAAAAAAACTTCCAAGTAACAATGAAAACAAGCCTGCAAGCAGGGAAGATCGTTGTCACTTTGTTGGGCTGAAAAAACCTTTTTTGGAGGAGTAGCAATGAAAACAAGCCTGCAAGCCAGGAAGATCCTTAGCACCTAGTTAGGGCTGGGGAAAAAAGCTTCAAAAAAGCTACATTCAGAGTATAAGATGCACCCAAATTTTCAGCCTCTTTTAGAGGGGGAAAGGTGCATTTTGTACTCCACGAAAAATATAGAATTTATGATGGTTGCAATACCCCGGTTTTACACAATCAATTGTTGTGACCTTCCGAACAAGCAAAAGTTAATGAGGAAGCTAAATTCACTTAACGATTGTGTTACTAAACAACTGCAGTGATTCAGAGCTGTGTTGTGCTTGTAAGTTGAGGACCGCCCTTAACGTTTTGTCAAGTCGTCCTTAAGTAACACAGGTACCCTTTGTGGCTCCTTGGACTTGCAACGTACGTTGTGGCAAAGCAGTAAAATAAAATAAAAATCTCCGTCCTTAAGATGTCTCTTTGTCTGCCAGAATGGGCTGTGTTGGCAAGCTGCAATTTTTTTTTTTCAAACGCTCCTGAATTAGCAAATAATTTACTTTTCCTCTTCGTTAGATGAAGGGCCTTCATTACCGACAAAACAGAATGAAGAATTCCGACCTTTCATTCGGAGGCTGCCAGAATTCAAATTTTGGTGAGTTGAATTCGGATCAACTGGGGGGGGGGTGTGTGTCTTATTGTCTTTGCTCAACCCTGGCAAGGCAAGGACTTGGGTTGCAATTGTCTCTAATTTATCTAACAAAATGAAATTCAGTGTAGAGAAAAGTGCAGAGAAGAGCAACAAAGAGAATGAGGCTAAAACATATGAAGAATAGTTGCAGGAACTGGGCACGGCTAGTTGAATGAAAAGAAGGACCAGGGGAGACACGATAGTAGTCTTCCAGTATCTCAGGGGATGCCACAAAGAAGAGGGAGTCAAGCTATTCTCCAAAGCACCTGAGGGTAGAACAAGACGCAATGGGTGGAAACTAAACAGGGAGAGAAGCAACTTAGAACTAAGGAGAAATTTCCTGACAGTTAGAACAATTAACCAGTGGAACAGCTTGCCTCCAGAAGTTCTGAATGCTCCATCACTGGAAGTTTTAAAGAAGATGTTGGATAATCATTTGTCTGAAGTAGTGTAGGGTTTCCTGCCTAAGCAGGAGTTGGACTAGAAGACCTCCAAGATCCCTTCCAACTATGTTATTATTATTAAAGTCTTACACTTATGCAAGATAAACTAAAAGCCGGCATATAAACTGGATGAAACCAGGCTTAACAGCAGTAACTATGACATGGATCTTCCAGCCTTAGTGGACAACCAGTTAAATATGAGTTAGCCATGTGTGGCGGCGGCCAAAAGAGCCAACGCAATCCTAAATTGCATTAACAGACGGATACAATCAAGATCAAGGGAGGTACTTACACCACTCTGTAAGCCTTAGTAAGACCACACCCAGAGTACTGCATCCAGTTTTGGTCACCACACTATAAAAAAGATGTTGAGACTCTAGACCAGTGGTTCTTAACCTTTCTAATGGTGTGACCCTTTAATACAGTTCCTCATGTTGTGGTGACCCCCAACCATAAGTCGAGCGCCAATTCTCCCAACAGAACCTGAAGCGGATTGGCAGGAAGGTCAGAGAGACACCCCCACTGTCAACCCCCGATTGGTAGGATTGTAAAAATATGTCCCAAGGTGCCAGAATAGAAGCTTTAGTTCCTGACACCAGGGGGAATTTGTCTTTTTCCATGGTCTTAGGTCCTATGAAATGGTCATTTGACCCCCAAAGGGGTCCTGACCCCCCAGTTGAGAACCACTGCTCTAGTTTATCTAACTAGAGTGCAGAGAAGAGAAACTAGGATGATTAGGGAACTTGAGGCTAAAACATATGATGAATGGTTACAGGAACTGGGGATGGATAGTCTAGTTAAGGACCAGGGGAGACATGATAGAAGTCTTCCAATATTTGAGAGGCTGCCACAGAGAAGAGCGGAAGTCAAACTATTTTCCAAAGCCCCTGAAGGCTAGACAAGGAATAATGGATGGAAACTGAACAAGGAGAGATTCGACCTAGAAATAAGGAAGAACGATCAACCCATGGAACAGAAGTTGGGGGGGTGGGGTGGACTAGATGACCTCCAAGTCCCTTCCAACTCCGTTAATCCCAATTTGCTTTCCCCCCCCAAAGGCATTCTGCCACTAAGGGCATCCTGGTTGCCATGACCTGTACATTCTTCGAGGCTTTCAACGTTCCAGTTTTTTGGCCAATTCTGGTGATGTATTTCATTATGCTCTTCTGCATCACAATGAAGAGGCAAATCAAGGTGAGTGCGGGAGGCTTTTAGAGACCGGGATGGTCTGACCGTGGCAGCTTCCAAGACCAGTGGACTCCAACTCCCAGAATTCTCTTAGCCAACCATGTGCTGGCTGTGGAATTCTGGGAATTGAAGTCTTACCAGTATTAAAAAGTTGCCAAGTTTAAAATAACCTTTTTAGACCCCAAAGTGAGGGGGAAGAGAGTTGAGATGCTACAATCTCAGGCAGCGTGAAAATTGGTCCCCAAATTCCCCCATTTGGGGAGTGGGGTGACTAGCATAGCCCTGGGAAGCAAAATAAATACGAACTAACCAGGTTCGGCATGCTAGAAAAGTACAATTGCTCCTGTCCTGATTTAAGGAACGTGTGAACGAAGCCAGAAATTGATTATATCAAAGGTAACAAAATTTAGGTATTTCCTGCCAAGCAGATTGACTATGCCCGTCGCCCAAAGGGTGAACAGGGGAAGATAAACTTTGATTTTGAAAAGATGACTTGTTTGGAGCTGTTCTTCAAACTCTGCCAGTGTTCACATTGAGGCCACAAATCATTGTAACCCCCCTGCCCCGGATCTGTTGGGCGAGCCTTTATTTACCGTATTTCTAAGAGTATAAGACGCACCCCCACCCCCCCAAAAAAATAAAATAAAAGAGGGTGGAAATGCCGGTAACAACCATCAGCGAAGCAGTGGAAGTGATGTGCCAGTGCCTGGAGGCGGTTGAGGTCTGGATGGGTGTCAACAAGATCAAACTCAACCCCAACAAGACGGAGTGGCTGTGGGTTTTGCCTCCCAAGGACAATTCCATCTGTCCATCCATTACCCGGGGGGGGGGGGATTATTGCCCCCCTCGGAGAGGGTTCGCAACTTGGACGTCCTCCTCGATCCACAGCTAACATTGGAACAACATCTTTCAGCTGTGGCGAGGAGGGTGTTTGCACAGGTTCGCCTGGTGCATCAGTTGCGGCCCTATCTGGACAGGGAGTCATTGCTCAGAGTCACTCATGCGCTCATCACCTTGAGGTTCGACTACTGCCACGCTCTCTACATTGGGCTTCCTTTGAAAAATGTTTGGAAACTTCAGATCGTGCAGAATGCGGCCGCAAGAGCTACTGTGGGGTTACCTAGGTTCACCCAAATCTCTCCAACACTCCGTGGCTTGCATTGGCTGCCAATCAGTTTCCGGTCACAATTCAAAGTGTTGGTAAAGCCCTATAAAGCCCTACATGGCATCGGACCAGAATACCTCCGGGACCGTCCTCTGCCGCATGAATCCCAGTGGCTGATAAGGTCCCACAGGAGTTGGCCTTCTCCGGGTCCTGTCGACTAAACAATGTTGTCTGGCAGGCCCCAGGGGAAGAGCCTTCTCTATGGCAGCCCCGACCCTCTGGAATCAACTCCCCCCAGAGATCAGAATTGCCCCCAACCTCGTCTTTCGTAAATTGCTTAAGACCCACCTATATTGCCAGGTGTGGGGGAATTGAGACACCTCCCCCAGGCTTACAGAGTTTTATGTATGGTATGCTTGTGTTGTATGCTTTTTTAAATGATGGGGTTTTAGATGCTTTCTTTTAATTATTAGATTTGCTACACTGTACATTGTTTTATTATTGTTGTGAGCCGCCCCGAGTCTACAGAGAGGGGCGGCATACAAATCAAATAATAATAATTAATTATTATTATTATTTTGGCCTCCTGAAGCCCCACACCCATTTTTGCAAAAATGGGGCGTGCAGAGGTGTTTAGGAGGCCTGCGGAAAGATCCTGGGGTCTGGGGGAAGGAAAAAACAGGTTTTTGCTAAAATCATGGGTGAAAAGTGGGCCATTTCCCCCCCAAAAAACAGGCCTCCCAAACCCTCTGCCCATCCCATTTTTACATAAAACAGGTCTGTTTTTGAAAAAAAAAATGGCACACAGAGCATTTGGGAGGACTGCAGAGTGCTCCTGGGTTCTGGGGGAAGGCAAAAATGCAGGTCTTTCGCAAAAAATGGGGCACACAGAGGATTTGGGAGGGTTGCAAAGTACTCCTGGGGGCCAGAGAGGATAAAACCTTTTTTTCCGCTAACTTACCTTTTTGAAATCTTATAGTCCGAAAAATACGCTATTTGCCACGGGTCCCCAGACCGCCTAAAGCCAAAAATTTGTGGCTTAATTTATGACCCTCATCCGGGCGCTGGGAAAACCATAACTTATTATTATTATTGCTATTATTATTATTATTATTACCGTAATTAGACTCGTATGCCACCCTTCTCCGAAGACTTAACACCTTGTCGGTCTGATAAATCAGCCCTTTGGGGACGTTTCTGCCATTTTTGGAAGGTGGGGAGAGAAGAGGAAAAACAGGGAGGCGGTATCTCAAAACCTGTTACATGTGTTGTTTTTTTCATTCCAGCATATGATAAAATACCGATATATACCATTCACCCACGGCAAGAGGAGATATAAAGGGAAAGAAGACCCAGGAAAGACTTTTGCTAGCTAGAAACCCTCCTTCCAAACCTTGCTGACCAATTTCCCCCACCCCACCCCCCTCCTCGGCGTTATAATTAAAGAGAACGGTTTTGAGCCATTGTAACGATGCCTCTGTCCTTCCTAATCAGTCGTCCACGAGCGATCCAGAGGATTCGTTTCCGTCTCTTCTGTGGATTGGAGGTGTGTGTGTGTGTGTATTTGTGTGTCTGGTCCCTAACACCTTTCTATGTCCGCAGGAGAAACCTGGCTTTGGACCAGCGGTGAAATCTTTCCTACCAGTTTGGAAGCGCACGCCGAACTGGTAGCATTTTCACCCTTGGGAGCCCCTTCTGAATTTCTTCAGAAGTGGTCCAAGAATTTGGGCCACTTCTTCTGAATTTCGTTACTCTGTGGGAATAAGTCATTTTATCCATCCACAGCCTGTTTCCCCCTTTTATTCCCACCCCTTTTCACAATTATTGCATGTTTACATGCTAGGTACGTGTTTCTCTTGTATCGGAAGGCCCAGGGATCTTGGCTTCCCAAATTTGTCCCGGTGGCCTTTACAAACCTCCGAAGGCGTCTATTCCACGCCGAAGAAAATAGGGAATTTAGAAGCCGAATATTCTTTGGGGAAGATCTACAGCTAGTACGGAAAGGAAGAATATTGGGTTGTGTTATTTATTTTTATTATTCTCCAACCCGATCCGCGCAGTCTTGCTGAAACGAAAGAATTGTAATAGGAGAATGGGATGCAGTGATAACATGTTCAGATCTAAGTAGTTGATACCTCTGTACTAGTTTGAACTTCACCAGGGCATTTCAAATTAAACCTGTCTTGATTGACTGACAGAATCAAGCTTGGAGAGGTGGAAGATGGGGTGGGGGATTTTGCTTTTTTTCTTTCTTTTAAAATTTTTTTTTGAGGTTCTTGATTAGTCATCAGCTGTTTTGTAATTATTCGAATTATTCCATGATTGTTTCTTTAATTTTGGAAAAAAGCCTGGAATAAAAATGACATTTATATATATAAATATATATTAGCTAAAGAGTATTTTGACACATTTCTTTGATAAAGGTTTTGTTTTTCTTTTAAAAAAAGTTTGCTTCATAAAAAAAAAAGTTTGTTTGGACTGGCAGACTGAACTTTATGGGGCTTTCACCCATGCTTTTAATTTTCTACGGAGAGAAATCGGAAACAACCTGCATGTAAAAAAGCATTTTCGATGTGATAGAGCTACGGACGGTTTTTATTAAGTGACTTTTTAAACTCCAAAAAAAAAAGTTTATTAAAAAAAAACAGAAGATCTTGTCCCGTTCTTGGGTTCAGCCGTCTTTATACAACAAATGTAAAAACCTTATGTATTATGGTTAAACGTTTTCTCTCCAGCCTTGCTCTCTTAAAATGCGTATCATTTAATCTTGTGGCATATATTGTATTTTAGCTGTCTTCAATAAAAACAGGCCTTTGCACTATTGTTACACACATTATCTTGAAAGACAAATAGCTATCGACCAGTCAGCATTCACAACTTATTCGGCAGAGTGATAACATACTCAAAATATTCTGTGCCATTGAAGTCAATTTCTCCTTTACACCCTATTTTTTTTAAGGGAGGGGTTTGCTCTTTGCTGGATAGGAAATTCTGCTTCCTTTTAAAATGGTCTTTTAATATTCCCTCCCCAATTTAATAATAATAATAATAATAATAATAATAATAATAATAAGTGTTCTCTATTTTCGCGGGTTCGAACTTCGCGAAACGTCTATACCACGGTTTTTCAAAAATATTAATTAAAAAATACTTCACGCTTTTTTCCCCTATATCAGTTTTTCCCGCCCGATGACGTCATATGTTATTGCCAAACTTTCGTCTGCCTTTAAAAAACATTTTTTTTAATAAACTTTAATAAATAAACATGGTGAGTAATAATCTAAATGGTTGCTAAGGGAATTGGAAATTGTAATTTAGGGGTTTAAAGTGTTAAGGGAAGGCTTGGGATACTGTTCATAGCCAAAAATAGTGTATTTACTTCTGCATCTCTACTTTGCGGAAATTCAACTTTCGCGGGCGGTCTCGGAACGCATCCCCGCGAAAATCGAGGGAACACTATAATAATAATAATAATAATTAGATTTGTATGCCGCCCCTCCCTATTTAAAAATAGGGTCTTGAAAAAGCTCTTGGAAGAAAAGGCTATGAAACCAGAGTGAAACACACATGGATCTTAGGTTAATTATACCATCTGGGTACATGCTTAGCACATTAGAGCATAATTCACCAATGTTGTGAGTTTTTCTATCGGACTCAGCTGTGTTGGAAACATCAGGTGTGGCCTTCCGACTGTTTCTGGATTTTCAAGATTGCTCCTTACTGCCCAGAGCTGTATGTCACAGGTATCTAGAAAGCTGTTCTTTATGATCTCTTAATATCTGTATTTGCCTCTCAAGCTCTATCCAGCTTAAAGTGCGTTAAACTCGGAAGGTGTCGATACAGAAAGACGGACTGTACCAGTTCGGTACCAGTCATTGAATCTGCAATTTGGGGTTTACCAGGTGACTCTTTTGAGAGAGCTGCTCGGTGCTTCAGAGGTGCCGATGGAAGCTTGACTGGATTTTAAAACCAGCCAAGTCTGTAGAATTGAATGCAAAAGCACTGCACATATTTAACAAGCCAGGCATCCCACAATAGCTACGTTATACAGCCCTTCTGGATTTAAAACTTTAAAAACCAGTTCCATCATGTGGGGTAATGCAGTTGGTGTGTGTCAGGTATGTTGGGAAGAGGGTGGGGTGTAGAGATGGCTAGTAATCCCGAAGGTGTGCTTAAAACAAAACTTGACGAATTCAACATTCACTAGGATGGGTCTTAAGAACTTCAAACTGCTTTTGAGACAGCCCTCCTTCCTAAAACCTCTCAAGCTAAAATAAATCTTGAATAAGCAGCAGTTTGTTTTAAACTGAGGTAGGTTTGTCTCCTCTTATAAGAGGCCCCGAAAGTAAAAAAATATTTTGGCTTCCATTTGATTCCAGCAATTTAATAATAATAATAACAATAATAATAATTTATTAGATTTCTATGCCGCCCTTTTATTATCCAAATATTTATTTATTTATTTATTGCATTTATATGCTGCTCATATATAAATAAATGAATAAATAAAATCTCGTATTCGTTTCAAAAGCTTGCATTTTCGTTCCGGCTTTTCTTTGCGGTTTGCAATCCAACCGGCATCGCTTTACCGGAAGTGTCGAAGGTAAATAAGCTTCTGGGGATGAAATTTCTCTCTACACAGTGGACACTCGGTCTGTGGGAAGGAAAAAAATAACAATTAGCATTAGGAAATGTAAACCCTTCAAATTGCTTTCAAAACCACCCCTGTCTTTAAGGCAGAGTCCTTGCATAAAATAATTCACTTTTTTAAAAACATGATTGTTGGGGTATTTTTTTTTCTTCACCATAAAATAAAACAACATATAGTTATAAACACAACAACAATGCTGAAAATCAATATACACTTTTTTAATTACTCATTCAATGTAGGCTCTTATCTCTCCTCATCTAAAAATTTCTATTTTATACAACATTGTCAATTCTTAAAAGTCTAAATAATTTTATCTATCTATCTATCTATCTATCTATCATCTCTTTAATAAAAGAAACTATTCATAATATATCACATACTTCATAAAATACAGTTCTATATGTTTAAAGGCTAAACAATGAGTACATTTTGCATTATATCATTATATAGTGCTACCACCATTTCTCATCTTCGCCATCTGGCTTCCAAAATTTAAATCAAATTCTCATATTTCAATTTTTCCTCAAATTAACCAATTACTAATACATATGCATCTCTTAGTTTTCTATCCAATTATAAAACTTCCCCCTAATTTTATAATAATCCGAGTCTTGTTTAAGTTTCAGTCAATCTATTCATCTCTGCACAATCCATAATTTTTCTCAAAACTTCCCATTCCGTCGGTACCCTATTCAATGTCCAACTTTGTGCATATACAATCCTAGCTGCTGTAATTATATGCACAGTGGTACCTCTACCTACAAACGCCTCTACTTACGAACTTTTCTAGATAAGCACTGGGTGTTCAAGATTTTTTTGCCTCTTCTCAAGAACCATTTTCCACTTACAAACCTGAGCCTCCGAAACTGTAACCGGAAAAGGCAGGGAGACGCCTCTGTCGGGCCTCTAGGAATCTCCTTGGAGGAAACAGGGCCAGAAAAGACTGGGAGAAGCCTCCGTGGAGCCTCTCTAGGAATCTCCTGGGAGGAAATAGGCGTTGATTGCTTACCTGAACGCCTCTTCTCGTACGGTGAGCGGGTACAGCAGTCACATGGGTTGCTCATGTCCAATCCGGTGGAACTGAGCCTAGTATTAAAAAAGCTTGCCGGATCCGCCCCTTCCCCAGAATTCGCGAATCCATAGACTAGGCTCAGTTGTGAAGCTCTGCAGTGTTCAACTCTCATTGTTAGAGGAAGAAGGATATAGAAAAGTAAAGAAGACACATACAAGGGCGGGAAGTGACTGCTGTACCCGCTCACCGTACGAGAAGAGGCGTTCAGGTAAGCAATCAACGCCTATTCTCCGTACTGAAGGAGCGGGTCCAGCAGTCACATGGGACATACCCAATAGATGGTCCCTAGGGTGGGATTAGATTGCTATCGTGTGAGATAACGGATTGGAGTACCCTTCTGCCGAAGGCAGCGTCCGCTGAAGCGTAAGAATCAATCTTGTAGTGCCTGATGAAGGAATTTGGCGAGGCCCAAGTGGCTGCTTTGCAGACCTCCTCCAACGGGGCTTGAGTCGCCCAAGCGGCCGAGGTGGCTGCGCTCCTGGTGGAATGCGCTGAGATGTTCCTTGGAACTGAGAGGGAGGCCGACTCATAGGCCTTAGATATAGTCCCTCTGATCCCACGGCCTATTACTGTTGAAGACACTTTGGCCCCCATGACTCTGGGATGATAGGCTATAAAAAGTGCTTCTGACCTCCGAAAGGGTCCTGTGCGTTGGATATAGATTCTCAGCGCTCTGGTGAGATCCAGGGTGTGCCATCTAATCGCCAAGGGATGGTCTCGTTGGAGGCAGAAGGAAGGTAGGACAATATCCTGAGATCTGTGGAACATAGAACTAACCTTGGGTAAGAAGGTGGGGTCCAGTCGCAAGACTACCTTGTCCTGATGGAATTGACAAAGGTCCTGTCTGATTGAGAGGGCAGCCAGCTCCGAAATGCGTCGGGCAGAGGTAATAGCCACCAGGAATGCTACCTTAAAGGGTAAGAACCTGAGGGACGCCGATTTTAGGGGTTCGTATGGTGCCTGCGTGAGGGAATGGAGAACCCGTGGCAAATCCCAGGATGGATACCTGTGGACCTTGGAAGGTCTGAGGTTGGCTATGCCCTTGAGGAATTCCTGAACTTCAGGGAAGGCTCGGAGAGGCTGTCTGCGGGGGCCCCCTAGGACAGATGAAATGGCAGCCAGATGACGCCGGAGGGTACTGGTGGAAAGTCCTTTATGGAAGCCTTGCATAAGGAAGGAAATAATTCTGTGTATGGGGATGCACAGAGGGGAAAGACCTTCCTGTAGACACCACTGGTGAAACTTGGACCACGTGTGGTCGTATATTCGATTGGTCGAACCCCTTCTGGCCTTTAAAATGACCTCCACTGAGTCGGGGTCATGACCACGCAGTTCTAAGTCTCTCCTGATAACAGCCAGGCGGTGAGGAGGAACCACTCCGGGTCTGGATGGAAAGAGGCCCCCTGTCGCAGCATATCCCCCGAAACGGGGAGTCGCCAAGGGTCCTGGACGGACAGCTGTTGGAGATCCGCGAACCAGGGCCGGCGGGGCCAATGAGGGGCGATTAAGATTACTCGGGCCCTCTCGGTGAGGACCTTGTGAATCACGTCCGGGAGGATTGGAATTGGAGGAAATGCGTAGAGTAGGCCTGGAGGCCATGGACTCCGGAGGGCATTGATTGCTTCCGCTCCCGGGGATGGAAATCTGGAAAAGAAGCGAGGGAGTTGGGCGTTCGCATTGGTCGCGAAGAGATCCAGGATTGGTAGGCCGAATCTGAGGCTGATTTGATGGAACAGGTCTTGGTGGAGGTTCCACTCTCCTGGGTCTATCGTTGCTCGGGATAGCCAATCCGCCTGGACGTTGAGGCTCCCCGAGATGTGGTCGGCTAGGAGCGACTGGAGATGTTTTTCCGCCCAGAGGCCCAACTTGAGGGCCTCCCTCATGAGAGCCTTGGATCTCGTGCCCCCCTGTCTGCAGATATGGCAATGTTGTCGGTGAGAATGAGAACATGCCGGCTGGGAATGCGAGGAGAGAAATGCTTCAGAGCCAGGGAAACGGCTCTTAACTCTAGCCAATTGATTGGCCTGGAAGCTTCCTCTGGGGACCACGTGCCCTGGGCTATCATCCCCTGGGCGTGGGCGCCCCATCCCGATAGACTGGCATCTGTGGTGATGACAAATTGATCCGGGCACCTGAACGGGGATCCTCTGTCCATGGCCGGAGACTTCCACCACTTGAAGGATCTGCGAACACTTAGTGGGATGACAATGCGCCGATTTGAGTTGCTGTGCCCCGATCTCTGAAAAGGTAACAGGAGCCACTGGAGTTCCCTAGCATAAAGGCGAGCCCAGGGAATGATGCCTATGCATGACACCATCTTCCCCAAAAGGGAAGAGAGAGTTACTATGGATACTGAAGAATTAGATAAGATGTTAGAAATTAACTCCACTATACTGAGTTTTCTCTCGGGAGAGAGAAAAACCTGGGAGGATTCTGAATCAATAATGGATCCCAGGTGAGAAATGGATGTGGAAGGTTGGAGGTGACTTTTATCAAAGTTGATGGAAAATCCATGGTCCTGAAGGACTGACATGGTGACAGAAAGGTCAGTTTTCACTTTCTCTAGGGAGTTCCCATGGACCAAAATATCATCAAGATAACATAAAATGTGGATGGGAAACGCCCGGATATAGGCCGCCAGGGACCCCAAGAGCTTTGTAAAGACCCGAGGGCCGAGGAAAGGCCAAATGGCATCGCCCTATACTGGAAATGCCTGCCTTGAAAGGAAAAACGTAAAATTTTTTTGTGGCATTTGGCTATAGGAATGTGAAGGTAGGCCTCAGTGAGGTCTAAGGAGACCATGAAATCTCCCGTGTGAATGGCGGCCAAAATAGAAGATAAGGAGTGCATCTTAAACTTCCTATATTTGATGAATAGGTTTAGTATCTTTAAATCCAAAATAGCTCTCCAACCTCCGGAGGACTTTGGAACCATAAATAGGATGGAGTAAAAACCTAGGCCCTTCTGACCGGAAGGGACCGGTTGAATGGCTCTGATGGACAATAGATGAGAAATGGCCTCCTCCATACGGTTACAATCTGAGGAGGACCTGGGAGAAGGGCAGGAAATAAAACGTTTAGGGGGAGGAGAAATAATTTCTAAAAGAAGGCCTGTTTGAACAGTGTCAATGACCCAAGGGTCCTTGGAGATGAGACGCCAATTAGAGGCGAAATGGGCTAGGCGACCCCCTATGGGAATTGAGGAAAAATTACCATCTAGGTTTTTTTGACGCCCTGTTAGAGGACGCTCCCCTTTGGAAGCGAAACCCTCTGCCCCTGGAGTTCCTACCTTGGGAACGAAAGCGGGGGGAATACTGACCTGGAGATCTCTGATAGGAAGCCGCTTGATCTTGCTGGCGCCCTGGGCGACGAAAGGACTGCGTTTTGGTAGCCTTTTTTGTGGTTGGACCCAAAACTTTCTTCTTATCCGTGGTTTCCGTGAGGAGTGGATCCAGAAGATCACCGAAGAGAAGGTCGCGCTTTAAGGGACCCTGGGATAACTGCCACTTCTGGCGAACTCCCGCTTGCCAAGGGCGAATCCATAGGAGTCTTCTTGCCGTTGTAGAAGCTGCAATAGACTTAGCAGAAAATCTAGTAGATTGCAAGGTGGTATCAGCCACGTACTGGGCAGCTGCAAAGACCTTGTTGAAGTCTTGTTGACCTCTCAAGTCATCGGGAGGAATATGCTGTTGAAGTTGGCGAAGCCACAGCAGCATGGCTCTGGAGAAAAAGGAAGCCGCTGCAGAACTTTTAATGGCCCAGGAATCAGCGGTGAATCCTCTTTTGAGCATTTGCTCAATGCGCTTGTCCTCTGGGCGGAGGACTTCCTCCGCCTCGCCTGGCACAGCCGCTGCCGAGTGAAGGATCTTGACAGGTTCATCCGGTTTGGGAAAGGATAGAAGCTCTTCATAGGAAGAGGAAAGTTTGTACAACTTTCTGTCCTTGGTGGAGGGATTAAGGCCAGAGGCTGGAAATTCCCACTGTTTGAGTAAAGCATCTTTAAACAATTTAGGCATAGGAATTACCTCGTTATCCTCCTGTTCCTCTGTGAAGTAGGGTAAATTCTCCTCCGGGGGATCAGTGGAAGTGGAGGCTTGTTTCTCCTGGGCCGCTAATCCCGTAGAAATTCTAGCTTTGAGGAGAAGAGATTTGAATAATTGAGAAGGAAAAATAGTAATTGGAGAAGGAACCTTAATTTGGGATTCCTCATCATCTGATAAGCCTTGAAAAGGATCCTCATCATCCTCCATATCCTCATATTCGTCCTGGGAGGAATCTGAATCATCCTGAATAGGAGCTCTGACCGCTGGGGAAGAACCCAAGGGGCGGGAGGGACGAGAAGGAGGAGGAGGTAAGGGAAGCTCATTGATGGTGGAGAGTTTGGCATCAATGGCTTTGGACAACACAGCAAAAATAGATTGGAACTCAGGAGGTAAACTGGAAAATATCAGCAGAAATGGCAGAAGAATCCCTAAAGGCCTGGGAGGATCCTGGCTGGGGGGAATCTTCAATAATATCTGGTTCCTCTGGACCTATGCCCCATAGGTTAGGTTGGGGTCTGTCTAGGTTTGGCTCATCCAGAGATAACACAGGGACCCCAGAAGGAGGTAGACTAGAAACCTCTGGGGGGTCTTGACTACTGATTACTTGGGCCTGCACTTTCAAACGTTTTGCTGATTTGTCATGAATTTTTTGTAGGGCTAGGTCCCTACTCTTCTCGGCCCTGGTGACCTTGGTCGAGGGGCGGGCCCCTGGAGAAGAGGAGGAAGAGGCCTGGGGGATACTAGTAATCTCATCGCCTGTAGGCCTGGCCTCTCTGGGACCTTTAGTTGTGCCTCTCTTGGGAAAGGTAGCCATAGTCTGACAATTAACAGAAGACAAGGCTGAGCCAATAACTGAATAATAAGGAGAAGAATTTCAAGGACTTCCCAAGAGGAATGGATCCTGCTTCGAGGCCTCGAAGCTGCTGAAACTTGAGGACAATCTGGGCAAACCCAGAGTTCGTGCCCCCAAATCCAGCGGGGCCAGCCTCCCTAAACTTTATAATTAAGTAAACCAAGGCACTCTGGTTGGAGGCTTAGCCGGTGGAGAATTTAGCCTGGGACCCCCAAGGCCCGCTCCGGGATCCACGCGGTGGACTGAGGCCTACGCGGCTGGCAGGAGGCCAACACGAGAGGCCTAGATTTAAAAAGGGCGCGAAGGCCTTCGCGCCGAAAAAATCGCTCCGTAAGATTTCTTAAAGGGGAAGCGATCGACTAAGTCCAGGAGACTAGAAGGCGTCTCACTCCGCAGGAGGTATTTATTAAGCCCTTAAATATTTGTATACAATAAATAATCAATAAATCAATAAATTAATACTTGCACCAGGACCTCCGGGCCAAAGGATTAGAAGAATCCACAAGCGGCCGCTGGGATCGTAACCGGCAAAACCGCCGGGGGAAAACGAAACCGCAACTTCTCCAAAGGAAAAAAGCCGAGCCGCAAACGGCTGGCGCTATTAGTGCAAGTAATTAATAATGATAAAACAAATCTTACTACTTTTGAAGAAAAAGATCGAAGGGAAGGTGTTAGAATGTTGAACGAGCTATCACAATACAACCGCAGGATATGCGAACTGAGCGAATTCTGGGGAAGGGGCGGATCCGGCAAGCTTTTTTAATACTAGGCTCAGTTCCACCGGATTGGACATGAGCAACCCATGTGACTGCTGGACCCGCTCCTTCAGTACGGAGAACAGGGCTTCCACCCTCCCTATGGTTTCCCAAATCGCACACATTATTTGCTTTTACATTGATTCCCAGGGGAAAAATTGCTGCCTCTTACAAACTTTTCTACTTAAGAACCTGGTCACGGAATGAATTAAGTTCATAAGTAGAGGTACCACAGTATAATTAAATATATTTAAACATGTTTTAATATATAAACCAAAATTGCTCTCAGGTTTGAAACAATAAATTATAAAACTGGTCTTGCAGCCGATTCTGAACTACGGATAAACTTTGCCACTTTGAGCTGTAGATTTGGGGGAGGGAATGAAAACTCTGCATGTCAAAAAACATCACCTATCAAATTAGAGAGTTTCTAAAAACCCCAAGGAGAAAGCCAAATCCTACCACCTGTATGTACATTGCTGTAGAAATTTACAACAGTTTAAAGAAAAAGTGGCATGCAAACTTTGGTCAAAGTCCGAGGGAGGCAACGCACACACCTTGGTGTTACACCACGCGGTGATGCATTCCCAGCAGAAGAGGTGCCCGCATGGTGTAGCCGTGGCATGCCGGCGTTCTTCTAAGCATAGCGAGCAACGTGAATGGCGGCTAAGAATCTTCTCTTCGGGCTGGCTTCTGAAGGAGATGATGACATAAGACAGCGTTAACACTTGGGAAAGGCGATGCCAAAAAAGAGATTGAACTCTACAAGAAATTAAGTTTTAGGGGGTAATCTCCCTCCAGGCAGCATCTATGGTACAAATATGGCCCTATATAACATGATCCTTTCTTTCATCTACTTTCCCCCCCCCCCTTTCAGTATGTGTTTTGATAACGTATTTTTTATACACTGCTCAAAAAAAATAAAATAAAGGGAACACTTAAACAACAGAATATAACTCCAAGTCAATCAAACTTCTGTGAAATCAAACTGTCCACTTAGGAAGCAACACTGATGGACAGTCAACTTCACCTGCTATTGTGCAAATAGAATAGTTGTGCAAATGAAATATTCAATGAGAATATTTCATTCATTCACATCTAGAATGACCAAACTTTCTGAGACAACTCAAGAAAGGGACCTTGGGGTTTTGGTGGACAGCTCAATGAAGATGCCAACCCAGTGCGCAGCAGCAGTAAAACAAGCAAATTCCATGCTTGGCATGATTAGGAAGGGAATTGAAAATAAGTCGGAAAGTGTTGTATTGCCTCTGCACAAATCGATGGTGAGACCAAACTTGGAGTTCTGTTTACAGTTCTGGTCACCCCGCACCTCAAAAGGATATAATGGAACTGGAAAAGGTGCAGAAAAGGACAATAAGAATGATAAAGGAAATGGAGCCCCTCCCTTACGATACCAGGTTGCAACGCCTTGGTCTCTTCAGCCTTGAAAGACGGCGTTTAAGAGGCGACTTGGTTCCTATCTTAATTATAGCTAAAGATCAGTACAAAATTTCATATACATATATTGTAAATATTTACATTTCTAACTCAGTATCCATTTCTTCCATATATTTGTCAGTACTGTATAACTTATTTACTAAAACCTTACCTACATTATAATGTATCTTAACAATTCTCTATATTATATAATAATATAGTATAATATTTAATTGAATAATTCCTCAATATTTAATTTCACTTGATTATTTACAAGATATTCTAATTTTTAATTTGCTTTCTATCCTATTTTGTCCAACTCCCATATGAATTTCTTTAATACATGCTCAATCCTCTATTTCTAATTATATTTATTTAAGAATCTTCTCCATTGCAACGGTAGTTAATTTCGTTAAAAACTAAATTTTAAATGCTGCCGAGGCACTCCTTGTTGGTATCAATCCTCTTTCCCTGTAAAATAAAAAGAAAATCCAGGCTTCACACATCTGATAGGAGACGTTCCGGTGTAGCTTCCATTCTTTCTGTGCCCTCTGCCGATGTCGGAGGTTGTACGTGTAGATGCCAAGGGTCAGCCCCAGGTGGAGGAATGAAACGATTCCAAGCAGCCTGTAAGTGGACCGAATGCTTTTGTCGTCTTCGGTGAAACCCGCAGAGCGTAACTGGAGAACAGAAGAATCAAGCAAAGCCATCAATGGAAGGTAACTTAATAATTAAATACTTACAAAGGAATTGGGCACAGAAGGAGCTTTGTTTCAATGTTTCGTGCGTGAGAAAGACTATTCTTTTTTAAGATTGCAAGCTTCCTGCAAATAGATTAATGCTTTCATCTTGTGAAATGTCTCCCAATTAAGGACGTTTGATTGAATTTTATCCCTTTATTATTTTTTTAAATGGGTGGCAAATATACCTAATACTAGGGAGTGGGTGTGATGGCCTAGAGGTGGAGTTCTGGCCTCACAATCAGGACGGTATGAGTTCGATCCTAGGTAGCAGCAGGTATTTCTCTGGGCGCAATGAGAATATATCGGCTGAACTATAACTCCGCATCCCGGGAAGGGCAGTGGGCCTGTAAAACAGTTAGCTAGCTCCGCTCAAATCCCCAGATTCCACCTCGCAAGGGATTATGGGGTCATTAAATTGAAAATGGAGAAACATGCCTAATACTCCTCCGTTCTCCAATTTTCCCCCACCCTTGGGAGGTGGGTTGAGGGAAAAGAGACTCTTCCCAAAGTCACCTAGATGGCTCTAAACTGTAAAGCAGGACTAGAACTCACAGTCTCTTGGTTTCTAGAGGAGCAAGCACCTTCCTTAAGCACTACACCAAACTGGCTCTCCAAGCCATCCCTCAATAATTTTTATGCCAGATTCATTTAGTGATGTAAGACCTTTTCCAGTGAAAACAAAGCAAGTTGCATATTTTAAGTTACTGTATTTTTCAGAGTGTACAACGCACCCCCCCCCCCCCCCCCAGAAAAGAGGCTGAAAATTTGAGTGTGTCTTATACTCTGAATGTAGTTTTTTTGGAAAAAACTTTTTTTCCAGCCTTTACGAGATGCTAATGATCTTCCCAGCTTGTAGGCTTATTTTCATTGCTACTCCCTCCAAAAAAGCTTTTTTTCAGCCCTAATGAGGTGCTAATGATCTTCCTAGCTTGTAGGTTTATTTTCATTGCTATTCTGCGGAGAGGGGCGGCATACAAATCTAATAAATAAATAAATAAATAAACAAACAAATAAATAAATAAATAAATGTTATTCTCAGCCCTAACGAGATGCTAATGATCTTCTCAGCTTGCAGGCTTTTTTCAGCCCTAACGAGATACTAATGAACTTCCCTGTTTGCAGGATTTTTTCACTGCTACCCCAAAGAAGTTTTTTCCAAGTCCTCATTCTTTGCAGGCTTCCCCCCCCCCCCCCCATTGCTATATCCTCTGAAGATAATTCAGCCCTAACCAGGGGATAAAATAACGTGCTGAAGCTGACCAGGCTAAGGAGGCTAGCCAGATGAATACCTGGTAGGCATATTTTTTCCCCTTATTTTCCTCCCCCAAAACTAAGGTGTGTCTTATACTCCGAAAAGTATGTTAAGCATTGGAACACGTATCATCTCTACTTTTTCCAACAAGAAACATTCCGGGGGGAAACAAACAAGCGATTGCGCCACTGACTAAGTTGATGAAGCATCCTTCTAGTCATCTGTCATGGTGCCCAATTTAGAAACAGAAGCATATCAAGAACCCACTCACATATGTGATCCCTGTTGTCCTTTTAGAGAAATGGTAGAAGATGCCCTTCATGTAAAACACAGCTAAATGCAACCTGCGGAGAAACGGGATGCTTTGTTTGACGATATGAACAGCCTGGGCGAGAAATGATCTCTGCCCCTCGGTTAACCTCCTGACCCGTTTCTGCAACCAGCTTCGGAGTAGCGCCCGGCTTTGCAACAGGCTGAAATTTCGGCCGTGCAGAGTCTGTAACCCGCTGGAGACCGCCTCCAGCTCCTGCTCAAGTGTGGTCAGTCCCTTGTCCAACAAGTAAGGCAAGACGGTGTGCAGAGCGACCAAAATGGCCCGGCGTCTTAACGAAGGGACTTTTCTCTTTGATGGGTCTACTTGGATCACATTGACGTATTCTTCACCAAGGGTTTGATATCCTGAAAGGGGGAAGAAAAGGCAACCAGTGACAGAAACCCTGAAGAGATTATTACAAGCACAACTTCAGAAAAGAATAATAGAAATAGGAATGGAAATAATAGAAATAGAAATACAGTGGTCCCTCGGTTTTCGCGGGTTCGAACTTCGCAAAACGGCTATACCACGGTTTTTCAAAAATATTAATTAAAAAATACTTTGCGGGTTTTTTCCCTATACCATGGTTTTTTGCGCCCGATGTCGTCATATGTCATCGCCAAACTTTCATCCATCTTTAATAAATATTTTTTTTAATAATCTTTAATAAATAAACATGGTGAGTAATAATCTAAATGGTTGCTAAGGGAATGGGAAATTGCAGTTTAGGGGTTTAAAGTGTTAAGGGAAGGCTTGTGATACTGTTCATAGTCAAAAATAGTGTATTTACTTCCGCATCTCTACTTCGCGGAAATTCGACTTTCGCGGGCGGTCTCGGAACGCATCCCCCGCGAAAATCGAGGGAACACTGTAATAGAAATAGAATAATAGAGAATTAGAGGGGACCTTGGAGGCCTCAGTGGCGCAGTGGTTAGAGTGCAGAACTGCAAGCTACTTCTGCTGATCACTGGCTGCTAGTAGTTTGGCAGATCGAATCTCAGTAGGCTCAAGGTTGACTCAGTCTTCCATCTTTACGAGGTCAATAAAATGAGACCCCGATTGTTGGGGGCAAGAGGCTGACTCTCTGTAAACTGCTTAGAGTAAAGCACTGTGTAATAGTATTTAAGTAAAGCACTGCACAGCAGTATATAAGTCACAGTGCTTAGAGTAAAGCACTATGAAGCAGTATAAAAGTCTAAATGCTATTGCTATTCTAGTCCAACCCCCTGCTTAGGCTGGAAATCCTACACCACTTCAGACAAATAGTTATCCAATCTCTTCTTTAAAAACTTCCAGTGTTGGAGCATTTTCAACTTCTGGAGGCAAGCTGTTCCATGGATGAATTGTTCTCACTGTCAGGAAATTTCTCCTTACTTCTTAGTTGCTTCTCTCCTTGTTTAGTTTCCATCCATTGCTTCTTGTTCTACCCAAAGGTGCTTTGGAGAATAGCTTGACTCCTCTGTGGCAACCCTTGGGATATTGGAACACTGCTATGATATCTCCCCTAGTCCTTCTCTCATGTAAAAGACAGCTAAATGCAACCTGCGGAGAAACGGGATGCTTTGTTTGACGATATGAACAGCCTGGGCGAGAAATGATCTCTGCCCCTCGGTTAATCTCCTGACCCGTTTCTGCAACCAGCTTCGGAGGCAGAGTCGACCTTGAGACTGGGTGAGATTTGAATTGCCTAATTGCAAGCAGCAGGCAGTCAGCAGAAGAGCTTAAAGTCCTGCATTCTAACCACTGCACTACCACAGCTCTTAATTAAAAATATATTGCTCATGACAAGCAATCAAGAACAAAAAAGGAATAGATATAAACGAAACACTGTGACAAGAAGGAACTGGGTGTATTTAGATTTGTGAAAAGGAATGTGGCTGGGAAAGAGTTAAGCTTTGAAGCTGGAACCAATTATGGCTGGACAGCCATCTATTTTCAGCTGCTTCAATCTTCCATTCGTGACCCAAACACAAGGTCAGACTTGAAGGCCCCCTCTAATTTTCAGTAAACTTCAAATGATCGGAAATTTAGCACAAATCAATTCAGATAGAATTGTTACCTGAAAGAGTAGTAAGGGTGAAATAGGCAACGTCGGCAAGGAGTTCAATCTCTTTCTGCCATTCTAACCAGATTTTAGCACCTAAGGAACCAGAATATACGGAATTACATGACAAGAAAAAACAATGTTTTTCTATTACGCCTTTACTTAAGAACTTTTCTAGATAAGACCCGGGTGTTCAAGTTCTTAAGTAGAGGTACCACTGTATATACAACTGACAGCCAAACTGCAAAAAACTGTGTTACTCGGAACATCATATATTTGAAGATACTTGCTTGATACCTCAGACGCTGGCAGCAACCTGTGTCAACCATTAGCACTAGTCAGTGGTATATGTGACACTTTTAAAATGTTCAGTTGACTGCTTGGTTCAGCACATATATTTCGAAAATATATTATGATGGGACATCCTAGGCCCCTAGGTGGGGCTTGGCTTGTAACTAATGCCGAATCTGGCAAAACAACTGGCTGCTGCGACACAATTGTAGAAAATAATAATAATAATAATAATAATAATAATAATAATAATAATAATATGATGATGACTCTGCCTCCCATCCTTCTGAGGTGGGTCAAATGGGGACCCAGACTGTTGGGGGCAAATAGGCTGATTCTGTATACTGCTTAGAGAGGGCTGTAAAAGCACTACGGAGCGGTATGTAAGTCTAAATCAGTGGTTCTCAACCTGGGGGTCGGGACCCCTTTGGGGGTCAAACGACCGTTTCACAGGGGTCACCTAAGAAGACCACGGGAAAAGACAAATTTCCCACGATGTCAGGAACTAAAGCTTCTATTCTGGTGCCCTTGGAACCTATTTTTTCAATCTGACCAATCCGGCATTGACAGTGGGGCTGTCAGCTGACCTTCCCGCCAATCAGCTTCAAGCTCTGTTTGGAGAATTGGAGCTCGACTTATGGTTGGGGGTCACCACAACATGAGGAACTGTGTTTAAGGGGTCGCAGCATTAGAAAGGTTGGGAACCACCGGTCTAAATGCTTATTGCCGTTGCTAGAATAATAATAATAATAATTGCAGTTTGCTCTAGTGGTTAACTGGAAAACAGGAGACTGCAAGTTCTCACCCTGCCTTAAGCACGAAAGTTAGGATTTTGGGCGAGTGACACCTTCTTCAGCCCAGCTCACCTCACAGGATTGTTGTTATGGTTAAAAGGGGGGGAAAAGAGGATTGCACGTCTGATATGTTCACCCCCTTGAATCACTTCTAAAATTCCTCAGAGAGGGGCAGCATATCAATCAATCAATCAATTTAATGAAAGAAATTAAGAAAGAAAAGATATAGAAGATTAGATAGATAGTGAATAGAGATATATTATCGATAGATATAAAGAGTAGATAAGTTGGATGGATAGAGAAGATACGATAAGATGGAAAGAAGGAAGGAAGGAAGGGATGGTTACTGATGAATGACAAAAATAGGCCACTCTGAAATTCTTGATTTCTTCTTTTCTCACACAAAGCTCCTGGATTTGGTTTCCTAAGCCAACCAACCTGGAATTCTAGATAAAACACGTATAATGTGTATTTATTTCCATTGAAATTCGCATTGAAGGCAAAACGCCCAGGAAAAAAAAGACTTCGGGTGAAAAGGAGGCGCCTCACCCGCCAGGCCGGAAAAGACGGTCCCGGCCTTGCTTTTCAACGCTCCCCGGTAGAGCTCATCCTTCTGAGCCGAACGGACCAGGCGAGCCGGCCCGGCTTCCAGCGGCATGGCGGAAAGAAAAAGCAACCCGACGCCTCTTCTTCTTTTTCTCCTTCTTTTCTGTCATTGTCGCTGTTTTCGGACCTCATCCGCCGTCGCCGCGGCGCGACATTTAACGTCATCAAGAGCTTTACTCCCCGCTTTGTAGACTTACAAATAGAGAGGTGTTCAAAAGACATGACTTCCGGAATTAGGACTCCATTTCAAGGGCAAAACAACGTCGTTTTTAGGGTTCTTCTAGTGCAAATCAATTGCACGCCCGTTCATTAAGAAATTAATGAATTATTATTAAGCCCCATTAAGCCGAATTTACCCGACTCCATAGATATCCTCTAAATTCAAATAATTGGGCCTCGCATTCGAACGACTTCATTCACATAATACATATTGATATGTTATATATAATACATATGATATAATACATATAAATCTTCATAAAAGTACAGATCAGTATGTTATTCCCAGCGGGAAAACACTGCGATGGTAACAAAAAAATATTCTTTGGGGGAACTCGGAATGTAATGATACAAACTACAGTATATGTTTCGTAAATCTATGGTGTCAATGGATAGGCAAAGTTGGCTCTTCTGTGAGTTGTGAACTTCAATGCCCAGAATTCCTGGGCCAAACATGCTAGCTCAGGGATTCTGGGAGTTGAAGTCCACATGTCTTAGAAGAGCAAATTTTGCCTACCTCTGGATTAAAAGAAAAGAGCTCACGAAACGATTCCCTTTTAAGTCCTACGGCGACTACTAGGCGCCTGCGCCCTCGCCCGGTCGCTTCATTGCTAATTGAAGGCCTCAAGTCTAGGCCCTGCGAAGGAGGCGCGCTTTTAGTCAATGTGAAACGAGAAATAAAATGAGAAAAGAAAGAAATTTAAGTGCAACGAGGAGGTGAAGGTTCATTAATGCCTCAGAAATATGGGGTGTCCTTTCCCGCCAAACTTCTTTATTTACAGTGTTTTATTGATAGTATTAATTTGAGGCCTATAAAATTGGCTGCCGTTTTCACCCGTTTTGGGTATCTAGAAGAGGCAGTTTAATTAATTTAATTAATTAGATTTATAGGCCGCCCAACTCTTTCTGGACTCTGGGCGGCTCTCAAAGTTTGAACCAGAAGGCCTTTTGTCTTCTTTCCTTGGAAATGGTCTTGTGGAAGGCATTAAACCAGGTTTACCAGCTAAACCTAGTTAGTTGGGATGCGTGTTTGTTGAATGTTGCTTCTTTAGGGTTCAGGGCCCTGGAAAACCAGAAAAACAAGGTTAGTTGAGTCAGTTTGAGAGCCAGTTTGGTGCAGGGACTCAAAAATGTTGGGTTAGGAGCAGGGAGTCTTGGGTTCGAATTCAGTCTCCACCATGGAAAGTCATTTTTTAAAAAAGGAATTTCTGTGGAGGTGCGGTTATGCTGACCCCATGGGGTCCTTTGGGGGCTACCCCCCCCCCACATGGAAGCTACCTTGAGTTCATGTACATATTTATTTAGTTATTCAATTTTTTAATGCCGCCCTTCTCCTTAGACTCAGGGCGGCTTGCAACATGTTAGCAATAGCACTTTGTATTTGTATTTCGCTTTATCCTGCCTTTATTCCTCGATTATTTATTGATTTTTAATACTGCCTTTATTACAGGTGATGCAGGCAGTCGTCGACTTAACAACGGTTTGTTTAGTGACCCAACTGACAACGGCACTGGAAAAAATGACACAACCAGTGTTTCACACTTAATGACCATTACAGCAGCGGTCCCATGGGCAAACGACTCGTATTTATGGCGGTCACAGTGTCCTGAGGCCATGCGATTATCCTCTTTTCTGATCTTTTGACAGTCAAAGTCAATGGAGGGATTCACCTAAACAGCTTGGCAGAAAGGTCATAAAATGGGACAAAAGTCACTTAACAAATGTCTCACTTAGCAACAGAAATTTGCTGTACTTATTGCTTATCCCCACCAGCGGAACAGCTTGCCTTCGGAGTGTTTCAAGAGGAAATTGGACTGCCATTTGTCCAAAATAATGTAGGGCAGAGGTCTTCAAACTTGGCAACTTTAAGACTTGTGGACTTCAACTCCCAGAATTCTCCAGCCAGGGAGTTGAAGTCCTGGGAGTTGAAGTCCACAAGTCTTAAAGTTGCCAAGTTTGAGGACCCCTGGTGTACAGACTACTACTTGAGTGAGGGGTTGGACTAAATGACCCACAAGGTGTCAGGCCAAAGCCATCATTTTAAGTTGGATACTTTGGCCTGACACAAGTAGAATAGTACTATGGGAATTAGGGAGGGTTGGTTGCATGAGAGGGGAAAAATACTAGCCAGAACAAATTCCTTCCAGAAGATTCAAGGTCATCCTTTGTTCAGCACCAGCCAGGATAGTGGACATTGAAAGAGCTGGAGTAGTCCATGTGATGAATTTGTCGGTGTGGGGACGAGGGATGAACCTTAACCTGGCTGGAGAACTGTAGGAATAGTTAGTATCAGGTTGACTACAGTTCGTAACCAACGTGGTTCTGTTAATAAATTGGAACTCTGGAAGAAGGCCAAGGTTTGGACTCTGATTTATTTCTTGAATGTTATTTGGAAGGCTGACAAAAAGTCCCTTCCAACTCTAGTAATAATCTAATCTCCTTTCCCCCACAACCACAAACCTGTGAGGTGGATTGGTCAGAGAGTTTCTCAAAATCAACCAGCCAGCTTTTGTGGTTTAGGTGAGATTAGAATTTGCATCTCCTAGTTTCTAAACCACTACAAATTCCTTGTGTGTCCAATCACACTTGGCCAATAAAGAATTCTCTTCTTTTATCTTCTCTTCTCTACTCTACTCTACTCTACTCTACTCTACTCTACTCTACTCTATACCAAACTGGCTGGCCAATGGGCTCATGAAACATCCCAATGGCTTATGAATATAACGCTGTATTAATAGCAGTGCTTCAATGATCCAGGAATAATGTCATTTCAGAGTATTTATTTTTAAAAAATAATACAGATAGTCCTTGACTTATGACCAAAATTGAATCCCAACATTTTTGTGGCTAAGTGAAACCTTGGTTAAGTGAGTTTGGCCCATCTTGCGACCTTCCTTGGACACATGTTAAATGAATCAGTAGTTGTTAAATTACTCAAAACTCTTTCTTAAATGAATCTGACTTCCTCATTGACTTTGCTTGTCAGAAGTTCGCAAAAACAGATCATGTGACCCCAGGACACATGATAAATACAAGTCAGTTGTCAAGTGGCTGAATTTTAATCCCATGATCCTGAGGATATTACAATATGGGTGTAAATATGAAAAGTGGTCATAATTCACTTTTTTTCAGAGCCGCTATGACTTTGAATGGGCACTAAATGAACTGTTGCAAATTGAAAACTTCCTGCAGAGGATAGTTTACAGAAACCATTTTATATTCCCCCCTGAATTAATTTGCAAAACTGAGTACTTCTCACCTTTTCACAATGATAATTAATTTGGAAAAAACGTGCTTGCCTTTCTCATTTTAGCGTAATTAAGCATACACAGTGATGGATCAGCAACACAATCAGCGGCAGGAGGGGAAAGAAAGGAAGGAAAGAGGAAAGAAAGAAAGGAAAGAGAAAGGAAAGAGGAAAGAAAGAAAGAAAAAGGGAAGGAAGGAAGGAAGGAAGACAAAAATAACAAGAGCACATTGTCCTGAGATATGAAGAAAGGGGTCAAATGCCTGGGGAGAAACCTGTTCTACCTCCAAATTTTGGGTAAGATTTCTGTTTGGCATTTTATAAAAAAAGACCATGCCTGCTTTCAGATTGAATTCTGACCTTTCTGGAAGGATTTGCATTACCAGGTCGTGAGTGCAAGAAGGTGGCAGCCGCTAGATGGCAGCAAAGATTTTTAGATCCACTTTCTTCCTTGCCGCCTGTTCTCCCATCTACTATTTATTGCAAATATGACGGTCGCCCAGAAAGTAATGCACCACATTTTTTTTCATCCAGATCCACAAGTATTCTTCCTACATTTTATTAATAATAACAGAGTTGGAAGGGACCTTGGAGGTGTTCTAGTCCAATCCCCTGCTTGGGCAGGAAACCCTTCCACCACTTCAGACAGATGGTTATCCAACATCTGCTTAAAAACTTCCAGTGTTGATGCATTCACAACTTCTGGGGTCAACCTGTTCCACTGATCAACCGTTCTGACTGTCAGGAATTTTATCCTTAGTTCTAAGTTGCTTCTCTCCTTGTTTAGTTTCCACCCATTGCTTCTCGTTCTACCCTCAGGAGCTTTGGAGAATAGGTTGACTCCCTCTTCTTTATGGCAACCGCTGAGATACTGGAAGGCTGCTATCATGTCTCCCCTGGTCCTTCTTTGCATTAAACTAGCCCATTTATCCATAAATACATTAGATACCCAAGGAAACATTATACATCCTTTTCTTACAAATAGCCCTTGGTTTTCAAACATTCTGTTAGTGACCTTTCGACCTGGAAAAAAATGACTAAGGAGCAGCAGTCCTCGCACTTAACTGATGCAACATCCCCACAGCCATGTAACCAGAATTAAGGGGGTTGGCTATCATGCTATATTTTATGACGGTCTCGTAAGGTCACGTGACTGCCATTTGTGACCTTCCTAGCTGGCTTTGCACAACCGAATTTGTGGCAAAACGGTCATAAAATCAGGCGTGATTCACTCAACAATTGCTTATCGAGGGAAATTCTGGTCTCAGCTGTGACTGTAAATCAAGTACAATCTGTATCCCCTTGCCAATTCTGAATTATTCCCCAAGACTTGCATTTATTTTTCATGCACGCTCTATTTTACTTTGATCGCAATCACATTTTATCCCCTGTTTGCTTGGGGGGGGGGGGGGGTATCCTATCTCTCTGCATAGAGGTTTTGGGAACCCAACTAAATACAGGAGTTATTTTATTTATTTGTTTATTTTATCTGTCAAACATGTATAGTAGTTTGTATAAACATAACATAACATAAGTAAAAAGTAATGATAAAAGAGAACAATAGGACAAGGATGGTAGGCACAGTGGTGCGCTTATGCACGCCCCTTACAGACCTCTTAGAAACGGGGAGAGGTTGACTGTAGACAATCTAAGGTTAAAGTTTTTGGGGGTTTGGGGAAGAAACCACAGAGTCAGGTAGTAAATTCTAGGCATTGACCACTTTATTGCTGAAGTTGTATTTTCTGGAGTCTAGTTTGGAGAGTTTTAAATTTAATTTGAATCTATTACATGCTCGTGTGTTGCTGTGGTTGAAGGTGGAGTAGTCATTAACAGGAAGGACATTTTGGTATATGATTTTATGAACTACGGTTAGGTCAGATTGGAGGCGACATAGTTGTAAATTGTCTAATCTCAGTATTTCATGTCTGATGGAATAAGGTGTTTTGTAGTGAGCGGAAACCAGCCGTAGCACAAGATTTAGGAGGACCCAATTAGGAAGGGATCCTGGATTTAAACATTAGCTTCAAACCAGCTGAGTGATTATGCATTTTCCCCCCACTCCCAGTTTATTAGAATTTTTCCCAAATGGAAGCCAGATTTGTTGAACAGACAAAAATGATGAAAATTCTGCAGAATTTCTGACCTTCTCCCTATCAGTCTCAGAAAGTTACTATTTTTCCTTTTTTATTTTTTTGGAGTGGGGGAAAAAAACCCTCCACCAGGTTACTTTTTTTTTTTAAATATATATTTATTAATTTTTTCCTTTTTTAAAAAAAAAGTACATAGTCATATTTACAAATGAATCTACATGGTATAAACATTCCTATCGACATTGTCTTCTAATTACTTTTAGATTTCTTGATGTTTTATTCCATTGCTTCTTTTAAGTTTCTTTTTTTTGTCCATTGGTACCATTTTGTCCAGGTTTCATAATAGTCTGATTCTTTTCGATTCTTAAGTTCCATTGTCAATCTGTCCATCTCTGCACAGTCGTATATTTTCTTGATGATCTCATTGTCTTCAGGTATTTGCGGATTTTTCCAGTTCTGTGCAAATACAATCCTTGCAGCTGTTGTAATATGCAAGCTTAAATATTTTACATTTTTAGAACAGTTACCTCTCATAATACCCAATAGAAAAAATTATGGCATATATTCTATACACCAGGTTACTTTAAACTCTGGGTTTCTTCCCAAGGCTGAATTAAATATCCTTCCCAGCTGATTCACCCTTTCGCAATTATGTCATCCTCCTCCTCCTCCTTTCTTCTCCCTTTTTATTCAGTGAAAGAAAAGGGAGGAGGGAAAAGCGAGGAGAGATGAGTACAAGGTGAGTAATTTGACCTTAGGAGGCCTGAAGCAATCCAGGCAAAGTTGCAGAGATCTGAAGGACCCCTGCTTAAGGCATTTCAAAACTGGAGATCGGGCTGAAAGGGTAAAAAATGGCACACGTACCAAGCGAAAAGCCTTTCAAGCCAAGGTAGCCGAGGCTGGCTCACTCCGGCTCAGCTAAGACATCTTGAGTTCACGTCCAAAGTATTAAAAATGCAAGGAACACTCTGACAAAGGGGGTAGGAAATCCCTACCAGGCACAACTTGTTCCCGAAGCTGAGAGAAAGAATAGGCCCAATGACAGGACCACTCTCGCTTAAATAGACTTGCTTGGTGCTCCCAGGCCTTGCAAAAGGATTCCTTTATGTTTTAGGCTGCAGCCCTCAGCATGTTTATTAGATGGAAACTAAGTCCCGGTGAATGGAGTGGTGTGTTTATTCTCTCTCCCCCCCCCCCCCCACTCCTTATAAAATGCCAAAGGATTTTATTCAGTCTCACAGAAAAGCGAGAAGTCTGACCGGGATACAAGGCTAAGCGTTTGCATCGACAGAGTTCATGTCACCTTTAGGGCAGGAGGGGGAAAGGGGTTGCCAGATAATTCAAGTATAGAACTGGGTTTGCTGGATTGGGGGTAAGAAGAGCCCTGCTGAATCGGGCCAAAGCCCGTTGAGTCCAGCATTCTCTGTCACCCAGTGGCCCATGGGGATCTTGAGCAGAAAGAGAAGGCAAGACCCTCCCTTTCCCTCGACCCCCAACAAATGGGACCCAAGGGAACCCTGCCTGCCTCAACCAACATAGAGGCGGCAATTGGAAATCCTTTTAAATAACCACTGATACACTCAGCATCTATGAATCTGTCTAATCCTGACTTGAAGCTATCCAAGCTGACAGCTGTCACTACCTCTTCTGGAAGGGAATTCCATCAACCAAAGACCCTCTGGGTGAAGAGATATTTCCCTTTATTTGTCATCGCTTTCTTACCTATGAGCTTTAGGGAGGGCCCCCTTGTCCTAGTACTGTATGATAGAGAAAAGAAATTTTTCTCTATCCACCTTTTCTATCCCCTGCATGATTTTATACACTTCGTTCAAGTCATCCCTTCAACGCCGTCTTTCAAGGCTGAAGAGACCGAGGCGTTGCAACCTGGTTTCATAAGGGAGGGGGTCCATTTCCGTGATCATTCTTGTTGCCCCTTTTTTGCCTCTTTTCCAGTTCCATTATGTCCTTGAGGTGCGATGACCAGAACTCTACACAGGGGTTGTCCAACATCTTCTTAAAAACCTCCAGTGTTGGAGCATCCACAATTTGTGGTGGCAAGCTGTTCCACTGATTAATTGTTAATTGCCAGGAAATTTCTCCTTAGTTCTAAGTTGCTTCTCTCCTTGTTTAGTTGCCACCCATTGCTTCTTGTTCCACCCTCAGGTGCTTTGGAGAATAGCTTGACTCCCTCTTCTTTGGGGCAACCCCTGAGATACCGGAACACTGCTGTCATATTGTCACCCCTAGTTTTATATACACACTAATGCAGTCAGACTCAATAGAAGCCCTTTTCCCCTTGCCTGAAATTTCTTCTATCTATACCTTTTCGGCATCCATCTCGAAGTCGGGAGGAACAGTTTGTCACTGCCTGTGACTCATTGATGAAAGTCACAAAAGAGGAAGATGATCGTTATGTCAACAGCATGATCCGCAAATAGCCGTGTTCTTGACAAATTGCCTTTCTCACACACACCTTAAATCCTTTGCTTATGCACGGCAGGTGGAGAGCCCAATTCCAGAGTCCTGCGAGATCGGGGACACTGTTGATCGAACTGTTGATGATTTACTGACTTTGATGAGGTATCTTTTGACCTGAACAGTTGCATATAGGAAGGGGCACACCTGCCTTCCAGGAAAGCAATTTAAAAATCCTTTCCCCCTCGATCTTAAGTGAGGCCAAATATATGAGTGTGTGTGTGTGTGTGTGTGTGTGTATATGTCACATTTTTTTTGCTGAATTTGAAAATTAAGGGAGGCTAGGATAGATCTATTTTGGCCTTATTTTGGCCTCATCAGCTAGCTATACCCACTGGGACTTGAACCTGCAACCTTTGCCTTGTAAGGCAGAGAATTATCCTCTAGGCTACAGTATCCAATCCCTTCAGTATATGTATATTTATGTATATACAATGGTACCTCTACTTACGAACTTAATTCATTCCGTGACTAGGTTCTTAAGTAAAAAAGTTTTTAAGAAGAAGCAATTTTTCCAAAAGGAATCAATGTAAAAGCAAATACTGTAATGCGTGTGATTGGGGAAACCACAGGGTGGGTGGAGTCCCTGTTTCCTCCCAGGAGATTCCTAGAGAGGCCCCACAGAGGCTTCTCCCCACCTTTTCCAGCCTTGTTTTCTCCCAGGAGATTCCTAGAGAGGCCCCACGGAGGCTTCTCCCTGCCTTTTCCGGCCCTCTTTCTCCCAGGAAATTCCTAGAGAGGCCCCACGGAGGCTTCTCCCTGCCTTTTCCATCCCTGTTTCCTCCCAGGGGATTCCAAGAGAGGCCCCATGGAGGCTTCTCCCCACTTTTTCCAGCCCTGTTTCCTCCCAGGAGATTCCTAGAGTGGCCCTACAGAGGCTTCTCCCCGCCTTTTCCAGCCCGCTTTCTCCCAGGAGATTCTTAGAAAGGCCCCACGGAGGCTTCTCCCCACCTTTTCCATTCCTGTTTCCTCCCAGGGGATTCCTAGAGAGGCCCCACGGAGGATTCTCCCCACCTTTTCCAGCCCTATTTCCTCCCAGGAGATTCCTAGAGAGGCCCCACGGAGGCTTCTCCCCACCTTTTCCAGCCCTGTTTCCTCCCAGGAGATTCCTAGAGAGGCCCCACGGAGGCTTCTCCCCGCCTTTTCTGTCCCTGTTTCCTCCCAGGAGATTCCTAGTGGGGCCCCGCAGAGGTTTCTTCCCGCTTTTTCTGGCCCTATTTCTCCCAGGAGATTCCTAGAGAGGCCCCACGGAGGCTTCTCCCTGCCTTTTCTGGTTACAGTTTCAGAAGCTTGGGTTTGTAAGTGGAAAATGTTTTGAGAAGAGGCAAAAAAATCTTGAAAACCCAGTTCTTAGCTAGAAAAGTTCGTAAGTAGAGGCGTTCTTAGGTAGAGGTACCATTGTATATATATCTATATCTATGTTTTAATAGATTTTCCTGGGTATATGTATGTAGATTGTATGTATATACTGTACATATTGTATATGTATATAGATACTCAAAGCAGCACAAAGCCAATAACTTCTGCCTGGTGATGGCAAAAGTTGTCAAGTTGAAAAACACTCTCTAAAGGACTGTCCTTAACAACAAGAAGCAGGTGGCAAGTGTCCACTTATTATGTTCCAGTGAACCCTCCTGGAACTTGGAATTCAAGTATAGTTGGGTGTATTATATTAAAAACAACAACAGTGGGTGAAGCCCTGTAAACAATTTAATTTAATTTGAACTGAGTTTAAGACAATTAGTGGTGGCACGGTGGTTAGAATCCAGTATTGCAAGTTGACTCTGCCAACTGCCTGCAATTCGATCCTGACCAGCTCAAGGTTGACTCAGCCCCTTCCATCCTTCCAAAGTCTGTAAAATGAGGACCCTGGTTATTGGGTGGGGGGTGGACAACAGGCTGCATCTATAAACCGCTTAGAGAGAACTGTAGCTGTGAAGTGGTGGTAAGTCTGCTGTTGCTAGTGGCACTTTCATTCGAAACCACAAAATCCACTAATACACTGGTACCTCTACTTAAGAACGCCTCTACTTAAGAACTTTTCTAGATAAGAACCGGGTGTTCAAGATTTTTTTGCCTCTGCTTAAGAAGCATTTTCTACTTAAGAACCCGAACCCAGAAAAATTTCCCAGGAAATTTGAGAGCAGCATGAAGACCCGGCCAGTTTCCTGCCATTCCCTCTTTAATCCCGGCCATCTCAGGCTTTTCTGGGCTGCTAGAGGAGCCTTTTGGTGGCACTTAAGGAGGTTTTGGCAGCCCAGAGCAAACGAAGCATTTTCCTTTCTCTGGATGCTTGGAAAATAAACCACTGCCAGCGCCCAGAGAAAAGAAATGCTCCATTCACTCTGGGTAGCCCAGAGAAAATGAAGCGTTTTCCTTTCTCTAGACACTGCCTCAGAGTCCCTCCTTTTTTTTTTAAGCCTTAAAGTTTTGGAATTTGTTTTATTCCCCTCCCCTCGCCTTCTTCCTGCAGCAGCAACTGTCCTCCTCCTCTTCCTCCTCTTCCTCCCACCCAAATTCAAAGCTTTTATTTCTTTCCTACTGGGTTTGCACACATTGTTTGCTTTTACATTGATTCCTATGGGAAGAAGTGCTTCTACTTAAGAATGTTTCTACTTAAGAACCTAGTCACGGCACCAATTAAATTCTTAAGTAGAGGTACCACTGTATATCGAAAGCTTGGTGATCTGTGGATATCTTCTAGACTAGAGCAATGATTTTCAACCTTTTTTGAGCTGCGGCACATTTTTTACATTTACAAAACCATGGGGCACATTGGGGGGGGGGCCCTAAAAAAAGTTTGGACAAAAAAATTTTCTCTCTCTTTTTCTCCCTTTCGTTCTATTTCTCTCTCCCTCCGTTTCTCTCCCTTCCTCTTTTTTCTCTCTCTCTCCATCCCTCTTTCTTTCTTTCTCTCTTCCTTCCTTCCTCTTTTTTGCTCTCTTTCTCTCTCCCTCCCTGCCTCCCTCTGTCTTTCTCCCACCTTCCCTCCCTCTTTCTCTCTCTCTTTCTTTTTCTTTCTTTCTCTCTCTTGCTCTCTCTCTTGCTTTCTTTCTCTTGTTCTCTTTCTCTCTCTTTCTTTCTTTCTCTCTCTCTCGTTCTCTTTCTTTTTCTCTCCCTTGCTTTCTCTCTCTCTCTCTTGTTTTTTTTCTCTCTGAGCTTCGCGGCACACCTGACCATGTCTCACGGCACACTAGTGTGCCGCGGCACACTGGTTGAAAAACACTGTTCTAGACGACTTGTGTTTGGTATTTTCCCCAGTTTCAGATCCGACTCCTTTAATTTGGGCGCACAAATGGGAAAATACTAAGGAGCGAAATGTTTTCACAGAGGAAACTAGTCTCCTGATCTTTTGGAAAAAAATAAAAGCACCTTTCAGAAAACTTGGATTACTGAGAATTCTCCACTAGGTGGCAGACCAGCCTTCAATTCCGGAGTTCTGAACTGCTTCATTTTCTGAGAACTTCACTACCAATCTAGCGATGGCTTTGGGGCCGTGTGAGAAAGAAAAACAGCACAGATTTTAAATCACAAAGATAGATATTAATGCAGTGCTCAAACCCTGGCCCCGGGGCTTGTGCAGCCTAAATAAGGAGCAAAGCCTGTGGCACGTTTTAACAGTGCTGTCCGTTTAATTATCTGTGATGTACACACCCACACACTCACACAAAATTCAAAACCCACTGTGAGAACCCCTACTGCTAATTGCTGGCTTAGTTTAAAGTTTGTGGTCTGCAGCATCCGGCTATCCTTGAGAGAGCCTCGTTAAAATGAAACGTGTTTGTTGGATTTGCATTCTGCTTTTTTGTACCTGAAGTCCAGGTGTTGCACACAGCAACAACTTCTTCCTAATTTTATTAGCAGGTTGGACTGTCTGACTGGGATAGCAAATAACTATCGAGGTTCCATGGCTGAGGGGCAAACTGGAACCTGAATCTCCTTTTCTTAATCTAGCATTTTTTAAAAAGACTGTTTTAAGAAGACTTTATTTTAAAGAATAGAAGAAGAATAGAATTTTACTGGCCAAGTGTGATTGGACACACAAGGAATTTGTCTTGGTGCAGATGCTCTCAGCGTACATAAAAGAAAAAGATACATTTGTCAAGAATCATGTGGTACAACATTTAATGATTGTCATAGGGGTCAAATTAATAAGCAATGAAGAAACAATCAATATTAATAAAAATCTTAGGATACAAGCAACAAGTTACAGTCATACAGTCCTAAGTGGAAGGAAAAGGATGATAGAAATGATGAAAAAGACTAGTAGAAATAGAAGTGCAGATTTAGTAAAAAGTCTGACTGTTGAGGGAATTATTTGTTTAGCAGAGTGATGGCATTCGGGGAAAAACTGTCCTTGTGTCTAGTTGTCTTGGTGTGCAGTGCTCTGTAGTGACGATTTGAGGGTACAGGTTGAAACAGTTTGTGTCCAGGATGCGAGGGGTCAGTAAATATTTTCACAGCCCTCTTTTTGACTCGTGCAGTGTACAGGTCTTCAAGGGAAGGCAGATTGGCAGCAATTGTTTTTAAAGTGCAGACAAGAGCAACATAAATGATTGTGACATAAATGATTGGTGGTAGGGAAAGCAAGTAGAATGCTTGGCTGCATAGCTAGAGGTATAACAAGCAGGAAGAGGGAGATTGTGATCCCACTGTATAGAGTGCTGGTGAGACCCCATTTGGAATAATACTGTGTCCAGTTCTGGAGACCAAAGGAGATGGATCAAACTGAACGGGTCCAAAGACGGGCTACAAAAATGGTGGAAGGTCTGAAGCATCAAACTTATCAGGAAAGACTTCATGAACTCCATCTGTATAGTCTGGAGGACAGAAGGAAAAGGGGGGACATGATCGAAACATTTCAATATGTGAAAAGGTTAAATAAGGTTCAGGAGGGAAGTGCTTAGAAAGTGAACCCAAGAACAAGGGGGCACAATCTGAGGTCAGTTGGGGGAAAGATCAGAAGCAACGTGAGAAAATATGATTTGATTGAAAGAGGAGTAGATGCTTGGAACAAACTCCCAGCAGACGTGGTTGGTCAATCCACAGGAACTGAATGTAAACATGCCTGGGATAAACATAGATCCACCCTAAGATAAAAAACAGGAAATAGTATAAGGGCAGACTAGCTGGACCAGGAGGTCTTTTTCTGCCGTTAATCTTCTAGGTTTCTATGATTAGTGGACTGGAGGCTAAAACATAAACAACGATTGCTGGAGTTGCATATGTCTAGTTTAAAGAAAAGAAGGACCAGAGGTGACACAATAGGAGCCTTCCGATGCCACAGAGGCTGCCAGAAAGAAGAGTGGGGCTCACCTGTTCTCCAAAGCACCTGGGGGCAGGACAAGAAGCAACAGGTGGGAACTAATGAAAGACAGAAGCAACCTGGAATTAAGGAGAAATTTCCTGACAGTGAGGACAATTAACTGGTGGAACCACTTGCAACCAGAAGTTGTGAATTCTCCAACCCTGGGAGTTTTTAAGATGAGATGGGATGGCTATTTGTCCAGAACTGTATAGGATCTCTTGCTTTTGTGGGGCTGGGGGCTGGGGGTGGACTAGAAGACCTCCAGAGTCCCTTCCAAGTCTGTTGTTCACCAAAGCACCTGAAGGCAGGACAGGAAGCAACGGATGGAAACTAATCAAGGAGAGAAGCAACCTAGAACTAAGGAGGAATTTCCTGACAATGAGAACGATTAACCAGTGGAACTGCATGCCTCCAGAAGTTGTGAATGCCCCAACACTGGAAGTTTTAAAGAAGATGTTGGATAACCATTTGTCTGAAGTAGTGCAGGTTTTCCTGTCTAAGCAGGAGGTAGGACTAGAACAGGGGTAGGCAAAGTTGGCTTTTCTATGACTTGTGGACTTCAACTCCCAGAATTCCTGAGCTAGCATGATTGGCTCAGGAATTCTGGGAATTGAAGTCCACAAGTCACAGAAGAGCCAACTTTGCCTACTCCTGGACTAGAAGACCTCCAAGGTCCCTTCTAGCCCTAAGATTCTATATTCAGCAATCTTAAAGCATACTGGTGGTGGGACAGCTCTAGGAATTAAGCCAGAGAGGGCTCCGTCCTGGAACTAAGGAGAAAACATGACAATTAACCAGTGGAACTCCCTGCCTCTAGAATTTGTGGGTGCTCCATCCCTGGTAAAGCCAGATTCCGCCAAGGGATTGGGACGGCAAGCCTATTTGGGCACTTTGCAGATGTTGTCTCCTCGTGCTTTGGAGTCTGTTTTCAACAAGGTTTGTGTGATTAAAAAGCTGCGTCTTTGAAGGTCACGCTTCCAAGAGAACAGGTTTTAGGGCTGAGGGTGTTCCTTAACCACAAGCCTCCGCGTCTCCTGCAGAGCAAAGTGAGTAATTTTGCATTGGCTCCATTTTGCAGAAGTTTGAAACTGAGCCAGAGGGGGCTTGACCTTATATCCGCTTCAGAATTAGCTGGGAGCAGGACGAGGCTCTTGTTATCCGAGTCCCTCCGAGCTCATCAAGAAGGGAAGGAAAAAATAGACAAACAATAATTAATGTTGCCCGACCTGAGCTGCAAAACCTCCAGGTCATCTCCAAATGGCAAGTTGAAATGTGCCTTTTCTCTGCCATCTAATCATTTATAGGACCAAGTCTTAAGGTTGCTCCGTGTTGATTTTGACTTAGTGCAGTGATGGTGAACCTATGGCACGGGTGTCACAGGTGGTATGCAGAGCCCGATCTGCTGGCATGTGAGCTATTGCCCTAGCTCAGGGGTAGGCAAAGTTGGTTCTTCTATGGCTTGTGGACTTCAACTCCCAGAATTCCTGAGCCAATCATGCTAGCTGGAATTCTGGGAATGGAATAGACTAGAATAGAATTGTATTGGACAAGTTTGATTGGACACACAAGGAATTTGTCTTGGTGCAGATGCTCTCAGCGTACATAAAAGAAAAAGATACATTTGTCAAGAATCATGTGGTCCAACACTTAATGATTGTCATAGGGGTCAAATAAGCAATGAAGAGACAATCAATATTAATAAAAATCTTAGGATACAAGCAACAAGTTACAGTCATACAGTCCTAAGTGGGACTGAGTGAGCCTTCTCCGGATCCCGTCAACTAAACAATGTCGGTTGGCGGGCCCCAGGGGAAGAGCCTTCTCTGTGGCGGCCCTGACTGTCTGGAACCAGCTCCCCCCAGAGATTAGAACTGCCCCTACCCTCCTTGCCTTTCGTAAACTCCTTAAAACCCACCTTTGTCGTCAGGCATGGGGAAACTGAGATATCTCCCCTGGGCTTATACAATTTATGTATGGTATGCTTGTATGTATGTCTGCTTAATAATGGGTTTTTTAAAAATATTTTAAATTGTAAATTATTAGATTTGTCATGAACTGTTTTTATTGTGTTGTGAGCCGGCCCGAGTCTACGGAAAGGGGCGGCATACAAATAAAATAAATAAAATAAATAAAATAAATAAAATAAATAAAATAAATAAAATAAATAAAATAAATAAAATAAATAAAATAAATAAAATAAATAAAATAAATAAAATAAATAAAATAAATAAAATAAATAAAATAAATAAAATAAATAAAATAAATAAAATAAATAAAATAAATAAAATAAATAAAATAAATAAAATAAATAAAATAAATAAAATAAATAAAATAAATAAAATAAATAAAATAAAATAAAATAAAATAAAATAAAATAAAAGGATGATAGGAATAATGAGAAAAACTAGTAGAAATAGTTGAACTGAAGTCCAGGTGTCATAGAAGAGCCAACGTTGCCTACCCCTGCCCTAGCTCAGCTCCAACATGTGTTTATGTGCCAGCCAGCTGATTTTTGGCTCTCACAGAGGCTCTGAGAGGGAATTTTTGGCTCCCAGAGAGCCTCCGGCGGGATAGGAGAGAGCATTTTAACCTTTCCCCGACTCCAGGGAAGCCTTTGGAGCCTGGGGAGGGTGAAACACGAGCCTACTGGGTCCACCAGAAGTTGGGAAACAGGCCATTTCCGGCCTCCAGAGGGCCTCCTGGGGGTGGAGGAAACTGTTTTCACCCTCCCAAGGCATTAAAATATGGGTGTGGGTACTCTTGCAGTTGTGATAGCACGCGCCCACACTCTTTCGGCACCCAAGGGAAAAAAGGTTCGCCATCACTGACTTAGGGGGTTTTTTGTGTGTGTGTGAGAATTAACTGCGATGGCTGTTCTATCCCAGGCCTATGCCGGTTGAAAACAAAGGAAGAATCCACACGCTGATATTTCAAATCAAACTTTCTATATAGAAAGCGTCATTTATACAAGCTGAATTCATGCATGCGAGTTCATCTTGGTAGCTTCTCAGTGGGAGGAGTTAAAAAAATAACAGTCCAGCGGCCAGGCTGCTGCCGAAGACCAAAGCTAATGTGCGCATTCCTGTATGAGATAAGGAGTCTCCAGTTTCACTGACTTACATTTACCGCTTTCCAGATTCACCGCAGACAGGGCAATTCTACTCCAAGGATTTTAGCAGAGAAATAATAATTGGCTAGCGGAACCTGGCTGAAACCTCAAACATCAACCAACTCCATCACAAAACGTTGAAACTCCACCCCGAATTACCCATATGCCACCCTTAAATATCTATTTTTAATTTTTTTATTGGATTTCTATGCCACCCCTCTCCGGAGACTCGGGGCGGCTTACAACATATAAAAACAGTAAATTACAATAAAATTTATCTAATTAAATTAAAATTACATAGCTATCTAAAATTCCTAATTATATTTTAGATCAATCACACCCATTTGTACAGCAATTATGCAATCATTCATTGGCCAGGGGCTAAGATCTAATTGGCCCAAGTCTAACGACATAAATGAGTCTTACGAAAGATGAGGAGGGTGGGGGCAGTACGAATATCTGGAGGGAGCTGATTCCAGAAGGCCAGATCCCCCACAGAGAAGGCCCTTCCCCTAGGCCCCACCAAGCGACATTGTCCAGTTGACAGGACCTAGAGAAGGCCAACTCTGTGGGACCTAACCGGACGCTGGGATTCATGTGGCAATAGGCAGTCCCACAAGTAATCTGGTCCGATGCCATGTAGGGCTTTATAGGTCATTACCAACACTTTGAATTGTGATCAGCAACCAATCGGCAACCAATGCAGTCCGCGGAGTGTTGGAGAAACATGGGCATGTCTAGGAAGGCCCATGACCGCTCGTGCGGCTACATTCTGCACAATTTGAAGTTTCTGAACGCTCTTCAAAGGTAGCCCCACTATAGGGAGTGGTCAACAATTCCCTAGAGTTAACAAACTACAGACTACTTCCTTTCCCCATACAAGTACTCTTGTCTTTTTCTTAGACTTCTAAAGCGGGCATCTAACAAAGGCTCATGGTCTTCCTCCTCTTCCTTTAAGTCAGACCCTACTGCCACCTCTGGTGGTCCTTCAGTTTCATCCAGGTCTATCTCTCCCTCACTCTCACTCTCTGCATCAGCTGGCAACACCACTGGCCCAGGGTACCACGATGGGCCTGGCTCATCCTCCTCCGAATCCATCATTACCAGGGTTGGTCGAGGACCACTCACAACAGCGGCTAACAACCCACGTTTCGTAGCTTTGGGATGGAGCCAAAGATGAGGAATGCCTGGTTGATGGATGGAGGCTTTGCAGTTTCGTTGTGTGAATTTTCCAGCTGATTTCATTCCCTTCTTCTTGAACCAATTTTTAAAAAACCGTCTGAGAAGTGGGCTTTGGAGGCTCAGCATTCCAGATGAAAAGGATGTGTAGAAAAGAGCTCAAAGCTAGAGAAAAAAAATGTAACAGCACCGTCACAACATTAGTACACACCAAAAACCGAAAGGGTAGCATATCAAGAGAAAGTTGCTTGCAAAAAAGCAAAAAACCCAGCATATTAAAAGCTGTGCTCCAAAGACAGACACATTTTTTGTACGGCGTTAAAAATGTGCAACCAGATGTGAAAACTGGGTGAAAGGGAACGCAGTTCCACATTGCAAAAATGAGAAAGTGAAGCTGATAGGAATTATATTTCCCCTCCCCCCCTTCTCAAGTGGATTGACAGATGCACAGCGTAAGAACTAATTTATTAGGATCAGCTTTGCCAAATTCTAAATGAGCTGTTAAGTTTGTTGGACTTGGACTTGATTAAGATTAAAAAAAAATAATTGGCTAGATCCATAGTTGTGTCTGGAACTTGATTTCCTATTTCTGGATAATGAAATTATTTCAGGAGGGGGACTTTTGACTCAATATTCCCTTAATCCATTCCACTAGCGTGAGTTATTTCCTGAGAAAATAATATCTTTTTTAACCAGTTTAGGGATGTGCTCTTGTCACAGAGGACTCTGTGTGAAATGTCCCCTCTTCTTTAATTTATCACCTTCAAGGAAGGCGGAGAACTTCATGTCCACTCATTCTACAGTGTCCTTTGAACTCAAGATCTCATATGATGTTTATTTGTATTTGTATTTATTAGATTTGTATGCCGCCCCTCTCCGAAGACTTGGGGCGGCTAACAACAATAAAAAAGACAATGTGAACAAATCTAATATTAAAAATAATCTTAAAAACCCCAATTTAAAGAACCAATCATACATACAAGCATACCACGTATAAATTCTATAAGCCTAGGGGGAAGGGAAAATTTCAATTCCCCCCATGCCTGACGACAGAGGTGGGTTTTAAGGAGCTTGCGAAAGGCAAGGAGGGTGGGGGCAACTCTGATATTTGGGGGGAGCTGGTTCCAGAGGGTCGGGGCCGCCACAAAGAAGGCTCTTCTCCTGGGTCCTGCCAGATGTCATTGTTTAGTCGACGGGACCCGGAGAAGGCCAACTCTGTGGGACCTAACCGGTCGCTGGGATTCGTGGGGCAGAAGGCGGTCCCGGAGATATTCTGGTCCGATGCCATGAAGGGCTTTATAGGTCATAACCAACACTTTGAATTGTGACCGGAAATTGATCAGCAACCAGTGCAGACTGCGGAGTATTGGTGTAACATGGGCATATTTTGGAAAGCCCATGATTGCTCTCGCAGCAGCATTCTGCACGATCTGAAGTTTCCGAACACTTTTCAATGGTAGCCCCATGTAGTTATATAAACACTGCTCAAAAAAATAAAGGGAACCCTCAAAGAACACATCCTAGATCTGAATGAATGAAATATTCTCATTGAATACTTTGTTCTGTACAAAGTTGAATGTGCTGACAACATGTGAAATTGCTTGTCCATCGGTGTCGCTTCCTAAGTGGACAGTTTGATTTCACAGAAGTTTGATTTACTAGGAGTTATATTGTGTTGTTTTGGAGTTCCCTTTATTTTTTCGAGAAGTATATTTAATTGAAGTTAAATCTATGGCAGATTGTCCAGTTTTCTGCAAAGATTGACAAGCCGTCAAAGAATTAAGACCAGGCATATCTGATTGAACAGAAAAATAACAAAGCCATCTGTTCAGTGGTACTTCGGTACTCAACTGCTTTGAAACTCGTTGAATCTGGTATTGGATGTATTTTGATGGAAAATTTGGACCTGGTACTCTTTGTTTGGTACTCAATGTGCAATCTAGAACTTGTCACTGTCGGCTGCCTCATGATACCTTGGTACTCAACTGCTTTGAAATTCATCAAATTTGGTATTCATCACATTTTTGAAGCAAAATTTGGTCCCAGTACTTGTTGTTTAGTACTCGACATGCGAGCTGGAACTTGTCTCTGTCGTCTGCCCCTTGATACCTTGGTTCTCAATTCTTGAAATTCATCAAATCTGGTATTTGATGCATTTTGATGAAAAACCTTGGCTTGATACTTGTTTGTTTGGTACTCTGATACCTTGGTACTTAACTGCTTTGAAATTTATCAAATCTGGTATTCATCCCATTTGTGAGGCCAAATGTGGTCCTAATGCTTGTCGTTTGTTTGGTATTTGTTGTGGTTAGCTCTGGCCCAGCTCCTGCCCCAAGGACTGTGGATGTGGGGGAGACATCCACATGCTGCAGGCCTGTTTTGCCCCCGGTGGAATCTGCTGATGAAGGCTCCTCTGACCAAGAAGACATGAGTGACCGGGAGGAGGAGAGTGTGGCAGACAGCTCAGAAGGAGATCAATTATCTAGCTCCTCCTTGGATTTAGAACAAGAGTTAATGATACAGCCACGCATGCGGAGAGCGATGCATAGGCAGCAACAACTGAGAGATTATTATCAAAGAAAATGAGGCCACCGGTGGTTGGGTGGGGCTGTGGTGATTAGTGAGGCTGCTATAAATAGCAGCCTGTGGGTTTGGCCATTGTGGAGGATTATCTGATCGTTGTGTTTCCTGACTGCTTTACTGACTTTGACCTTTTGTGTGCTGATTCTTCCCCGCTTTGAAACTAAACCAGAGCAAAGTGTGTTTCTCCGTACTGAAGGAGCGGGTCCAGCAGTCACATGGGTTGCTCATGTCCAATCCGGTGGAACTGAGCCTAGTGTTAAAAAAGCTTGCCGGATCCGCCCCTTCCCCAGAATTCGCTCAGTTCGCATATCCTGCGGTTGTATTGTGATAGCTCGTTCAACATTCTAACACCTTCCCTTCGATCTTTTCCTTCAAAAGTAGTAAGAATTGTTTTACCATTATTATTTACTTGCACTATAGCGCCAGCCGTTTGTGGCTCGGCTTTTTTCCTTTGGAGAAGTTGCGGTTTCGTTTTCCCCCGGCGGTTTTGCCGTGTACGATCCCCGCTGCCGCTTGTGGATTCCTCTAATCCTTTGGCCTGGAGGTCTTGGTGCAAGTATTGATTTATTGATTTATTGATTCATTATTGTATATTATTAAAGGGCTTAAGAAATACCTCCTGCGGAGTGAGACGTCTTGCTAGTCTCCTGGACTTAGTCGATCGCTTCCCCTTTAAGAAATATTACGGAGCGATTTTTCGGCGCGAAGGCCTTCGCGCCCTTTTTAAATTTAGGCCTCTCGTGTTGGCCTCCTGCCAGCCGCGTAGGCCTCAGTCCACCGCGTGGATCCCGGAGCGGGCCTTGGGACGCCCAGGCTTAATTCTCCACCGGCTAAGCCTCCAACCAGAGTGCCTTGGTTTACTTAATTATAAAGTTTAGGGAGGCTGGCCCCGCTGGATTTGGGGACACGAACTCTGGGTTTGCCCAGATTGCCCTCAAGTCTCAGCAGCTTCGAGGCCTCGAAGCAGGATCCATTCCTCTTGGGAAGTCCTTGAAATTCTTCTCCTTAATTATTCAGTTATTGGCTCAGCCTTGTCTTCTGTTAATTGTCAGACTATGGCTACTTTTCCCAAGAGAGGCACAACTAAAGGTCCCAGAGAGGCCAGGCCTACAGGCGATGAGATTACTAGTATCCCCCAGGCCTCTTCCTCCTCTTCTCCAGGGGCCCGCCCCTCGACCAAGGTCACCAGGGCCGAGAAGAGAAGGGACCTAGCCCTACAAAGAATCCATGACAAATCAGCAAAACGTTTGAAAGTACAGGCCCAAGTACTCAGTAGTCAAGACCCCCCAGAGGCTTCTAGTCTACCTCCTTCTGGGGTCCCTGTGTTATCTCTGGATGAGCCTAACCTAGACAGACCCCAACCTAACCTATGGGGCATAGGTCCAGAGGAACCAGATATTATTGAAGATTCCCCCCAGCCAGGAACCTCCCAGGCCTTTAGGGATTCTTCTGCCATTCCTGCTGATATTTCTACTTTACCTCCTGAGTTCCAATCTATTTTTGCTGTGTTGTCCAAGGCCATTGATGCCAAACTCTCCACCATCAATGAGCTTCCCTTACCTCCTCCTCCTCCTCGTCCCTCCCGCCCCTTGGGTTCTTCCCCAGCGGTTAGAGCTCCTATTCAGGATGATTCAGATTCCTCTCAGGACGAATATGAGGATATGGAGGATGATGAGGATCCCTTTCAAGGCCTCTCAGATGATGAGGAATCCCAAATAAAGGTTCCTTCTCCAATTACTATTTTTCCTTCTCAATTATTCAAATCTCTCCTCCTCAAAGCTAGAATTTCTACGGGATTAGCGGCCCAGGAGAAACAAGCCTCCACTTCCACTGATCCCCCGGAGGAGAATTTACCTTACTTCACAGAGGAACAGGAGGATAACGAGGTAATTCCTATGCCTAAATTGTTTAAAGATGCTTTACTCAAACAGTGGGATTTCCCAGCCTCTGGCCTTAATCCCTCCACCAAGGACAGAAAGTTGTACAAACTTTCCTCTTCCTATGAAGAGCTTCTATCTTTTCCCAAACCGGATGAACCTGTCAAGATCCTTCACTCGGCAGCGGCTGTGCCAGGCGAAGCGGAGGAAGTCCTCCGCCCAGAGGACAAGCGGATTGAACAAATGCTCAAAAGAGGATTCACCGCAGATTCCTGGGCCATTAAAAGTTCTGCAGCAGCTTCCTTTTTCTCCAGAGCCATGCTGCTGTGGCTTCGTCAACTTCAACAGCATATTCCTCCCGATGACTTGAGAGGTCAACAAGACTTCAACAAGGTCTTTGCAGCTGCCCAGTACGTGGCTGATGCCACCTTGCAATCTACTAGATTTTCTGCTAAGTCTATTGCAGCTTCTACAACGGCAAGAAGACTCCTATGGATTCGCCCTTGGCAAGCGGGAGTACGCCAGAAGTGGCAGTTATCCCAGGGACCCTTAAAGCGCGACCTTCTTTTCGGTGATCTTCTGGATCCACTCCTCACGGAAACCACGGACAAGAAGAAAGTTTTGGGTCCAACCACAAAAAAGGCTACCAAAACGCAGTCCTTTCGTCGCCCAGGGCGCCAGCAAGATCAAGCGGCTTCCTATCAGAGATCTCCAGGTCAGTATTCCCCCCGCTTTCGTTCCCAAGGTAGGAACTCCAGGGGCAGAGGTTTTCGCTTCCAAAGGGGAGCGTCCTCTAACAGGGCTTCAAAAAAACCTAGATGGTAATCTTTCCTCAATTCCCATAGGGGGTCGCCTAGCCCATTTCGCCTCTAATTGGCGTCTCACCTCCAAGGACCCCTGGGTCATTGACACTGTTCAAACAGGCCTTCTTTTAGAATTTATTTCTCCTCCCCCGAAACGTTTTATTTCCTGCCCTTCTCCCAGGTCCTCCTCAGATTGTAACCGTATGGAGGAGGCCATTTCTCATTTATTGTCCATCAGAGCCATTCAACCGGTTCCTTCCGGTCAGAAGGGCCTAGGTTTTTACTCCATCCTATTTATGGTTCCAAAGTCCTCCGGAGGTTGGAGAGCTATTTTGGATTTAAAGAAGCTAAACCTATTCATCAAATATAGGAAGTTTAAGATGCACTCCTTATCTTCTATTTTGGCCGCCATCCACACGGGAGATTTCATGGTCTCCTTAGACCTCACTGAGGCCTACCTCCACATTCCTATAGCCAAATGCCACAGAAAATTTTTACGTTTTTCCTTTCAAGGCAGGCATTTCCAGTATAGGGCGATGCCATTTGGCCTTTCCTCGGCCCCTCGGGTCTTTACAAAGCTCTTGGGGTCCCTGGCGGCCTATATCCGGGCGTCTCCCATCCACATTTTATGTTATCTTGATGATATTTTGATTCATGGGAACTCCCTAGAGAAAGTGAAAACAGACCTTTCTGTCACCATGTCAGTCCTTCAGGACCATGGATTTTCCATCAACTTTGATAAAAGTCACCTCCAACCTTCCACATCCATCTTACACCTGGGATCCATTATTAATTCAGAATCCTCCCAGGTTTTTCTCTCTCCCGAGAGAAAACTCAGTATAGGGGAGTTAATTTCTAACATTTTATCTAATTCTTCAGTATCCATAGTAACTCTGTCATCCCTTTTGGGGAAGATGGTGTCATGCATAGGCATCATTCCCTGGGCTCGCCTTCATGCTAGGGAACTCCAGTGGCTCCTATTACCCTTTCAGAGATCGGGGCACAGCAACTCAAATCGTCGCATTGTCATCCCACCAAGTGTTCGCAGATCCTTCAAGTGGTGGAAGTCTCCGGCCATGGACAAAGGATCCCCGTTCAGGTGCCCGGATCAATTTGTCATCACCACAGATGCCAGTCTATCGGGATGGGGCGCCCACGCCCAGGGGATGATAGCCCAGGGCACGTGGTCCCCGGAGGAAGCTTCCAGGCCAATCAATTGGCTAGAGTTAAGAGCCGTTTCCCTGGCTCTGAAGCATTTCTCTCCTCGCATTCCCAACCGGCACGTTCTCATTCTCACCGACAACATTGCCACAAAAAGCCATATCTGCAGACAGGGGGGCACGAGATCCAAGGCCCTCATGAGGGAGGCCCTCAAGTTAGGCCTTTGGGCGGAAAAACATCTTCGGTCGCTCCTAGCCGACCACATCTCGGGGAGCCTCAACGTCCAGGCGGATTGGCTATCTCGAGCAACGATAGACCCAGGAGAGTGGAACCTCCATCAAGACCTGTCCCATCAAATCAGCCTCAGATTCGGCCTACCAATCCTGGATCTCTTCGCGACCAATGCGAACGCCCAACTCCCTCGCTTCTTTTCCAGATTTCCATCCCCGGGAGCGGAAGCAATCAATGCCCTCCGGAGTCCATGGCCTCCAGGCCTACTCTACGCATTTCCTCCAATTCCAATTCTCCCGGACGTGATTCACAAGGTCCTCACCGAGAGGGCCCGAGTAATCTTAATCGCCCCTCATTGGCCCCGCCGGCCCTGGTTCGCGGATCTCCAACAGCTGTCCGTCCAGGACCCTTGGCGACTCCCCGTTTCGGGGGATATGCTGCGGCAGGGGGCCTCATTCCATCCAGACCCGGAGTGGTTCCACCTCACCGCCTGGCTGTTATCAGGAGAGACTTAGAACTGCGTGGTCATGACCCCGATTCAGTGGAGGTCATTTTAAAGGCCAGAAGGGGTTCGACCAATCGAATCTACGACCACACGTGGTCCAAGTTTCACCAGTGGTGTCTACAGGAAGGTCTCTCTCCTCTGTGCATCCCCATACACAGAATCATTTCCTTCCTTATGCAAGGCTTCCATAAAGGACTTTCCACCAGCACCCTCCGGCGTCATCTGGCAGCCATTTCATCTGTCCTAGGGGGTCCCCGCAGACAGCCTCTCCGATCCTTCCCTGAAGTTCAGGAATTCCTCAAGGGCATAGCCAACCTCAGACCTTCCAAGGTCCACAGGTATCCATCCTGGGATTTGCCACGGGTTCTCCATTCCCTCACGCAGGCACCATACGAACCCCTAAAATCGGCGTCCCTCAGGTACCTATCCTTTAAGGTAGCATTCCTGGTGGCTATTACCTCTGCACGACGCATTTCGGAGTTGGCTGCCCTCTCAATCAGGCAGGACCTTTGTCAATTTCATCAGGACAAGGTAGTCTTGCGACTGGACCCCACCTTCTTACCCAAGGTCAGTTCCATGTTCCACAGAACTCAGGATATTGTCCTACCATCCTTCTGCCTCCAACGAGACCATCCCTTGGCAATTAGATGGCACACCCTGGATCTTATTAGAGCACTGAGAATCTATATCCAACGCACTGGACCCTTTCGGAGGTCAGAAGCACTGTTTATAGCCTATCACCCCAGAGTCATGGGGGCCAAAGTGTCTTCAACAGTAATAGGCCGTTGGATCAGAGGGACTATATCTAAGGCCTATGAATCGGCCTCCCTCTCAGTCCCAAGGAACATCACAGCGCATTCCACCAGGAGCGCAGCCACCTCGGCCGCTTGGGCGACTCAAGCCCCGTTGGAGGAGGTCTGCAAAGCAGCCACTTGGGCCTCGCCAAATTCCTTCATCAGGCACTACAAGATTGATGCTTACGCTTCAGCGGACGCTGCCTTCGGCAGAAGGGTACTCCAATCCGTTATCTCACACGATAGCAATCTAATCCCTCCCTAGGGACCATCTATTGGGTATGTCCCATGTGACTGCTGGACCCGCTCCTTCAGTACGGAGAATAGGCGTTGATTGCTTACCTGAACGCCTCTTCTCGTACGGTGAGCGGGTACAGCAGTCACTTCCCGCCCTTGTATGTGTCTTCTTTACCTTCTATAATCCTTTTCCTCTAACAATAAGAGTTGAACACTACAGAGCTTCACAGCTGAGCCTAGTCTATGGATTCGCGAATTCTGGGGAAGGGGCGGATCCGGCAAGCTTTTTTAACACTAGGCTCAGTTCCACCGGATTGGACATGAGCAACCCATGTGACTGCTGTACCCGCTCACCGTACGAGAAGAGGCGTTCAGGTAAGCAATCAACGCCTATTCACTTTGTGAAAGAAGGACTGTGAATTGCCTCACAGCTGCAAGCTAAGTATCACAGAACTGATAAGGGACTTGTACAAATTACCAGTTTGTTTGGAGACGAGTGCTCTTTGCTATCCCAAAAGAGGGCTTGGTTTAAGTGAATTTTCATTATAAAGAACATTGTTTTGAATTTTCAAACCTGTGTGTGTCTGAAATTGTATCTGTGCATTTTTGGGAGGATTCTACCAGAGAGCTCGACAGAACAGTATTCGACGTGCGATCTAGAACCTGTTGCTATTGGCTGCCTTGTGATTCACTACCATTATTCCTCTTGGGAAACATTTGCTTGGTCCTCGGCGTTTTCGCTACTCATTGCAGCTCCCGCAAACAATTAATGAACGCCGAGGGATCCCCGTACTTCAGATACAATTCTGAGAAAGCCTACTTTTTTCAGCACGGTGTTCCCTCGGCTGCCCCAGGGTTTTAGGTTGGAATTTTTGAATGAAGTTCTAAGAATTTGTGGCCGACGTTTGGTAGGCAAGACGCTGCCTGCAGAAGAAAACGTGTGGGGGGAAAAGGGATAAAAGAGCATTGTTCTTTTTCTGTGGGGATCTCTTTTGAGTTTTGCGGTGCTGTTTCGAGTTTCGTGGTGCAGCATTGTGCACTATTCTCAGCATTGTTCAGCTGCATTCAGGTCACGTCAATGCCCTTTCAACTTTTTCCGTGCACATTTGCATTTACCTATTTATTTATTATTTATTTATTATTTGGATGTCTAGGCTGCCTTTTTCCATAGATTTAGGGTGGCCATATAAAGCACACTGGCCAAAAGTTGAGGTGCAGACTGCTTTGGCATCAGACCTGAGTTCACACTTACCAAAGATATCCTTAGGTGTGCATCAGAGATTAAAACTGGGCGTGGAATCCTAGAATCCTAGAAACATAGAAGATGGACGGCAGAAAAAGACCTCCTGGTCCATTTAGTCTGCCCTTATCCTATTTCCTGTATTTTATCTTAGGATGGATCTATGTTTATCCCAGGCATGTTTAAATCCCTGTGGATTTCCCAACCACGTCTGCTGGAAGTTTGTTCCAAGTATCTACTACTCAGTCAAATAATATTTTCTCATGTTGTTTCTGATTCCCCCCCCCCCCAACTAACCTCAGATCGTGCCCCCTTGTTCTTGTGTCGACTTTCCAATTAAAAACACTTCCCTCCTGAACCTTATTTAACCCTTGAACATATTTAAATGTTTCGATCACATCCCCCCTGTTTCCCTTCTGTCCTCCAGACTCTACAGATTGAGACTTTCCTGATAAGTTTTATGCTTAAGACCTTCCACCATTTTTTGTAGCCCATCTTTGGACCCGTTCAATTTGATCCATCTCTTTTGGTAGGTGAGGTCTCCAGAACTGAACACAGTATTACAGTGTTCCCTCGATTTTCGCAGGGGATGCGTTCCGAGACCGCCCGCGAAAGTCAAATTTCCGCGAAGTAGAGATACGGAAGTAAATACACCATCTTTGGCTATGGACAGTATCACAAACCATCCCTTAATACTTTAAACCCCTAAATTACCATTTCCCATTCCCTTAACAACCATTTACTCACCATTATTACTGGTACTCACCATTGAATAAGACACTTAGTGATCCTGATATTTATAAACATAATTATTTATAAACAATAATTATTTTTTTCGTAATTTATTTGCAAAAATTATTAGTTTGGTAATGACGTATGACGTCATTGGGCAGGAAATACCGTGGTATAGAAAAAAACCCACAAAGTATTTTTTAATTAATATTTTTTGAAAAACCGTGGTACTGTATAGGCTATTCGCGAAGTTCGAACCTGCAAAAATCGAGGGAACACTGTATTCCAAATGGGATCTCACCAGTGCTCTATGCAGCGGGATCCCAATCTCCCTCTTCCTGCTTGTTATACCTCTAGCTATGCAGCCAAGCATTCTACTCGCTTTCCCTACCGCCTGACTGCACTGTTCACCCATTTTGAGACTGTCAGAAATCACTACCCCTAAATCCTTCTCTTCTGAAGTTTTTGCTAGCACAGAACTGCCAATACAATACTCAGACTGAGGATTTTAATTTAATGAATTTAATTCGTTCCATGACCAGGTCCTGGTTTCGGGTTCTGCTTGTTATACCTCTAGCTATGCAGCCAAGCATTCGACTCGCTTTCCCTACCGCCTGACCACACCTGGAAGGGGCCTTAGAGGTCTTCTAGTCTCACCCCCTTCTCTTATTGCATCCTCACCCCTCTCTCTCTCTCTCTCTCTCTGACAGATTTGGCCATCTCCTGTCCCACACCGCTTCAAGACGAGGCATCCCGGAAAGCCAGGCGAGATCCAGTTAAGTCACTTGCTTAATAATTAACCCAAACCCACAGGTACGTTTTATTGAACGTCACCTTTTCCTATCAGCGGTCTGTCCAAGGGAAGGGGAAAAAAAAAACCAGGGAGTGTGCAAACACAAGCCGTAAACCGATTCCTTTCTGTTTCCAACCTGAAGAACAAGTTCCCTTCCGCTTTTTTATTTTTTAAAGTAACAACCACTAGCGCTCAGAAGTCCATTTTAGTTCCCTTCCGCCACTCGCTCGCCTTTCTTCGGCCTCCTCCTCCCTTTCAACTTGTTACCTTGGAGCTGGGACAAGGAGGCTGCCAAAAAAACCCCAACAGCCTGTAATCTCAGGGCCCCGTCATTATGTAAAGCGTGTGTATGTGTGGGAGGGGCCGGGCCTTTTTGGAGACTTCTGGAGAGGGGGAGAAACCGGGCACGCAGACGGGGTGGGAAGAACGTGAAACATTGCAGCTGTCCAAGGGAAGAGCCGAGAGAGTTGGAAAACTCGAGGTAGGCTCCCTCTCTGCTTTTCCCACTCTTCCTCCTCTTCTTCTTCCTCAGACTCCTCTACGTTTCGTAGGACTAAGACTTCTCTCCACGCTTTGAAGCCAAAGCGTGTTGGGCAACTTCCAACAAGCTCCTACAGGAAGAGTTCTGCACGCTTTGAAGGTTGCAACAGCATTTAACTTCTGCCTCTCTCTGTCTGTCTGTCTCGTTCTCTCTCTCTTTCTCTCTCTGTCTCTCTTCCTCTCTTTTATTTGGATCTGATAGCAAATGAGAGAGTGAAGGCAGCATCCCTCGGAGATGCCAGTTCGGTATTTCGTGCATGTCTCTTTCTTGTTTGCCTAACTGAACTTTTGTTGGGGGTTTGTGGTATCTTTTTGTTTTAAACCTGTTATCTTCTTTCTTTCTTTCTTTGTAGAGAAGAGACCAGGCCTTCCTCCTCCTTCGTCGTGGTCTTCTTCTTCAGAGAAGCCAGCCCTTTTGAAGTCAGAGCCAAGAAGTAGAGAGAGAAAGAGAGCAAAATTGAGATGAGGTAAGGTGATAACTGTTTCTTTCTTGGCCTGCCTTCTGATAAGCGGTTTCATCTTTTTAAAAAAAAGTTTTAAGAATTTTGTCTTCAGGGGTCTGAAGAAGAATAAGAATTGGGAAAGGACTATTCTTTGCGGGGTGGGGAGGAAACGTTCTGTATAAGGTTCAACAATAACAGGTAGTCCTTGATTTCCAAAGATCTGTTTATTGACTATTCAAAGTTAGGACGGTACTAGGGAAAAAACCGTCTCAGGTCCATTTTTCACAATTAGAATAGAATTCTTCATTGGCCAAGTGTGATTGGACACACAAGGAATTTGCCTTCAGTGCAGATGCTGTCAGTGTACATAAAAGAAAAGAGACATTTGTCAAGAATCATGAGGTGCAACACTTAATGATTGTCATAGGGTACAAATAAGCAATCGGGAAACAATATTCATTTAATTGTAAGAATGGGTTAGGGTAGGATAGAATAGAATAGGATAGAATAGAATAAGAACAGAATAGAGAGTAGAGAATATCGAATAGTTAATTATAAATTATAAATCATTAGAATAGGAATAGAATAGAATATTTGAATGAATAGAATAGAATAGAATAGAATTCTTTATTGGTCAAGCGTGATTGGACACACAAGGAATTTGTCTTCAGTGCAGATGCTCTCAGTGTACATAAAAGAAAAGAGACATTTGGCAAGAATCATGAGGTGCAACACTTAATTATTGTCATAGGATACAAATAAGCAATCGGGAAACAATATTCATTTAATTGTAAGAATAGGTTAGGGTAGAATAGAATAGGATAGAATAGAATAAGAACAGAATAGAGAGTAGAGAATAGAGAATAGCTAATTATAAATTATAAATCATTAGAATAGGAATAGAATAGAATATTGGAATGAATAGAATAGAATAGAATTCTTTATTGGTCAAGCGTGATTGGACACACAAGGAATTTGTCCTTGGTGCGGATGCTCTCAGTGTACAGAAAAGAAAAGAGACGTTTGTCAAGAATCATGAGGTAAATTTTTTTTAAAAAGAATCTAGAGGTAATTTTTTAAATAGAATCATGAGGTAAAACATTTAATGATTATCACAGGGTGCAAATAAGCAATCAGGATACAATCAATATTAATACAAATCATAAGGTTATAAGCAACAAGTTCCAGTCATCTGGTCATAGGTGTGAGGAGTTACGACCGTTGCAGCATCCCTACTGATCCAAATTCAGATGCTTAGAAACTGACTTGTACTTATGGCGGTTGCAGTGTCCCGGGGATCACGTAATTCCCCTCTTGCGACCGTCCGACAAGCACAGTTAATGGGGAAGGCATTTTCGCTTAGTGGCCGGGTTAGTGAATTTATCAACTGCGCTGATTGACTTATCAGCGGAGGGCCAGACGGGTGAAAAAACAAGACAGAACTCAACCAAAGTTTCAGTTTATGACAGGAAATATTGGGCTCTCCTGTGGTGCTAGCTGTACCCAGAGTCTGCAGGTTGAAGGCTTCAGTCCTGGCAGTTCGGCTTCTGACCAACCCCCAAATCTGGGGAGAAACCCCCAAATCTGGGGAGCCATGAAACCTCCAAATCTGGGGAGCCATGTAACTCCCAAAAGACCCTGGCTGGACTGGCCCGGTTTAATCTCTTTCCGTGATCTACCTCGCAGGATATTTGTGAAGGCAAAAAGATGAAAAAAATATTTATTTACTTATTTATTAATTAGATTTCTATATTGCCCTTCTTAAGATGACTCAAATACGAGAAGATATAGCATAATTCATTCCGGTCTCTTTGAAGGAGATTGATGTTTACATGTCAACCCTTTTAACCACGATCAGATTTGAGGATTAACTTCTACCATGGTTTAAATCTGGAAATTTCTTCCCATGGCAGGGTTTGCTATTTTTCCCAAATCCGCAGCTAATCCCGGGTTAAATAAGGTTCAGGAGGGAAGTATTTTTAATAGGAAAGTGAACACAAAAACAAGGGGACACAATCTGAGGTTAGTTGGGGAAAAGATCAGAAGCAACGTGAGAAAATATTATTTTACTGAAAGAGTTGTAGGTGCTTGGAACAAACTTCCAGCAGACGTGGTTGGAAAATCCACAGTAACTGAATTGAAACATGCCTGGGATAAACATATATCCATCCTAAGATAAAATGCAGGAAATAGTATAAGGGCAAACTAGATGGACCATGGGGTCTTTTTCTGCTGTCAATATTCTATGTTTCTATGTTTACCGTGAAAACCTTTCACCCCAAAAGAAACTCTTGGACTTTTCCATGAACAGTAACGGTTTTAAAATAATCGGTTCCTTGGCGTATATTTTATTTTATTTTTTTCTGCGCTTGAAAAGTTGTCTTTTTAAAGCAGGGGTCCCCAACCACTGGGCCGCGGACCAGTACCGGGCCGCGGGGCATGTTGCACCAGTCCGTGGAGTCAGCAGCTGCCGGCCCTCATGCCGCCACCCCCCTCCCTCCAGCGCTTCGCCTCCCGCCGGGCAAGAGGCCTCGGAAGGCAGGTTCTGCCGGCCACAGGACAATGGACGGGACAGAGGGGCGGGAAGGACCGAGAGGCTCAAGCCTCTTTTGGCTTCTGCCGCAGGGCGCTTTTGCGTTTTTGGCTGGGGGGAGGCAGGAGGGCCAGCCTGACCCCCTCTCTCCAGTGCTTAGCCTCCCGCTGGGCAAGAGGGCTTGGGAGGCAGGTTCTGCCGGCCACAGGGCAATGGCGGGAAAGAGGGGCGGGGAGGACCAGCACCCCCATGCTTAATCCCGCCCCCAACCACACCCCTTTCCGCCCCCACCGGGCCATAGAAAAATTGCCTTGCTGAAACTGGTCCCTGGTGGAAAAAACGTTGGGGACCACTGTTTTTAAAGCAATCATTTGTTACGTTTTGACCGAGTAAGGTAATAACTAACTGTATTTTAAAACCAACTCACCGTCAACCCCAGAAAGAGAGAACTCTTTAAGAAGTGTAGGGTAAGGAAGATAAATAAAAATCATGCATGTGATCTATGGAGGCAGGAAGGTGTATAAGCCTTGAGACGTGCTAAATTACTGTCCAGATAACAATATTTACTGTTGCAGGGAGATGGAAATTACTTTAAATACCTGGCCGGAATAATTGTGTTTTCTTAATTTTAATAACATGTCAGCGTAGGTGAATGGGAAAGAAATGTAATAATTTTGGTCTTGGCCCCCACCTGTAATTTTTTTTTGGGGGGTAACAGCTTCCAGCATCTTCTTTCCATGCTTCAATGTTGATCCTGGTATAGAAAAAAAGTAGCATTCTCTTAATTTTCTTTTCACTTTTAAAAAGATACTTATCCACATATTTATCCCAAATTTATTTATTTGTTTGTTTGTTTAATCAGATTTCTATTTATTTATTTAATTGGATTTGTATGTCGCCACTCTCCGAGGACTCAGGGTGGTTCATATATAAAGACACAATAGTACAGTAATCCAATTAATATACATAAACATAATCTTTAAAAATTCTAACTTTAAAAAGTTTCATTAACATTCATTCAATAAATCACACTAAAAACATTCCTTGGTCAGGGGGAAGATCTAGTAACCCCAGGCCTGGTGACAAAGATGAGTTTTTAAACTCTTCAGGAAGGCAAGGAGGGTGGGGGCAATCCTAATCTCCGGAGGGAGCTGATTCCAGAGGGCCGGGGCCCCCACAGAGAAGGCTCTTCCCCTAGGTCCTGCCAGCCGACATTGTTTGGTCGAAGGTACTCTAAGGAGACCAACTCTGTGGGACCTCACCGGTCGCTGGGATTCGTGCGGCAGAAGGCGGTCTCGGAGAGAGTCTGGTCCTATGCCATGTAGCGCTTTATAGGTCATAACCAACACTTTGAATTGTGTCCGAAAACAGATCGGTAGCCAATGCAGTCTGCCTTTCTATGCCGCCTTTCTCCTGGGACTCAGGGCGGTTTATAATAAACAAATACAAAACATGAAGACATCTAATATTAAAAATACATTAAAATCTCAATACTCAAACAAATAAATATATAAACATAAGTTATACTCTAAAATAGAATAGAATAGAATAGAATAGAATGGAATTTTTATTGGCCAAGTGTGATTGGACACACAAGGAATTTGTCTTGGTGCATATGCTCTCAGCGTACATAAAATAAAATATACATTTGTCAAGAATCATATGGTACAACACTTAATGATTGTCATAGGGGTCAAATAAGCAATGAAGAAGCAATATTAATAAAAATCTTAGTATATAAGCAACAAGTTACAGTCATACAGTCAACATGGGAGGAAATGGGTGAAAGGAATGATGAGAAAAACTAGTAGAATAGAAGTGCAGATTTAGTAGAAAGTCTGACAGTGTTGAGGGAATTATTTGTTTAGTAGAGTGATGGCGTTTGGAAAGAAACTGTTCTTGTGTCTAGTTGTCTTGGTGTGCAGTGCTCTGTAGCGACGTTTTGAGGGTAGGAGTTGAAACAATTTGTGTCCAGGATGTGAGGGGTCAGTAAATATTTTCCCTGCCTTCTTTTTGACTCGTGCAGTATACAGGTCCTCAATGGAAGGCAGGTTGGCAGCAATTGTTTTTTCTGCAGTTCTGGTTCTCCTCTGAAGTCTGTGTCGGTCCTGTTGGGCTGCAGCACCAAACCAGACAGTTATAGATGTGCAGATGACAGACTCAATGATTCCTCTGTATATTCCTCTGTATATAACCCCTATATATTTAAAACCAATCACTCACGTTCATTCTATCATTCTTCACTCATAGACCAGGGGGTGAATGTTAGTTCTCCGTACTGAAGGAGCGGGTCCAGCAGTCACATGGGTTGCTCATGTCCAATCCGGTGGAACTGAGCCTAGTATTAAAAAAGCTTGCCGGATCCGCCCCTTCCCCAGAATTCGCTCAGTTCGCATATCCTGCGGTTGTATTGTGAATGCTCGTTCAACATTCTAACACCTTCCCTTCGACTTTTCCTTCAAAAAAGTAGTAAGATTTATTGTCTTTATTCAATTACTTGCACTATTTGCGCCAGCCGTTTTAAAAAGGAAATAAAATAAAAGCGGCTAGGCTTTTTTACTTGGGAGAAGTTGCGGTTTCGTTTTCCCCCGGCGGTTTTGCCGGTTACGATTCCTGCGGCCGCTTGCGGATTCTTCTAATCCCTTGGCCTGGAGGTCCTGGTGCAAGTATTTATTATTGGATTATTGCTTAATTATTGTATAAAAATATATTTAAGGGCTTATAAAATACCTCCTGCGGAGTGGGACGCCTTTAGTCTCCTGGACTTAGTCGATCGCTTTTCCCCTTAAGAAATTCTACGAAGCGATTTTTTGGGCGCGAAGGCCTTCGCGCCCTTTCTTAAAATATCTAGGCCTCTCGTGTTGGCCTTCTGCCAGCCGCGTAGGCCTCAGTCCACCGCGTGGATCCGGGAGCGGGCCTTGGGGGTCCCAGGCTAAATTCTCCACCGGCCTAGCCTCCAACCAGAGTGCCTTGGTTTTACTTAATTGCAAAGTTTAGGGAGGCTGGCCCCGCTGGATTTGGGGGCACGAACTCTGGGTTTGCCCAGATTGTCCTCACGTTTCAGCAGCTTCGAGGCCTCGAAGCAGGATCCATTCCTCTTGGGAAGTCCTTGAAATCTTCTCCTTATAATTTAATTATTGGCTCAGCCTTGTCTTCTGTTAATTGTCAGACTATGGCTACCTTTCCCAAGAGAGGCACAACTAAAGGTCCCAGAGAGGCCAGGCCTACAGGCGATGAGATTACTAGTATCCCCCAGGCCTCTTCCTCCTCTTCTCCAGGGGCCCGCCCCTCGACCAAGGTCACCAGGGCCGAGAAGAGAAGGGACCTAGCCCTACAAAAGATTCATGATAAATCAGCAAAACGTTTGAAAGTGCAGGCCCAAGTAATCAGTAGTCAAGACCCACCAGAGGCCTCTAGCCTGCCTCCTTCTGGGGTCCCTGTGTTATCTCTGGATGAGCCAAACCTAGACAGACCCCAACCTAACCTATGGGGCATAGGTCCAGAGGAACCAGATATTATGGAAGATTCCCCCCAGCCAGGATCCTCCCAGGCCTTTAGGGATTCTTCTGCCATTTCTGCTGATATTTCCAGTTTACCTCCTGAGTTCCAATCTATTTTTGCTGTGTTGTCCAAAGCCATTGATGCCAAACTCTCCTCCATCAATGAGCTCCCTTTACCTCTTCCTCCTTCTCGTTCCTCCCGCCCCTTGGGTTCTTCCCCAGCGGTCAGAGCTCCTATTCAGGATGACTCAGAGTCCTCCCAAGATGAATATGAGGATGTAGAGGAGGATGAAGGCCCTTTCCAGGGCCTATCTGAGGACGAGGAATCCCAAATAAAGGTCCCTCCTCCTATGACTATTTTCCCTTCTCAACTATTCAAATCTCTCCTCCTCAAAGCTAGAATTTCTACGGGATTAGCGGCCCAGGAGAAACAAGCCTCCACTTCCACTGATCCCCCGGAGGAGAATTTACCTTACTTCACAGAGGAACAGGAGGATAACGAGGTAATCCCTATGCCTAAATTATTTAAAGATGCCTTACTTAAACAGTGGGATTTTCCAGCCTCTGGCCTTAATCCCTCTACCAAGGACAGAAAGTTGTATAAACTCTCCTCTTCCTATGAAGAGCTTCTATCTTTTCCCAAACCAGATGAACCTGTCAAAATTCTTCACTCGGCAGCGGCTGTGCCAGGCGAGGCGGAGGAAGTCCTCCGTCCAGAGGACAAGCGCATCGAGCAAATGCTCAAAAGAGGTTTCTCCGCTGATTCCTGGGCCATTAAAAGTTCTGCAGCAGCCTCCTTCTTCTCCAGAGCCATGCTGCTGTGGCTTCGCCAACTTCAACAGCACATTCCTCCAGATGACTTGAGAGGTCAACAAGACTTCAACAAGGTCTTTGCAGCTGCCCAGTACGTGGCTGATGCCACCTTACAATCTACTAGATTTTCTGCTAAGTCTATTGCAGCCTCTACAACGGCAAGAAGACTCCTATGGATTCGCCCTTGGCAAGCGGGAGTTCGCCAAAAGTGGCAGTTATCCCAGGGCCCCTTAAAGCGCGACCTTCTCTTCGGTGATCTTCTGGATCCTCTCCTCACGGAGACCACAGACAAGAAGAAGGTTTTGGGCCCAACCACAAAAAAGGTTACTAAAACGCAGTCCTTTCGTCGCCCAGGGCGCCAGCAAGATCAAGCGGCTTCCTATCAGAGATCTCCAGGTCAGTATTCCCCCCGCTTTCGTTCCCAAGGTAGGAACTCCAGGGGTAGGGGTTTTCGTTTCCAAAGGGGAGCTGCCTCTAACAGGGCTTCAAAAAAACCTAGATGGTAACCTTTCCTCCATTCCCATAGGGGGTCGCCTAGCTCATTTCGCTGCAATTTGGCGTCTCACCTCCAAGGACCCTTGGGTCATTGACACTGTTCAATCAGGCCTTCTTTTAGAATTTATTTCTCCTCCCCCTAAACGTTTTATTTCCTGCCCTTCGCCCAGGTCATCCTCAGATGGTAACCGTATGGAGGAGGCCATTTCTCATCTATTGTCCATTAGAGCCATTCAGCCGGTCCCTTCCGGTCAGAAGGGCCTAGGTTTTTACTCCATCCTATTTATGGTTCCAAAGTCCTCCGGAGGTTGGAGAGCCATTTTAGATTTAAAGAAACTAAACCTATTCATCAAATATAGGAAGTTCAAAATGCACTCCTTGTCTTCTATTTTGGCCGCCATTCACTCGGGAGATTTCATGGTCTCCTTAGACCTCACTGAGGCCTACCTTCACATTCCTATAGCCAAATGCCACAGAAAATTTTTACGTTTTTCCTTTCAAGGCAGGCATTTCCAGTATAGGGCGATGCCATTTGGCCTTTCCTCGGCCCCTCGGGTCTTCACAAAGCTCTTGGGGTCCCTGGCGGCCTATATCCGGGCGTCTCCCATCCACATTTTATGTTATCTTGATGATATTTTTATTCATGGGAACTCCCTAGAGAGAGTGAAATCAGACCTTTCTGTCACCATGTCAGTCCTTCAGGACCATGGGTTTTCCATCAACTTTAAAAAAAGTCACCTCCAACCTTCCACTTCCATTCCTCACCTGGGAGCCATTATTGATTCAAAATCTTCCCAGGTTTTTCTCTCTCCCGAGAGAAAACTCAGTATAGTGGAGTTAATTTCTAACATTTTATCTAATCCTTCAGTATCCATAGTTACTCTATCTTCTCTTTTGGGGAAGATGGTGTCATGCATAGGCATCATTCCCTGGGCTCGCCTTCATGCTAGGGAACTCCAGTGGCTTCTGTTGCCTTTTCAGAGATCGGGGCACAGCAACTCAAATCGATGCATTGTCATCCCACTGAGTGTTCGCAGATCCTTCAAGTGGTGGAAGTCTCCGGCCATGGACAGAGGATCCCCGTTCAGGTGCCCGGATCAATTTGTCATCACCACAGATGCCAGTCTATCGGGATGGGGCGCCCACGCCCAGGGGATGATAGCCCAGGGCACGTGGTCCCCGGAGGAAGCTTCCAGGCCAATAAATTGGCTAGAGTTAAGAGCCGTCTCCCTGGCTCTGAAGCATTTCTCTCCTCGCATCCCCAACCGGCACGTTCTCATTCTCACCGACAACATTGCCACAAAAAGCCATATCTGCAGGCAAGGGGGCACGAGATCCAAGGCTCTCATGAGGGAGGCCCTCAAGCTGGGCCTTTGGGCGGAAAAACATCTCCAGTCGCTCCTAGCCGATCACATCTCGGGGAGTCTCAACATCCAGGCGGATTGGCTATCCCGAGCAACGATAGACCCAGGAGAGTGGAACCTCCATCAAGACCTGTTCCATCAAATCACCCTCAGATTCGGCCTACCAGTCCTGGATCTCTTCGCGACCAATGCGAACGCCCAACTCCCTCGCTTCTATTCCAGATTTCCATCCCCGGGAGCGGAAGCGATCAATGCCCTCCGGAGTCCATGGCCTCCAGGCCTACTCTATGCATTTCCTCCGATTCCAATCCTCCCGGACGTGATTCACAAGGTCCTCACCGAGAGGGCCCGAGTAATCTTAATCGCCCCTCATTGGCCCCGCCGGCCCTGGTTCGCAGATCTCCAACAGCTGTCCGTCCAGGACCCTTGGCGACTCCCCGTTTCGGGGGATATGCTGCGGCAGGGGGCCTCTTTCCATCCAGACCCGGAGTGGTTCCACCTCACCGCCTGGCTGTTATCAGGAGAGATTTAGAGCTGCGTGGGCATGACCCTGATTCAGTGGAGGTCATTCTAAAGGCCAGAAGGGGCTCGACCAATCGAATCTACGACCACACGTGGTCCAAGTTTCACCAGTGGTGTCTTCAGGAAGGTCTCTCCCCTCTGTGCATCCCCATACACAGAATTATTTCCTTCCTTATGCAAGGTTTCCATAAAGGACTCTCCACCAGCACCCTCCGGCGTCATCTGGCAGCCATTTCATCTGTCCTAGGGGGCCCCCGCAGACAGCCTCTCCGATCCTTCCCTGAAGTTCAGGAATTCCTCAAGGGCATAGCCAACCTCAGACCTTCCAAGGTCCACAGGTATCCATCCTGGGATTTGCCACGGGTTCTCCACTCCCTCACGCAGGCACCATACGAACCCCTAAAATCGGCGTCCCTCAGGTACCTATCCTTTAAGGTAGCCTTCCTGGTGGCTATTACCTCTGCCCGACGCATTTCGGAGCTGGCTGCCCTCTCAATCAGGCAGGACCTTTGCCAATTCCATCAGGACAAGGTAGTCTTGCGACTGGACCCCACCTTCTTACCTAAGGTCAGTTCCATGTTCCACAGATCTCAGGATATTGTCCTACCTTCCTTCTGCCTCCAACGAGACCATCCCTTGGCAATTAGATGGCACACCCTGGATCTCACCAGAGCGCTGAGAATATATATCCATCGCACAGGACCCTTTCGGAGGTCAGAAGCACTTTTTGTAGCCTATCATCCCAGAGTCATGGGGGCCAAAGTGTCTTCAACAGTAATAGGCCGTTGGATCAGAGGGACTATATCTAAGGCCTATGAGTCGGCCTCCCTCTCAGTTCCAAGGAACATCACTGCGCATTCCACCAGGAGCGCAGCCACCTCGGCCGCTTGGGCGACTCAAGCCCCGTTGGAGGAGGTCTGCAAAGCAGCCACTTGGGCCTCGCCAAATTCCTTCATCAGGCACTACAAAATTGATTCTTACGCTTCAGCGGATGCTGCCTTCGGCAGAAGGGTACTCCAATCCGTTATCTCACACGATAGCAAGCTAATCCCACCCTAGGGACCATCTATTGGGTATGTCCCATGTGACTGCTGGACCCGCTCCTTCAGTACGGAGAATAGGCGTTGATTGCTTACCTGAACGCCTCTTCTCGTACGGTGAGCGGGTACAGCAGTCACTTCCCGCCCTTGTATGTGTCTTCTTTACCTTTCTATCTCTTTCTTCCTCTAACAATGAGAGTTGAACACTACAGAGCTTCACAACTGAGCCTAGTCTATGGATTCGCGAATTCTGGGGAAGGGGCGGATCCGGCAAGCTTTTTTAATACTAGGCTCAGTTCCACCGGATTGGACATGAGCAACCCATGTGACTGCTGTACCCGCTCACCGTACGAGAAGAGGCGTTCAGGTAAGCAATCAACGCCTATTTTCATAGAAACATAGAAGATTGATGGCAGAAAAAGACCTCCTGGTCCATCTAGTCTGCCCTTATACTATTTCCTGTATTTTATCTTAGGATGTATCTATGTTTATCCCAGGCATGTTTAAATTCAGTTCCTGTGGATTGACCAACCGTGTTTGCTGGAAGTTTGTTCCAAGCATCTACAACTCTTTCAGTCAAATAATATTTTCTCATATTGCTTCTGATCTTCCTCCCAACTAACCTCAGATTGTGCCTTGTTTTTGTGTTCACTTTCCTATTAAAAACACTTCCCTCCTGAACCTTTTTTAAACCCTTTTTTAAATGTTTCGATCATGTCCCCCCCTTTCCCTTCTGTCCTCCAGATTGAGTTCAGTGGTCCCAATCCTGTCGGCAGCACAATATGAACAATATGTTAGTTTTATGAAATTCCCTACTGTCTTTTTTATTCCTTTTAAAGTCAGTCTGATAGCCTATAAACTTCTCTGGAGCTGAATCATGGTGTTGTGAAGACATCTTTCCATTTCTTAGCTTTCTCTGGGTTCACTTTCAAAACCCCTCGTCCAGGTCCTTTTTCACTCATTTTTGGCATCTTAATTCGCGCGGCTGTATGGCAGGCTGCCTCTTGTCCACAAAGCTCCTGGCCAAACCATACGTAAAAATTCAAGGAGAGATTCAAGCTGGAAATAAGGAGAATTTTTCTGACCGTGAGAACATAAGAAGCTAAGAGGAGCCCTGCTGAATCAGGCCAAAGCCCATCGAATCCAGCATTCTGTGTCACACAGTGGCCCACCAATTGTCCATGGGGATCTTGAGCAGAAAGAGAAGGCAAGACCCTCCCTTTCCCCTGACCCCCAACAAATGGAAGAACCTTAACCCAATGGAACAGAAGTTGCCTCAACCTTGGAATTTTTAGTGCCTGCGAACTTCAAATCCCAGAATTCCCGTATCCCCCGGAACAGAATCCCGGGGGATGCTGAAAAAGACCCTGTCCATCCCAGGGACGTGGCTGCAATTGAACCATTGGCCTCGCAAACTGGAAAACTATTTTGGGTGGCTTGAAATAATTCTTGTTGGCCTTCAGGCTTGGCCACAGTGCCTCGCTGCCCTCACAGCTGGGCACGGCAATGATTAGATATGCTGGAAACCTGGATAAGGGATTTTATCAGAGGACATAGGAATTTCATAACAAGAGTTCAGTGTGCAGAAGGAGGGCGAGCCTAGAAGGGAAACAACGGAGCAAAAATACTGTGCTGAAATTGGTGTGTGGCACAGGATGTTGCAGTGTGGGTAGAGCTCAAAGGCTTGGCTCTACACTCTGGGAAGACAGTGATTTTCCCAAAAAATATACAGTATGTTTCTGAGTATTTGACACACTTTTTTGGTGCATCTTATACGAATGTAGATTTTTTGAAGCTTTTTTCCCCTCCAGCCCTAACGATCTTCCTGGCTTGCAGGCTTGTTTTCATTGATATTCCAAAGAAGGTTTTTTTCCCAGCCCCATATCTTTGCAGGCTTTTTTTCATTGATATTCCTTCCGAAAAAGTTTTTTTCAGCCCTAACAAGGTGCTAACGATCTTCCTGACTTGCAGGATTCTTTCATTGCTACTCCCTCCAAACAAGATTTTATTTTTTAGCCCTAACTGGGGGATAAAATGATGTGCTGAAGCTGACCCGACTAAAGCCGCTTAGCCAGATGAATACCTGGTAGGTAGATTTTTTTCACCCTATGTTCCTCCCCCAAAACTAAGGTGTGTCTTATACTCTGAAAAATAGGGTATATTCTCCTATGTTGACCTCTTTACTGACCCCTCACATCCTGCACACAAATTGTTTCAACTCCTACCCTCAAAACGTCGCTACAGAGCACTGCACACCAAGACAACTAGACACAAGAACAGTTTTTCCCCAAACGCCATCACTCTACTAAACAAATAATTCCCTCAACACTGTCAGACTTTCTACTAAATCTGCACTTCTCTTCTACTAGTTTTTCTCATCATTCCTATCACCCATTTCCTCCCATGTTGACTGTATGACTGTAACTTGTTGCGTATATCCTAAGATTTTTATTAATATTGCTTCTTCATTGCTTATTTGACCCCCTATGACAATCATTAAGTGTTGTACCACATGATTCTTGACAAATGTATATTTTATTTTATGTACGTTGGGAGCATATGCACCAAGACAAATTCCTTGTGTGTCCAAGCACACTTGGCCAATAAAAATTCTATTCTATTCTATTGAGATCTGCTTTATGGAGATTCTCCATCGGCCATGGTTGCCCCAAAGGTGCTTTTCCGAAAAAGGCAGCTGTATTGTCTTTTCCCCCCCTTCTCCTTTGAAGATGTTCTGCTTCTCCTCCAAGACGCTTCCTCGCTTCTGACTAAAGGGTGGATCGAAATTTAATTCAGTTCATTTTAATCCGTTTAATCAAATTTAATTTAAATCCTTCTGTTCCCCATTGTTCAGTCGGAACTGAAGAAGCTTCGTGGGTGAGAAGCGAAACGTCTAAGGGAGGGAAAAAAATAGAATAAAGAATAGAATAGAATCCTTTATTGGCCAAGTGTGATTGGACACACAAGGAATTTGTCTTTGGTGCAGATGCTCACAGAATAGAACTGAATAGAACAGAATAGTACAAGAAAATATACTGCTCAGAAAAATAAAGGGAACACTCAAATAACACATCCTAGATCTGAATGAATGAAATATTCCCATTGAATATTTCATTTGCACAACTATTCCATTTGCACCACAGCATGTGAAATTGATTGTCAATCCGTGTTGCTTCCAAGTGGACAGTTTGATTTCACAGAAGTTTGATTTACTTGGGAGTTATATTGTGTTGTTTAAGTATTCCCTTTATTTATTTATTTTATGAGCACTGTATAAGAAAATAAATCAGAATAGAGTAAAATTCTTTATTGGCCACGTGTGATTGGACACCGAAGGAATTTGTCTTTGGTGCAGATGCTCTGAATGGAATGGAATGGAATAGAATAGAATAGAATGGAACAGAATGGAACTGAATAGAATATAAGAAAATATAAGAAAATTTAAAAATCAGACTAGAATAAAATTCTTTATTGGCCACGTGTGATTGGACACAGAAGGAATTTGTCTTTGGTGCAGATGCTCTCAGTGGACATAAAAAAAAAATACGTTCGTCAAAAATCATGAGGTGCAATACTTAATGATTGTCATAGGGTACAAATAAGCAATCAGGAAACAATCATTATTCATATAAATTGTAAGGATACAGGCAACAATTTACAATCATAGGTGGGAGAAGAAGGGTGATGGGAACGATGAGAAGATGAATAGTAATAGCAATGCAGCCTTGGTGAATAATTTGACAGTGCTGAGGGAATTATTTGTTTAGCAAAGTGACGGCGTTCGGGAAAAAGCTGTTCTTGTGTCTAGTTGTTTTGGTGTACAATTCTCTGTAGCAGTGATGGCAAACCTTATTTTCCTTGGGTGCCGAAAGAAGTTGGAGGCATGCTATTGTGCGTGTGTGTGTGCCCATACCCATAATTCAATGCCTGGGGAGGGCGAAAACAGTTTCCTCTGCCCCCCAGGAGGCCCTCTGGAGGCCGGAAATGGCTTGTTTCCCAACTTCTGGTGGACCAAGTATGGTCCCTGGAGCAAGAGAAGGGTAAAAACGCCCTCCCCTATTCCCCCGGAGGCTCTCCGGAAGCCCAAAACTAAAATTATATGACCAGATAAGTATCGCAGTGACTTTCCGGTAACTCTGGCTTATAAAACACGTTGCAAAATGCAGGAAGATGTTTTGCTAGCTGGCAAAAAGAAGGAAAAAAACGACCAGAGCCTCCGTGCAAGCCAAAAATCAACCAACACACATGCACGTTGGAGCTGAGCTAGGGCAACGGCTTGTGTGCCAGCAGATATGGCTCTGTTTGCCACCTGTGGCACCCATGCCATAGGTTCACCATCACTGCTCTATAGCGTCGTCTTGAGAGTAGGAGTTGAGTTGTCCAGTTGCCTTTCGTTAAAACACCTTTGGGTCTCTCGAGAAGCCGCTTGACCTGCCCGTTGAGTCCAACAGGTTCCTTTCCAAAGACCTTGAATTAAAAGGTGGAAAAATCCACAGGAGGAAAGAAGGCCAAACCTGCAGTGCATTATGGGGCTTCTCCCTTGTTTTCCACCAGGCTGGCTGGGAATCGTCCAAATTGAGAGTCAGGAAAAGAGAAACGGAAGAAAATTAATTTTTGCTTTGCCTTAAGTGCAAAAGCTTGCTAGGTGACTTTGGGTCAGTGGCTCTACACCTGTGGGAAAAACAAGCCCAATTCCCTCTCTGCTTATTGTGCTGCCTGGCCCTTTTTTCATGGATCAGACCAACAAATAATACGGCCTTCATCATTTCTAGGAGGCTGGAATCTAGCAGGGAAATAAACCTGAAATTATTTAAACGTGTATGTTAAAACCTTGTGTTGCTTTGCTGTAAAACACACTTAAACCTCCTTTAACTCCTTTTCCTGCAAGCCGCTATCATTTCTCCCTCATCCCCCTGATGGATAACTAAAATTATATGGCCAGATAAGTATCACGGTGACTTTCCGGTAACTCTGGCTTATAAAACACGTTGCGAAATGCAGGAAGATGTTTTGCTAGCTGGCAAAAAGAAGGAAAAAAAACAATAAATGCTTACACAGGTAAACGAAACAGTAAAATTCAGAATCAGACAGTAATTCAGCTGTTAAACCTGCATTATGGATCAATTCTGGTCCAGCCGTGTGTTCCAGTGCAACGTGGATATTATTTTTCTCCCCTCTTCTCAGAAGTTCTGCGCCAGACAAATTTCATTTGGGGAGGACAAATAGCTACTAAAATGCTAATTTAAAAAAAAGGGCATTTTCAAAAAGAAATGATGTCAGGGTGGTTCATTCAGAACACAACTGCTGAAAATAAAAACCCACGAATAACCCAGTGGGCTATTCGTCCCGTTGCTGAGAAGGTTCTTCATAGCTAGAGGTATAACAAGCAGGAAGAGGGAGATTGTGATCCCCTTATATAGAGCGCTGGTGAGACCCCATTTGGAATAATGTGTTCAGTTCTGGAGACCTCACCTACAAAAAGATATTGACAAAATTGAACGGGTCCAAAGACGGGCTACAAGAATGGTGGAAGGTCTTAAGCATAAAACGTATCAGGAAAGACTTCATGAACTCCATCTGTCTAGTCTGGAGGACAGAAGGAAAAGGGGGGACATGATTGAAACATTTAAATATGTTAAAAGGTTAAATAAGGTCCAGGAGGGAAGTGTCTTTAATAGGAAAGTGAACACAAGAACAAGGGGACACAATCTGAAGTTAGTTGGGGGAAAGATCAGAAGCAACATGAGAAAATATTATTTGACTGAAAGAGTAGTAGATGCTTGGAACAAACTTCCAGCAGACGTGGTTGGTAAATCCACAGTTACTGAATTTAAACATGCCTGGGATAAACATAGATCCATCCTAAGATAAAATACAGGAAATAGTATAAGGGCAGACTAGATGGACCAGGAGGTCTTTTTCTGCCGTCAGTCTTCTATGTTTCTATATTGGAACCAGATTTATTAAATTTATTTTACTTTGTTTTTGTGATTTAATTACCTTTCCAGTCAACTCTGGATTAGTGGTGGCAGAAGCAGGAGTGATGCCAGCTTACCCAAAACATTTGAAAACACGTGTGGCGTAGTAACTCCATTTTTTCCTCCCTTTTTGTTTTAAAACCTCGTGGCTGTTGGGAAACTCTGCAAGTTAGGACAGAGTCCTGCCACATCGGTCGAGTTTTGACGAAGTCAAGTAAACACCATTTTCCCTCTGACTTCGTTATCACCCAGCGTTATCATTTTAGGCCCAGCAAGTCATTTTGTGTTAATTGCAAATGTCAGTTTCTTGGTTTGAGTGTGCCTAATGCATGCCTAAAATTTATTTCCGAACGATTGATGGAGTCAGCACTGGGGGATATACACTGCTCAAATAAAGGGAGGACAAGAAGCCATGGATGGAAACTAACCAAGGAGAGAAGCAACCGAGAATTAAGGAGAAATTTCCTGACAGTTAGAATAATTAATCCGTGGAACAGTTTGCCACCAGAAGTAAAAGACAGGCTACAAAAATGGTGGAAGGTCTTAAGCATAAAACTTATCAGGAAAGACTCAATGAACTCAATCTGTGTAGTCTGCAGGACAGAAGGGAAAGGGGGGACATGATCGAAACATTTAAATATGTTAAAAGGTTAAATAAGGTTCAGGAGGGAAGTGTTTTTAATAGGAAACTGAACCCAAGAACAAGGGGGCACAACCTGAAGTTAGTTGGGGGATCAGAAGCCACGTGAGAAAGTATTATTTTACAGAAAGAGTAGTAGATGCTTGGAACAAACTTCCAGCAGATGTGGTTGGTAAATCCACAGTAACTGAATTTAAACATGCCTGGGATAAACATATGCTGCTCAAAAAAAATAAAGGGAACACTTAAACAACGGAATATAACTCCAAGTAAATCAAACTTCTGTGAAATCAAACTGTCCACTTAGGAAGCAACACTGATTGACAATCACTTTCATTTTGTTGTCAGCACATTCAACTTTGTACAGAACTAAGTATTCAATGAGAATATTTCATTCATTCAGATCTAGGATGGGTTATTTGAGTCTTTATTTTTTTGAGCAGCGTATATCCATCCTAAGATAAAATACAGGAAATAGTATAAGGGCAGACTTGATGGACCATGAGGTCTTTTTCTGCCGTCAATCTTCTATTTTTCTATGTTTCTAAGTTGTGAATGCTCCAACACAGGAAGTTTTTAAGAAGATGTTGGGTAACCATTTGTCTGAAGCGGTGTAGGGTTTCCTGCCTAAGCAGGGAGTTGGACTAGAAGACCTCCAAGGTCCCTTCCAACTCTTATTATTCTATGTCCCAGTGCAATTTTTTATTCATGTATCATTAAAATGGCACTTATAAAACTTGCAGAAGGGAGTGCCAGTTGTGCAATAATAATACTCGGTTGAATTCTTCATATCTTCGAATGGGATCGTTGTTTGGTTTTGTGTTTTTTTTAACATCAGCTCAAATGTCTTGCCAAGTTGTTGTTTTTTTAAAGGAAGGCAGCACCAAACAGGGAAATTGCGGATTCTTCAAAGAGAACTGGTGTCACCCTCTTTTGGTGAGAATCCCAGCTCCCCCTCTGTAATAAATTGTTCTCTCGCTCGTAGGGGTTCCAGTAAAACAGAGAAGAGAGGGAAACCTATCAATATATTGATTGATTATGCTGACTAAAGTTGGTGCCAAGTAACCAGGAAGAAGGGCGTATCACAAATCAGGCCCGGCTATTCATTGTGTAAATGACATTCAATGTTTAAATGGGTGGCCATTTGCTTCCTGAATTATTTCCTTATTTGCTTGACTTATGACCTTTGAACAAACGTTAATATTTTCTCTTGGAGAGAAAATGAAATCAATGAAATGTATAAATAGGGTTCTGGTTTTCGGTACAATCTCTCTCTCTCTCTCTCTCTCTTTAAATTAAATAAATAAATAAATAAATATATATATATTTTACAACAGCACGAAGCTTGGAAACTTCAGCCTGATGATGGTGAATGTGATTTCACCGAAACGTCGCATAAACATGCAAAATATTACACAGGGCAAAACCCGAACTCAGAACAATCTACATACATATACCCGTGAAAATTTACGAAAACAAATATATATATATATATATATATATATATATATATATATATATATATATATATATTTATGTATTTCTTATGTCGGATCACCCTGGTATATTTTTAAGGAACGTCACAGCTCCTTTTTTGCCTCTAGGCCCAACCCGGGCCACTGCAAAGCAGTAATATATTTATAGCCGACAAACTAAAAAACATTTAACACATACAAAAAATATATATATATATATATACACACACACACACACACACACACACACACATACATACAGTGGTACCTCAAGATACGAACTTAATTGGTGGCGGGAGGAGGTTCGTAAGGTGAAAAGTTCGTAAGACGAAACATTGTTTCCCATAGGAATCAATGGAAAAGCAATTAATGCGTGCAAGCCCAAAACTCAGAAACCCGGAAGCCGGCCGCCACCACCGAAGGAGGCTTGAGCCTCCCTTTGCCCCACGCTGCTTCGCCCTGCCTGTTGTCCTGGGTGAAGTGCTGGGGGGAGGGAGTCAGGAAGGTCCTCCTGCTCCCCCCCCCAGCCAAAAACACCCGCTTGAGCCAGGATGACAGGCAGGGCGGAGCAGCGTGGAGCAAAGGGAGGCTGAAACCGCCGGCGGCTTCAGCTTCCCATTGCTCCGCGGGAGCGGCAAACCGCCTTTGTATTTTTGGCTTGGGGGGGGAAGCAGGAGGCGCAGGATCGGGCCGGCGGCGGGCGCGCCGCGAGGTAGCAGGTCAGCATCCTGGGCGGCTGGGCGGCGGGCGAGGAGGCGCGGCCGAGCGGACCTGGCTCCGGCTCCGGCTAGACCTCCAGCGAGGATGGGGCGGGTAGTAGGCGCTGCGGCAGCGGTAGGGGCGAGGGTGCGTCCGATTCGGGGCTGGCGGCCCCTGACGCAGTGGGGAACATCGGCGCAGGAGGCAGGAGAGGACCAGGTGACTGGAGCAGCAGCGCGGCTTCTTTTTGCCTGGGAGGGAAGGTGAAATGCCGGCGGCTCTAGCAGCTGCTACGAGCGGCATTTCACTTTCCCTCCCTTGCAAAAAGGCCGGCATTCTGGGATGATGGGGCCGGTCTTCCCAGGCGGAAGGCGTGCCCCTCTCCGTGGCTTCTTTTTGCCTGGGAGGGAAGGTGAAATGCCAGCGGCTCTAGCAGCTGCTACGAGCGGCATTTCACTTTCCCTCCCAGGCAAAAAGGCCGGGCGAGGAGGTGGAGCCCGTTTCTTTCCTGCTGCCACTATCTCCTTGAAGGTTTTCCAGACAAAGCGCTGCGCTGGGCTCCAAACTGGCGCAAAGTTCTCCCTGCCTCCTCTGCGGCCACCTTCCCCAAGGAGCCTCCCAACCGCAGAGGAGGCAGGGAGAACTTTGCGCCACTTTGGAGCCCAGCGCAGCGCTTTGTCGGGAAAACCTTCAAGGAGATAAACGAGCTCCGAAGTGGCTGCGCTGGGCTCCGAAGTGGCACAAGGTTCTCCCTGCCTCCTCTGCAGACGGGAAGGTCTTTGGGGAAGGTGGCCGCAGGAGGAGGAAGAGGAGGATAAGCTGCAGCAGGGAGGTTGCTGGGAAGCCCCCCAGCCCGGCTGTCACCTTTTAAAACATCCGGGCGGCTTTCCAGGAGCCTCCCGCAGTCGAACGCCAAACCCGAACTTCGGCGTTCGGACGCGCGGCTATTTAAAAAGGTGACAGCCGGGCTGGGGGGCTCCCCAGCAACCTCCCAAACCCCGAACTTTTGCCAAACTTCCGGGCTCGGGGTTCGGGGGGGTGCTGGAAAGCCCCCCAGCCTGGCTGTCACCTTTTAAAATAGCCGCGCGGCTTCCCAGGAGCCTCCAAACGCCGAACACGGAAGTTCGGGTTTGGGGTTCGGCTTCGGGAGGCTCCCAGAAAGCCGCGCGGCTATTTTAAAAGGTGACCGACGGGTTGGGGGGCTTCCCAGCACCCCCCCGAACCCTGAACTTTTGCCGAACTTCCGGGTTCAGGGGTGGGGTTCGGGGGTGGGGGGGGGTGCTGGGAAGCCCCCCAACCCGGCGGTCACCTTTTAAAACAGCCGGGCGGCTTCCCAGGAGCCTCCGAATGCCGAACCCGGAAGTTCGGGTTTGGCGTTCGTACCTCGAAAAACGTTCGTAAGAAGAGGCAATTTTTTTCTGAACCCCGGGTTCGTATCACGAGTTGTTCGTAAGACGAGCGATATTTTGAGTGTCTATGCGACGTTTCGGTGAAATCACAAGTTTTAAGCTTCGTACAAATACAGTATTTGGGAAACAAAAGTTTCCCTACTTCTTTTTTGAATGTTTGATCAGAGAATTTTCCCTTGTCACTAAATACTCTCTTATTTGACACATTGCTTTGCTTGAATTTTAATTATTTCTTCATTGTTCTTTTCTTTAGCCAATCGTAAAACTTTCTCCATATCTTATAGTAATGTGAGTCTTCTTTTCCCTCTAATTTTTTAGACATCCTATCCATCTCTGCGCAGTCTAGCATTTTTTGGATTATTGTACTTTCTTCTAGTGTTTTATCTGTTTTCCATTGCTCGGCATATGCTATCCTAGCAGCTGTTAGTATGTGAATGGCTAAGTATCTTACCTCTTTTTTCATTTTTTTGTTGAAAATGCCCAATAAATATACAATCGGTACAATATCTCTCTCTGTGTGTATCTATATCGACATGTATCTGTATAATAAATAAATGCAGCGGTATAATCATAAAAACATACAGTCCTCGCCTTGTAACAATTCGGAAACTACAAATTGTGCAGAATGCAGCCACGTGAGCAGTCATGGGCCTTCCTAGACATGCCCATGTTTCTCCAGCACTTCTTGGACTACACTGGCTGCCAATTGGTTTCCGGACCCGATTCAAAGTGTTGGTTATGACCTATAAAGCCCTACATGGCATAGGACCAGATTACCTATGGGACTGCCTTCTGCCGCATGAGTCCCAGCGACCAACTAGGTCCCACAGAGTTGGCCTTCTCCATGTCCCATCAACTAGACAATGTCACTTGCTGGGACCTAGGTGAAAAGCCTTCTCTGTGGGGGCCCCGGCCCGCTGGAATCAACTCCCAGAGATTCAAATTGCTCCCACCCGCCTTGTCTTTCATAAGAATTTGAAAACATATTTATGCCACCAGGCTTGGGGTCACTACACCCCAGCCTCTGGTCCGTGAATGTGTAGGATGTTTCTAGTGTGTATGTGAATGTTTGATTTTTAAATTTTTAGCTTTTTAAAATATTTTAAACTAATTATTTATGTTAATTGGATTTACATGTGTTCTATATACAGTACTATGTTTTTTATTGAAATGTTGTGAGCCGTCCCAAGTCCAAGTTTCTGGTCACAATTCAAAGTGTTGGTTATGACCTATAAAGCCCTTCATGGCACCAGACCAGATTAGCTCAGGGACCGCCTTCTGCTGCATGAATCCCAGCGACTAGTTAGGTCCCACAGAGTGGATCTTCTCCGGGTCCCGTCAACTAAACAATGTCGCTTGGCAGGACCCAGGGGAAGAGCCTTCTCTGTGGCGGCCCCGGCCCTCTGGAACCAACTCCCCCCAGAGATTGGAATTGCCCCCACCCTCCTTGCCTTTCGTAAGCTACTTAAAACCCACCTCTGCCGTCAGGCATGGGGGAATTGAGATCCTCTTTCCCCCTAGGCCTTTACAATTCTATGTATGGTATGTATGTATGTATGTTTGGTTTTTATATTAATGGGTTTTTAATCGTTTTTAGTGTTGGATTACTATTGTACACTGTTTTATTGTTGCGGTTAGCCGCCCCGAGTCTCCGGAGAGGGGCGGCATACAAATCCAATCAATCAATCAATCAATCAATCAATCAATCAATAAAAAAGACCAATTAATAAAATAAATAAATAATAATTCATTTAGTAACTGCTAGCATCAAAAAAGTGACTTACAACCATGAGATGTGGTGACGCAGTGGTTAGAATGCAGTACTGCAGGCTGTTTCTGCTGACTGCTGGCTGCCTGCAATTTGGCGGTTCGAATTTCACCACCGGCTCAAGATTGACGCAGCCTACCTTCCTTCCGCAGTAGGTCAAATGAGAACCCAGATTGTTGAGAGCAAGAGGCTGACTCTGTAAACCACTTAGAGAGGGATGTAAAGCACTATGAAGCATTATATAAGTCTAAGGGCTGTTGCTATTTTTCACACTTACGACCATTTATGACAGTCACAGTGTCCTGAGGTCACGTGATCATCTTTTGCAGCCAATCAAATCCACTGGGGAAGGCTGATTCACTTAACAACCTTGTAGCTAGCTTAACAACCGCAGTGATTCATTTAACAGCTGTAACGGGGGCCAAAACTCAATTAACTCCGCCCCGAGTCTGCGGAGAGGGGCGGCATACAAATCTAATAAATTATTATTAACAAACATCTCACCTAGCAACAAAAATTTGGGCTTCAGTTGTGTAAGTCGAGGACTACCTGTAATATTGTCCACCACCTCCCCCCCCCTCTTTTAAAAAGTTACAGTAAGGAATATTTAGGGCTTGGTGAGTAATCAAGAAAAAGCATTTTGCACAGATGATAATAGCAACTTTATTTATGGTAAATTTGTGGGAGGTAGAGGGAAGGGAATATGTTGTCTTTTGAAAAATAGAATATCCTTGCATGGATCCTGGAAAGATAGCCAATGCAGGGCAGGAAATTATTTATCGTGGTTTTCACTTCAGTCAGTAGTAGAATGCTTGGCTGCATAGCCAGAGGTATAACAAGCAGGAAGAGGGAGATTGTGCTGTATAGAGCACTAGTGAGACCCCATTTGGAATAATACTGTGTCCAGTTCTGGAGACCTCACTTACAAAAAGATATGGATCAAATTGAACGGGTCCAAAGAGGGGCTACAAAAACGGTGGAAATTCTTAAGCAGAAAACGTATCAGGAAAGTCTTCATGAATTCCATCTGTATAGTCTGGAGGACAGAAGGGAAAGGGGAGGACATGATCAAAACAAATATGTTAAAGGGTTAAATAAGGTTCAGGAGGGAAAATTTTTTAATAGGAAACTGAACACGAGAACAAGGGGGCACAATCTGAGGTTAGTTGGGGGAAAGATCAGAAGCAAAGTGAGAAAATATGATTTGACTGAAAGAGTCATAGATGCTTGGAACAACTTCCAGCAGACGTGGTTGGTAAATCCACAGGAACTGAATGTAAATATGCCTGGGATAAACATAGATCTATCCTAAGATAAAATACAGGAAATAGTATCAGGGCAGACTAGATGGACCAGGAGGTCTTTTTCTGCCCTCAGTCTTCTATGTTTCTAAACGAATCCTGCTCTCATTCCAGGGAACTTCAACCTTGTCTTCCACGGAAGGAATAAATGACTCCTCAAGAGATTCAGTTTTAAAAGTGAATCATTTTGAAAGTGAATTCACTGAGTCATTAAATCAAGGGACCAGACTGAATGGATGAGTAAGATTAGACGTGAATCAATCCTGATCAACTTTAAACCGGTTCGGAAGTTTGAATAAGCAAGCCAAGTAATTACTTAACTTCACTATATAGGTGTTGTGGTTGGCTCTGGCCCAGCCCCTGCCCCAGGGAATGTGGAAGTGGATGCAGGGGAAACTTCAACATGTCACAGGCCTGTGTTATTGCCGACAGAGTCAGTTCAGAGTTTAGTTTCTTCAGACGAAGAAGAAGCTGGGAGTGACTCGGCAGAGGGGGGCTTGGCACACAGCCCAGGCAGTCAATCTCCCTTATCTTCCATTGATTCGGATGAAGACGTTTTGGATCCACGCAAGCGCAGAATTATGCGTATAAGAGACCAAGTAAGGACATATTACAGGAGATAAGAGCGGCCACTTGTGTTTGGGTGGAGCTCCAGTAATTAGGGATGCTGCAATGTTTTTTAGTAGGAATTTAGATTTGTCGCAAACTGTCTTTTTTCACTTGTTGTGAGCCGCCCATGTCTGCGGAGAGGGGCGGCATACAAATATAAATAAATAATAAATAAATAAATAAATAATGTGGGTTTAGCCGTTGTGGAAGAGTATCTGATCGCAGTTCATCAGGAATCCTGTGTTGCTGGTTTCTGGACTTTGTTGATTTTTCACGCCTTTGAAAACAAAGCAGAGCAACGTGTGTGTGTGTGTGTGTGTGTGTGTGTTGTAGGAAGAAGAAGGGGTGTGAAGTGCTTAATGACTGCTTAAGGTTAATTGTACAGACTACCCGGTTGTTTTGGGACGGGTGCTCTTTGCAATACAAAAGAGTGCTTAGTTTATTTTGAATTTGGGGATAAAGAACATTGTTTTGAATTTTCAAACATGTGTGTGTCTGAAATTTGTACCATTGAATTTTCGGGAGGCTCCTACCAGAGAGCCCGGCAGAACAATAAGTAGGTTGGAAAAGAAGTTAGATCAAAAGTTCTCAGGATAACACGGCAATCGTGTATTTCATACGCAGGCAACAAACCCTGTCTTTAATCTTAGTTGCTGCAGAAGCTGTCAAAATAGATATTTTTCGTGTTTCTACTAAATGTCATAGGATTGAAGAAGAAAGTGTGTGCTAATCTTACGTTATTTTCCTCCTCAGCTGATTTACCAACTCCTAAAGAAATAAACCCTTGCAGCTCCAAAGATCCAGGGAGACACAAATGCAACACGGCAACCTGTTTTGAAAGAGGATATGGATATGAACTTTATTCTCCACTGCGACTGGTACTTTTCCTGACTCCTGGCTTGTTATTATTATTATTAAAGACTTTTACAGATCAGAAAAGATGGATGATTTGGGCAGCTGTTATCAAATCAAAAGTCCTGGACAAATATGAGTCAAAGAACAGATTTTGTCTCTTCCTTTTGACCGGTGGAATTGAACAGTCTTCTATAAAATGCATCCATTTTCGAAGACTCGAGAGACAGAAAACCATAAACCAGGACGTGAAACGACTTCGGACAAGATGCTTCCTCATTTGGGACAACCAGACGGATCCTCGCCCCGAAAGGTTGCGCATCTCCACTCCTTCCTTTCCACGAATGCCGTTACGATAGGTAAATCAATTTGATATTACACATATTTTATGGTTTCTCTTTTTTGTTGTTGTTTCTTTTTAAATCCGAGTGAGGAAAACACGAGGAAGCATTTCTGGCATAAATCGATTTGCCAGTGTGGCGCAGTGGTTAGAGTGCAGCACTACTTCCGCTAACTGCGAACTGTAAATTCAGCGGTTCGAATCTCACCACCGGCTCAAGGTTGACTCAGCCTTCCGTCCTTCTGTGGTGGGTCAAATGAGGACCCAGAATGTTGGGGGCGCTATGCTGATCCTGTAAACCACTTAGAGAGGGTTGTAAAAGCACTATGAAGCGGTATATAAGTCTAAATGCTATTGCTATTGCTTTCTTTAACCTCTCATAAGAGGGCCGGCTGAGATAATAGATGAACCTTTAGATCTGGAAGGATAGGTCTTCCTTGACTTAAAACCATTCGTTTAGCGACTGTTCAAACTTACTACGACACTTAAAAATAGTGACTAGTGATGATTTATCACACTCAACGACCATTTGGATCGAAAACTGTTGAAATTCAGGCAACTGGTTCATCTATTATGATAATTGTGGTGTTTTACGATTCCCTGGCCTGCAAATTCAACTGGGGAAGCCAGATTGACTGAACGGCTGTATCGATAACTTAACAGCTGTTGTGATTCCCTTAACGACTGTGGCAGGAAATGGTTGTAACAGCGAGCAAAATTTACTGACCAGCTGCTCTTGCTTTGCTGCAGAAATCTGGAAATCCATTGTGTGTGGTTAAGTCAAGGGCTACCCATATGTGTGAATTAACAGCTCATGTTCCTCCATTCCATGGCGGGCTATGCGATCCTAGGATATATTTATTTATTTATTTTTATTTATTTATTAAATTTGTATGCCGCCCCTCTCCGCAGACTCGGGGCGGCTCACAACAGTAACAGAAAACAATATATAATACAAATTCAATAATTAGAAAGCTAAAAACCCATAGTTTAAAAAAAACATGCACACAACATACCATACATAAACAGTATAGCCCTGGGGAAGATATTTCAGTTCCCCCATGCCTGATGGCAGAGGTGGGTTTTAAGGAGTTTGCGGAAGGCAAGGAGGGTGGGGGCAGTTCTAATCTCAGGGGGGAGCTGGTTCCAGAGGGCCGGGGCCGCCACAGAGAAGGCTCTTCCCCTGGGACCCGCCAAATGACATTGTTTAGTCGACGGGACCTGGAGAAGGCCAACTCTGTGGACCTAATCGGTCGCTGGGATTCGTCCAGCAGAAGGCGGTCCCGGAGATATTCTGGTCCGATGCCATGAAGGGCTTTATAGTATAGTATTGTATTACACACACCCTCCCTTCAAAAATTGGTGAGTGGAACAGAATGGCTTCCTCCTGTGATTCCTCCACAGCCCGTCATTTATCATGGTTTGAGTAATTCCTCAAGAGATTCTACAAGCTCAGAAGCAGGTCAAAGGAGCAAGGTATAAAAAATATTGTTCATGTCCACTCAGGACTATTCATCACTATAACATAGCCTCCAGATATACTTACCTGGGACATTAAGCAGAAGTTTTCCAGCAGCTTGGAGTTGGGTGGACTTCAACTCCCAGAATTCCCCAGCCAGCTATTTCAAATACAGTGTTCTCTCGATTTTCGCGGGGGATGCGTTCTGAGACCGCCCGAGAAAGTCGAATTTCCGCGAAGTAGAGATGCGGAAGTAAATACACTATTTTCAGCTATGAACAATATCACAAGCCTTCCCTTAATGCTTTAAACCCCTAAATTACAATTTCCCATTCCCTTAGCAACCATTTAGATTATTACTCACCATGTTTATTTACTAAAGTTTATTTTAAAAAATGTTTTTTAAAGGCAGACTAAAGTTTGGCAATGACATATGACGTCATCGGGCGGGAAAAACCGTGGTATAGGGGGAAAAGCCATGAAATATTATTTAATTAATATTTTTGAAAAACCGTGGTATAGACGTTTCGCGAAGTTTGAACCTGCGAAAATCGAGGGAACACTGTACATTAGTGTATGTTTCTTCCAGATTTTGCTCTAACGTGGAACTTAACATTTTTTCTTACGCCGTTTAATTTTCTTGGGATAATTCCGTCCTGCTTCTGGTTTTTAAGCCTGCCTGTGTGAGTTGCGTGTGTTGTATATTTATATTTGCTCCTTTTTCAGGGCCCCAAAAGTGGCATATAAACCCACAAACATTAATCACCGCAGTCAGTTGCGCCCTTTCAACCTTACTGCGCTCCATCTCACCCGCTCCCTTTTCGTTCATCTTCTTGCAGTTAGAGTTTATGGAGTTAAATCGGCAATCGGTGGATTTATACTTATTTATTGGCCTTAATTTCCCCCCCCCTTCTCTTCAAAATCTGGAAATGACTCCAGGTTAGGCCTTTTCTCTCAGCCTCAAATAAGGAGTCTCAACTTAAGGGAAACTTTGTGTAAAGAGAGAGAGATTAAAATACAGTGATACCTCGTCTTACAAACGCCTCATCATACAAACTTTTCGAGATACAAACTCGGGGTTTAAGATTTTTTTGCCTCTTCTTACAAACTATTTTCACCTTACAAACCCACCGCCACCGCTGGGATGCCCCACCTCTGGACTTCCATTGCCAGCCGAAGTGCCCATTTTTGCGCTGCTGGCTGAGGCTCCCCTCCATGGGAAACCCCACCTCCGGACTTCTGTGTTTTTGTGATGCTGCAGGGGAATCCCAGCAGGGGAATCCCAGCAGCGCAAAAACGGGCACTTCGCTGGCAACAGTAGTCCAGAGGTGGAGTTTTGAGGACTTCAGTGTTTTTGCGATGCTGCGATTTCACTGATGCTCCCTTCGCTGGGAAACCCCACCTCCGGACTTCCGTTGCCAGCGAAGGGCTCATTTTTGCGATGCTGGGAAACACAGAAGTCCGGAGGTGGGGTTTCCCATGGAGGAGAGCCTCAGGGGAATCCCAGCAGCGGAAAAACGGGCGCTTCGGCTGGCAAAAGGGGTGGATTTTGGGCTTGCACGCATTAATCGCTTTTCCATTGATTCCTATGGGAAACATTGTTTCATCTTACAAACTTTTCACCTTAAGAACCTCGTCCCGGAACCAATTAAGTTTGTAAGACAAGGTATCACTGTACCTGTAAACAGGAAATAAATCTTCCCCCAGGTGTTTGGTTATATACAGAAAGTTTTTGTCCCTGGAAGGTGGGAAAATGAAGAAATGTCTTATCCAATATCCCATTAATTTATACGGTGTAATTTTGGATGTTTTATTATGACATTCGATACCATTAAGGTCTAACATTTTGGCTGTATTTCCTAGTTGCGCTCTCTCCCAACCTTTTGCTAAAGTCATTTCTAGAAAATAAATCTCTACATTGGACAGATTTCTTGCTTCATATAAATTACCAAACTCTGAGAAAGCCCTTTCAGGCAATATTTTTCATGGTAGATAAAGCTGTCGGCGGATACTCATCATAGTCCCTAAAAACCAGTAACGAGCAAGATGCTGTTAGACTTTTACATCACTAGAATCTAGTTGGTCCCTGGGTGTAGATTTAGACATTGTAATAGGCTTCAGGTCTAACTCAGCAAAGGTATTCTGATTTTACCTGAGTGTGACTTACTATACTTTCACAGCTTACTCACAGCTAATGGTTCCTAACTTGCCTCTCCCGATTATTGCATTTTTATTCTCTCCTGCAGACTTTCTTGAACCAACGTTCAAGCCCTTGGTTTGACAGTGCATAATTTTATAATGTAATCCTATGCCGGGTATATTTACTCAATTTATATTGGAGTTTACACTCAGGTAAATCTCTATAAGCCGTGCTGATTTTATTCAGATATTTCCTAGGCATTAACTTTTTTTGGTCACTCTCTGTAATGTTGTTGTTGTAGTAGTAGTAGTAGTAGTAGTAGTAGTTAGTAGTAGTAGTAGTAGTAGTATTTGGTAGCTCAGTGAACAGTATTCTCTGGTTTTGACACCTCCCCATATGCAAGGTTGTTGTTTGGTTTCTGTTACGATGGAGAATGGAGGCCCTGAACAGGAAATAACAACGTTCATTGGGCAGATTGCCTCACTGAGTGGCGCAGTGGCCTAAGAGGTAGAGCTCTCCCCTCACAATCGGGCGGGCTTTGAGTTCAATCCTAGATAGTGGCACATATTTCTCTTTCTGGGCACAATGAGAATACATGTGAATGCCCCAACACTTGAGGTTTTTAAGCAGATGTTGGTTAACCATCTGTCTGAAGTAGTGTAGGGTTTCCTGCCTAAGCAGGTGGTTGGACTAGAACAGTGTTTTTCAACCAGTGTGCCGTGGCACACTAGTGTGCCGCGAGACATGGTCAGGTGTGCCGCGAAGCTCAGAGAGAAAGAAAGAAAGAGAGAGAGAAAGAAAGAGAGAAAGAAAGCAAGAGAGAGAGAAAGAAAGAGAGAGAGAAAGAAAGAAAGAGTGAGAAAGAAAGAGAGAGAAAGAGCGAGCGAGAGAGAAAGAGAACAAGAGAGAGAGAAAGAAAGCAAAAGAGAGAGAGAAAACAAGAGAAAGAAAGAGAGAGAGAAAGAGAGAGAGAGAGCAAGGGAGAGAAAGAAAGCAAGAGAGAGAGAGAAAGAGGGAGGGAAGGAGAGAGAGAGAAAGACATAGAGGGAGGTAGGGAGGGAGAGAGAAAAAGAGCAAAAAAGAGAGAAAGGAAGGAAGAGAAAGAAAGAGGGATGGAGAGAGAGAAAGAAAGAGGAAGGAAGGGAGAGAAAGAGGGAGGGAGAAAGAAATAGAGTGAAGGGGAGGAAGAGAGAGAGAGAGAGAATTTTTTTGTCCAAACTTTTTTTAGCCACTCCCCCCCCCCCGCTCAATGTGCCCCAGGGTTTCGTAAATGTAAAAAATGTGCCGCGGCTCAAAAAAGGTTGAAAATCACTGGACTAGAAGACCTCCAAGGTCCCTTCCAACTCTTTTGTTGTTGCTATTATTATTATTATTATTATTATTATTATTATTATTATTATTATTATTATTATTATTATTATTATTATTAATTAGATTTGTATGCCGCCCCTCTCCGAAGACTGTTGTTGTTGTTGTTATTATTACTACTACTACTACTATATCTGCCGAACAAAACTCCGTATTGGCGACAGGGAAGTGCAGACGGCCAGTAAATATTCTGCAAGCTCCATTCAATTGCCCAGGTTCCACCCCGATGCAAGGCATACAAGGTCATTCAAAGACAAACATTGGGCAAGATCGCCTCACATGTACTGAATCTCATTTTAAAATTCTTGATGGAAAACCAGTGTTTTGAGACTGGATGAAATGACTGACGAGACAGGGTGATTTTAATAAAAGGCTAGGATATGGCGAAATAAGAACCCTGGGAGCAGTCGCGTTCTAAATTTAGAGCATCGGTTCCCAGACGTTTCCATGCTTCGTTACATCATGCCTGAAAGTTTTGAAGGAGTCAGAAATGTAGCATTTATAGATGCTAAAGCACATCTTCAGATGCTGCCTAAAATATTGGCCAGAACAAAATCTCAATATATCTTGGATGATTGCCATTTGACTATGATATTTGACTACCCAGGAAAGCCTGTCCCATTAGTAGCTACCATATGCAGCTCAAATCAACAGAAACCAACCACGAAGAAGACCGCCAAACGTGGAGCACACCAAGAGTGAAATCCAGCAGGTTCTGACAGGTTCTGGGGAGCCAGTAGTGGAAATTTTGAGTAATTTGGAGAACCGGCAAATACTACAAAGTCCCAGAGTGGGGAGGGAATGGGGATTTTGCAGTATCCTCCCGCTTGGTGTGGGGAAGTAATGGGGATTTTGCAGTATCCTTCCCCTGGAGTGGGGAACGAATGGGGATTTTGCAGTATCATTCCCCTGGAATGGGGAGGGAATAGGGATTTTGCAGTATCCTTACCCCAGGACTGGGGATGGAGTGGAGATTTTGCAGTATCCTTCCCCTGGAGTGGGGAAGGAATGGAGATTTTGCAGTATCCTTCCCCTGGAGTGGGGAGGGAATAGGGATTTTGCAGTATCCTTACCCCAGGACTGGGGATGGAGTGGAGATTTTGCAGTATCCTTCCCCTGGAGTGGGGAAGGAATGGAGATTTTGCAGTATCCTTCCCCTGGAATGGGGAGGGAATAGGGATTTTGCAGTATCCTTACCCCAGGACTGGGGATGGAGTGGAGATTTTGCAGTATCCTTCCCCTGGAGTGGGGAAGGAATGGGGATTTTGCAGTATCCTTCCCCTGGAGTGGGGAGGGAATGGGGATTTTGCAGTATCCTTACCCCAGGACTGGGGATGGAGTGGAGATTTTGCAGTATCCTTCCCCTGGAGTGGGGAAGGAATGGGGATTTTGCAGTATCCTTCCCCTGGAGTGGGGAGGGAATAGGGATTTTGCAGTATCCTTCCCCTGGAGTTGGGAAGGAATGGGGATTTTGCAGTATCCTTCCCCTGGAGTGGGGAGGGATTGGGGGATTTTGTAATATCCTTCCCCTGGAGTGGGGAGGGAATGGGAATTTTGCAGTATTTTGCTTCCTTGCAAAGTCTGCATTTTGTATGATGATGATCATATTATTATTGTTGTTGTTGTTTTTGCTATTGCTATTATTTCTCACACTTCTTAAAAGCTGAGAATTGTTTTAATTTCCTGATAGACTCGGCTTGGCTTGGCAATGAACTCAGGTTGGCAAATAACACAGTGAGCAATAAGAGGTTATTTGTGCCGTTGAGGGATTTATCCAATAATTTTCTCTCCCAGCGTGACTGCCGATCCCAATATTGTTAGCATCTCTTTTTTAGAGACAAACCTAAACTTAACTTTCCCTCTGACTGTAACCTCAGAAACTCGCTTGTTCCGGTTAGTCACATCCAGGCTGAAATAGGGCAATGGACACATGTGAAGAGTTGAACCCCCTTGTTCATCCTCCAGCAAGTTTAATTCGTTTTTATGGCGACTAACCTTTCTTTATTGAGGTCTTGTGCACTGCCAGCAAGGAGCGTTGACACAACTTCTAGTAGCCGCTTGCTTAAAGGCAGTTTGAACTTACCTGCTGCGTCCTAATAGAGACAGCCCGAGGCTCCAGACGAACCAGAACAATTCCAACTCCCACCCCCACTAAGAACGGGGTCTTAGTTCAAGGGGGAGTCGCTTTTGAATTTTCTACAGTGGGAAAAAAGTAAGATTTTACCTTTAGGCATTTGCAGATGGCACCAAAGTGGCAGGAACAGCCACCACTCCAGAAGATAGGCACAAAATTGACAAACTTGAACAAAGGGTACTGTTGTGATTCAGCCTGAGGCTCCTCAGGGACCGGCTGAATCTCTGCCGGATCCATGCCCAGAGGAGGAGGACAGTGAACAGGAGGGGGAGGACCAGGCAGACGGGGGAGAGGAACGTCAGGAAGAGGAGGAGGGAGAGCAGCCTGAGACCCCCGGGGGGGGGGGGCTCTCCCCAGCTAGTAGCCTGGACTCATTGGATGAAGACGCACAGGCTATAATAGACATGAGGCAGCGACGTGCAGCTCAAAGATGGGACCAGTTAGAAAGGTATTTACATCCCTGAATTGGCAACAGCTGGGTTTGGGTGTGGTTCTCCTCAGCAGGGTTGAAAAGGCAGGCCCGCCCTTACAGTCTTGTGGAGAGTTATCAACTGGGAGTCCTGTGACCTTGCTTCGATTCTCGGCGTCTCTGATCTTGGCTTGTGGCCTAGAAGTCTGGAAGACTTGGGGGAGGCGTGGGTTTTATTATCTCCAGCGTTGTTTTTGCCAGCAAGAATCCTGTTTTATTGCCTGGCCTTTGTGAAACCTCTGTGAAGCTTCAGAGTGTTCCTGTCTGTAAGAACAGTTTTTGTTACCTGTGTTTGCTTTGAATTATATAAACTGCCTTTGCTTTTTACCAGTGTGTCTGGCTACTCTTTTTGGTTGGTGTTGGCTTCTGGGGGGACCCAGACAGAACAGGGTACTATCTAACAAAATGCAATTCAGTGGTGAAAAAAAGTAAGGCTCTACATTTAGGCAAGAAAAACAAAAATGCATAGGTACAGTATACTGTATGTGGCGCATTGCTCAACAGTAGTAACTGTGAGAGGGAACTTTGAGTCCTAGTGGACAACCATTTAAATAGGAGCCAGCCGTGTGCAACAGCTGCCAAAAAAGCCAACACAGTTCGAGGCTGCATCGACAGAGGGATGGAATCAAGATCACATGAAGTGTTGATACCACTTTATAAGGCCTTGGTGAGGCCACACTTGGAATACGGCATTTGTTCTGGGTCGCCACGATGCAAAAAGGATGTTGAGGCTCTAGAAAGAGTGCAGAGAAGGGCAACAAAGAGGATTAGGGGACTGGAGGCTAAAACATATGAAGAACGGTTGCAGGAACTGGGCATGGCTAGTTTAATGAAAAGAAGGACCAGGGGAGACATGATAGCAGCCTTCCAATATCTCAGAGGTTGCCATAAAGAAGAGGGAGTCAACCTATTGAAGGTAGAACAAGAAGCAATGGGTGGAAACTAAACAAGGAGAGAAGCAACTTAGAACTAAGGAGAAATTTCCTGACAGGGGGTTGGACTAGAAGACCTCCAAGGTCCCTTCCATCTTCTTCTTCTTCTTCTTCTTCTTCTTCTTCTTCTTCTTCTTCTTCTTCTTCTTCTTCTTCTTCTTCTTCCTCTTCCTCTTCCTCTTCCTCTTCTTTTTCTTCCTCTTCTTCTTCTTCTTTTTCTTCTTCCTCTCCTCCTCCTCCTCCTCCTCCTCCTCCTCTTCTTGTTCTTCTTCTTCTTCCTACTACTATTACTACTATTATTACTGTACTATTATTATTATTCCAGACCCCTGCTCAAGCAGGTGACTCTAGACCACATTAATCAATCAGAATAGAGCTGGAAATGGGTTGGACTTGAAGACCACCAAGGTCCCTTCTATGTTATTCTATTCTATTCTATTCTTATCCTTTTTGCTAACTAAAAGTCCACCGTAGTATAGATTGCTCTTAGCATTAACTGAGCATTCCTGAGCTCTCAGCATGCTATTCCTGCTTTAATAGGAAAGCTTTTTAAGGGGATGCCCTCTACTGTACTTTTTTTTTGATCCCGGCCTTCTGAATTGATACGTTCTGCTTGCGAAAAAATAAAATAAAATTGCAAAGGATCTATTTGCAAGACTGGAGAGAAAGTCGAAAGGCGCCGGTCCACGTTTACCGCCGTCCACAAAAAGTGACTTCCTCCGGGAGGGCAGCTCACGCCATGGTGGAGGAAAGGCCTCCGCAAGCACATTCGCCTCTTTCCTCACTTCAAAGCCCCCTCCTCTGTTCCTCTTTTTAAAAAAACCCAACGATGCTCCATTGAAGTGGAGGTTGCCATGGAAACTGGCTGCGGAAGGGATGCAGCGGGTGAGGAATGAAGAGGCCCTCCAAACACAGAGGTGGGCTGCGGAGTAGTTGTGGCTGTTGTTGTTTTTTGCCAAAAGGAGGCCTTTCTGCGCACTGCTCAGAAAAATAAAGGGAATACTTAACACAACATAACTCCCAAGTAAATCAAACTTCCGTGAAATCCAACCGTCCACTTAGGAAGCAACACTGATTGACAATCAATTTCACCTGCTGTTGTGCACATTCAACTTTGTACAGGACAAAGTATTCAATGAGAATATTTCACTCATTCAGATCTAGGAGGTGTCCTTTGAGTGTCCCCTTTATTTGTTTTGAGCAGTATATTTTACCAATACGCATTTGACTAAATAAAATAAATAATTAATCTAATGCTCACATTAGAGAAACATCTTTCAGCTGTGGCGAGGGGGGCGTTTGCCCAGGTTCGCCTGGTGCACCAGTTGCGGCCCTATTTGGACCGGGAGTCACTGCTCAGAGTCACTCATGCCCTCATCACCTCGAGGCTCAAATACTGTAACGCTCTCTACATGGGGCTACCTTTGAAAAGTGTTCGGAAACTTCAGATCGTGCAGAATGCAGCTGCGAGAGCAATCATGGGCTTCCCTAAATACGCCCATGTCACACCAACACTCCGCAGTCTGCATTGGTTGCCGATCAGTTTCCGGTCACAATTCAAAGAGTTGGTTATGACCTATAAAGCCCTTCATGGCACCAGAACAGAATATCTCCGGGACCGCCTTCTGCCGCACGAATCCCAGTGACCAGTTAGGTCCCACAGAGTTGGCCTTCTCCGGGTCCCGTCAACTAAACAATGTTATTATTTCACTGAAAGAGTAGTAGATCCTTGGAACAAACTTCCAGCAGACGTGGTTGGTAAATCCACAGTAACTGAATTTAAACATGCCTGGGATAAACATATATCCATTGTAAGATAAAATACAGGAAATAGTATAAGGGCAGACTAGATGGACCATGAGGTCTTTTTCTGCCGTCAGTCTTCTATGTTTCTATGTTTCTATGACAGGATCCGCAAGCAAGATCTCTGTGGTTTTTCTGCTTTCGCGCATGCGCAGAAGCAAAACAATCACCGAAATCTCGCTCATGCACATGTTTCCACGTGAGATTTTTCCTTCTTGCGCAGGTGCAGAAGCAAAAAATAACCGAAATCTCATGAGATTTTGCTTCCTGCGCATACGCAGAAGCAAAATCCTGCTCCGGTGTCCATGTCTGAGCCTCATGGACGCAAAGCTGTGCGCGCAGCTCCATTTTTCCTACTGGAACTATACCGTGGCCCCTACCAGTAGGAACATGATACTGGTCTTCAAGGAGGTACCCACATATTTGGCATCACCCCATCTGCTCCGAAGCACTTCCTTAGCCCTGGGATCTCAAGATATCTCTGCAGCTTCCAATTATCCCTCTTCTAAAAGTAAATGTTTTCTCTTCCCGCGACACAGTTCGCCCCGTAGTTATAATCGTTTCCAACATCCGCGGAACTAATGACAAGGCCCAGTCAGAGGTGACACCCACTATAATCCCATCCCATCTTTGATCCAGGAGCTTCTGCCCTTGTGATGTTTGCCTGGTGCTTCCCAATGAGCGAAACCTGTTTTTCTATCTATATATTAAAAAAAAACCCAACAACCACAGTTTAGCATCCTTTTGAAAGCCTAATAAGGTAGTTTTTCCTTCACGTATATATTTTAAAAGATGTTGTTACACACACACACAAACACACGCACACATATATATACAGTGGTACCTCTACTTAAGAACTTAATTCGTTCCATCAGGTTTTTAAGTAGAAAAGTTTGGAAGAAGAAGCAACTTTTCCCGTAGGAATCAATGTCAAAGCAAATACTGTGTGCAAACCCATTAGGAAAGAAATAAAAGCTCAGAATTTGGGTGGGAGGAGGAGGAGGAGGAGAATTGCTGCTGAAGGAAGAAGGTGAGGTGAGGGGAATCAAAAAAATCCAAAACTTTAAGGCTTTAAAAAAAAAGAGGGACTCTGAGGCGGCGAGGAGGAGCACGTGCCTCCAATACACCCGGTGCAAGGCTGCCTCCCATACAGTGCCCCCATACACTGGCTGCTGCTGCTGCTACCTGCTTCCTCTTCCTTCCCATGCTGAAGGGCTCCCCTCCCCGCTCGCTTCTAGCCGGTGCCTTTCCTTCGCTGTAGTGACTCCCTGGCCGCCCAGAGCGAAGGCAGCGTTTCTTTTCTTTCTTTCTTTCTTTCTTTCTTTCTTTCTTTCTTTCTTTCTTTCTTTCTTTCTATATAATTTTTTTTTATTATTATTATTATTTTTATTATTTTTTTTATTTTTTATTTATCTATTTATCTATTTATCTATCTATCTATCTATCTATCTATCTATCTATCTATCTATCTATCTATCTATCTATCTATCTATCTATCTATTTATTGTTAGAGTTGAAAGGGACCATGACGGCCATTGAGTTCAACCCCCTGCCCAAGCAGGAACCCTATAGTACACCAGTCAAGTGTCAGTTCAATCTTCTCTTAAAAATGTCCAGAGTGTTGGAGTTCACAACGTCCGCTGGTGGGTTGTTCCATTGGTTGATCGCTCTGACCGTCAGGAAGTTCCTCCTTATCTCCATGTTGAATCTCTCCTTGGTCAGCTTCCAGCCGTTGTTCCTCGTCTGGCCCTCCTGGTGCCCTGAAGAATAAAGTGATCCCCTCCTCTCTGTGACATCCCCTTGTATACTTGTAGACTGTTATCATGTCCGCTCTGCCCCTCCTTTTCTCTAGGCTATCCATGCCCAGTTCCCTCAGTCTCTCTTCGTAAGTCTTGGTTCCCAATCCCTTAATCATCTTGGTTGCTCTTTTTTGCACCTTCTCCAGAGTTTCAATGTCTCTTTTGAAGTGTGGTGACCAGAACTGAATACAGTACTCCAGGTGTGGTCGGACCAGGGCGTAGTAGAGTGGTATTAAGACTTCCCTGGTCTTGGAGTGTATTCCCCTGTTGATGCAGCTTAGGATTGTGTTGGCTTTGTTAGCTGCTGCTGCACATTGTTGGCTCATGTTTAGTTGATTGTCCACCAAGACTCCGAGGTCTCTTTCACAGTCGCTACTGTTAAGAGGGGTTTCTCCCAAGTTGTATGTGTGTCCAGGGTTTTTTCTGCCTAGGTGAAGGACTTTGCTCTTGTCAATGTTAAACATCATTTTGTTGGTGTGGGCGCTGGCAGAGGTTTCTCTGGGCGCTGGCAGAGGTTTATTCCTCGTCCAAGCGCCCAGAGAAAGGAAAATGCTTCGTTCGCTCTGGACTGCCAAAGCCTTCTTAAGCACCACCAAAATGCTCCTCTGGCAGCCCAGATGGCCAGAATTAAAGGGGGAATGGCAGGAAACTGGCCGGGCGTTCGTGCTGCTCTAAAATTTCCTGGGAAATTTTTCCAGGCTCGGGTTCTTAAGTAGAAAATGGTTCTTAAATAGAGGCAAAAAAATCTTGAACACCCGGTTCTTATCTAGAAAAGTTCTTAAGTAGAGACGTTCTTAGGTAGAGGCACCACTGTATATGCATAGGCCTGCTCAGAGACTGGAAGTACAGCATCTAAGTGTAGCCATCTGGCAAATCCCTTGTGTTATCTTCTTAATGTCGTTCACTCATCACTGAGAGAAGTTGACTTTCAGATAGGCAACCCGGAAAAAAAAAGTTTTCTATTTAAGATACATTATTAATTTAGTTTATTCAGCTCAGTTATGTAGCATGAGGCTGTATATTCCGCAATAGAGGAGAAGCCGCTACAGGACAAAAATGACCGCTGCTCTTTAAAAATTACGATTTAAACCGACTTGATTTAAATCAAGCCTTTTTACTTAGAGGTCACCAACCTTTTGGACCTCAGGGACCACTAAACTCATAATGTTAAATCCTCAGACCAGTAAAATGATTTTTTTTTTTAAAAAAAAAAGGATAAATAGTATATTTAGTGCAATATTTTTAAAAAATGCAAATTATTTTTCCGCGGACCACCGAAGTTTTCTCGTGGATCACCAGTCGGTGATTGCTGATTTAAATCGTGATTTAAATTGACTTGATTTGAATTCGAATCCACCCTGCTGTGGATTTTATTCTTCTTTTAGGACGGATCCTTGTTCTTAAGCTAATATTTCCACTTGGAAAGTGGGGATTAGAGGAAAGGAGGATGACGGGCAGAGAAAGGATGGGAATTTCAGAGCAGCCAGGAAGGGAAGAGTTATGTCAACAGATAAAAACCCTCCAGTCAATTCCTAGACTAGACAACAAGTTAAATTAGGTAATTTGGGATTAAACACAGACATGCATTGGAGATGTGTCATCCACGTTGTGGCTGTCCTTTGCCAAGTTTTGGAATAATAGCCTTTTAAAAAAATGCCAATCTAATATGTTTGTTTATGAATAGCAGTATCCCCCTCGGGGCTGGGGATGCGAAGGAAGCAGCACATACTTAGCCTTGTTGACCTGTTGAGAAAATTGCACACAAAATATAAAGAGCATCGGAGGCCAGGCTGATAGGTAGGACATGACTTTGATCCTCTCTTGGCCGAGGTTTTCCCGTGGAAGTCGACAATGTGTTTGGTTGCAATTTGAGGGCATTAAAGAGCCCGACAGGCACCGTCACAAAGTCAGTGCTGTGGATGGTGGTGCAATTAAAAAAAAACAACAACAATGCACAAAAACTGATATGTCCCAATATCTCAGGGGTCGCCACAAAGAAGGAGTCAATCTATTCTCCAAAGCATCTGAGGGTAGAACAAGAAGCAATGGGTGGAAACTAAACAAGGAGAGAAGCAACTTAGAACTAAGGAGAAACTTCTTGAGGGTTAGAACAATTAATCCGTGGGACAACTTTCCTCCAGAAGTTGTGAATGCTCCAACACTGGAAGTTTTTAAGAAGATGTTGGCTAACCATTTGTCTGAAGTAATGTAAGGTTTCTTGTCTAAGCAGGGGGTTAAACTATAAGACCTACAAGGGTTACTTACTACTACTACTACTACTACTACTACTACTACTACTACTACTATTATTATTATTATTATTTTCCGAACGCCATCACTCTACTAAACAAATAATTCCCTCAACACTGTCAGACTTTCTACTAAATCTGCACTTCTATTCTACTAGTTTTTCTCATCATTCCTATCACCCATTTCCTCCCATGTTGACTGTATGACTGTAACTTGTTGCTTATATCCTAAGATTTTTATTAATATTGCTTCTTCATTGCTTATTTGACCCCTATGACAATCATTAAGTGTTGTACCACATGATTCTTGACAAATATATATTTTATTTTATGTACGCTGAGAGCATATGCACCAAGACAAATTCCTTGTGTGTCCAATCACACTTGGCCAATAAAAATTCTATTCTATTCTATTCTATCATCATCATCATCATCGTTATCATCATCATCATTATTAAAACTTCATTGGCCAACATTTAAATTTAAATCCCTTCCTTCCTTCCTTCCTTCCTTCCTTCCTTCCTTCCTTCCTTCCTTCCTTCCTTCCTTCCTTCCTTCCTTCCTTCCTTCCTTCCTTCCTTCCTCAATATTGCAGGCTGAGTCAGTCCATATTTCGATCCTGAACGGCTCAAGGTTGACTCAGTCTCCCACCCTTCCCAGGTGGGTAAAATGAGGACCCAAATTGTTGGGGGGCAAGAGGCTGACTCTGTAAACCGCTTAGAGAGGGCTGTAAAAGCACCACGAAGCAGTAAATAAGTCTTAAGTGCTATTGCTATATCTGGAGAAAGAAAGGCGTTGCAGAAACGGTGGCTTTTTGTGTGGGGGCAAGACATAGGGAGGTTTCTCAGCGCTTTGCTTAAGAAGGGTGACCTGTGTAGGCACAAGTCTACATCAGAGGCCCCCCCTGAATCTGGGGCATTGAATCAAGTTCTTTGTTCGCCGTTCTCCAGGCCTTCCACCGAAGGTGGGCTTGGAGGCAGCTACCAACAAACAGATCCCTTCAGCAAGGACCCAGAGGTCACATGGCTGCCTCATTTGAGACACCTACGACAACCTCTTGTGCATTATTTTCTCTTTCCCCAGCTGTGGGGTGTTGAGTTCAGAACTCCTTCTTTATGTCCCCAAATTTTCCTTTGTATACCCACCCGAGGTATTCACTCATTGTGGGTGCTTGGTAGAAGGTCTTTATGCCTTCCTGGGTAATGCCACAGCTTGCAGGAGAATATTTTAATTTTCAGATATTAGCTTGCATCCAGAAATGATGGGCGTTCCATCCCTGGAAGGGTTTCTCTTTTTTTATTTTAAATTAAATTTTTATTCATTATTTATTTATTTTATTTATTTATTTATTGGATTTGTATGCCGCCCCTCTCCGTAGACTCAGGGCGGCTAACAACAGTAATAAAAAACATCATATAAATCCAACACTAAAACAACTAAAAAATCCTTATTGTAAAACCAAACATCCCTACAAACAAACATAACATGCATAAATTGTAAAGGCCTAGGGGGAAAGAATATCTCAGTTCCCCCATGCCTGACGGCAGAGGTGGGTTTTAAGGAGCCTACGAAAGGCAAGGAGGGTGGGGGGTAATTCTAATCTCCGGGGGGAGTTGGTTCCAGAGGGCCAGGGCCGCCACAGAGAAGGCTTTTTCCCTGGACCCCGCCAAACGACATTGTTTTGTTGACGGGACCCGGAGAAGGCCCACTCTGTGGGACCTAACCGGTCACTGGGATTCGTGCGGCAGAAGGTGGTCTTGTAGATACCCTGGTCCGGTGCCATGAAGGGCCTTATAGGTGATGACCAACACTTTGAATTGTGACCGGAAACTGATCGGCAATCAATGCAGACTGCGGAGTGTTGGAGTAACATGGGCATTTTTGGGAAAGCCCATGATTGCTCTCGCAGCTGCATTCTGCACGATCTGAAGTTTCCGAACACTTTTCAAAGGTAGCCCCATGTAGAGAGCATTACAGTAGTCGAGCCTCGAGGTGATGAGGGCATGAGTGACTGTGAGCAGTGACTCCCGGTCCAAATAGGGCTGCAACTGGTGCACCAGGCGAACCTGGGCAAACGCCCCCCTCGCCACAGCTGAAAGATGTTCCATTACATTTCTTAGTGCGTAATATGTATCATGTTGTCTGGGTATTCCATTTGCTTAACAATACATACGAGGGTCGCCAGGAAAGCAATGTACCACTTTTTTTTTCTCAGCCTACAGTAACGGTACGAATGCGAAACTTTAAATATACAGTACATTATTTGAATTGTCAGGAATGCGTGTGTAAATTTTGCGTCTCTTTAGACAGAGAGCGTAGCTGCAGCAGTGTTTCGAAATAGCGTTCGTAAGGGATGGACGTTACAAGCAGCGTGTCGTCATTGAATTTCTCACTGCAGAGAAAGAAACTGTTGGGGACATTCACAAACTTTTGTGCACAGTTTATGGAGAATCTGCAGTCGACATTAGTACATTTAGTCGCTGAGCGCAGAGTGGGAGGCCATGAGAGGTAATTTGCAATAGTGCAGAAATGGCTTAGTGACCAGAACAAGGAGGAGGTACCGACAGGGCATACACATCCTTGTGTCTCGCTGGAGGAAGACCATAAAACGGGGTGGAGGTTACGTGGAAAAATAGGGAGTGTAGAAGAAACATAGAAACATAGAAGACTGATGGCAGAAAAAGACCTCATGATCCATCTAGTCTGCCTTTTTCTACTATTTTCTGTATTTTATCTTAGGATGGTTATATGTTTATCCCAGGCATGTTTAAATTCAGTTACTGTGGATTTACCAACCACGTCTGCTGGGAGTTTGTTCCAAGCATCTACTACTCTTTCAGTCAAATCATATTTTCTCATGTTGCTTTTGATCTTTCCCCCAACTAACTTCAGATTGTGTCCCCTTGTTCTTGTGTTCACTTTTCTATTAAAAACACTTCCCTCCTGGACCTTATTTAACCCTTTAACATATTTAAATGCTTCGATCATGTCCCCCCTTTTCCTTCTGTCCTCCAGACTATATAGATCGAGTTCAGTAAGTGTTTCCTGATACGTTTTATGCTTAAGACCTTCTACCATTCTTGTAGCCCGTCTTTTGGACCCGTTCAATTTTGTCAATATCTTTTTGTAGGTGAGGTCTCCAGAACTGAACACAGTATTCCAAATGTGGTCTCACCAGCACTCTATATAGCGGGATCATAATCTCCCTCTTCCTGCTTGTTATACCTCTAGCTATTACTTTCTGGGCAACCCTCGTCTTAACTTCTTAATCTCCGCCCCCTTTTCTCCCCAAACTCTGATAAAATAGATTCCACTTTTAATATTCCGTATCTTCTTAATCGCTCGTGGTTTTTAAGAGACTGGGCCGTCGCTTGTCTGAGATGGTCTAAGGCAGGGGTAGGCAACGTTGGCTCTTCTATGACTTATGGACTTCAATTCCCAGAATTCCTGAGCCAATCATGGTAGCTGTGAGCTGACATCCACATGTCATAGAAGAGCCAACTTTGCCTACTCTTGGTCTAGGGCTGTGATGGTTCTGTTTCACTTATCAGCAAAAATACATATAATATAAGTGATATTACATGTGATATAAATACATAGTAAATGCACCTTTGCAAAGGGAAACATATAATATTCAAATAGGAAACCCTATACCACTTCAGACAAATGGTAATCCAACATCTTCTTAAAAACTTCCATTGTTGGAGCATTCACAGCTTCTGGAGGCAAGCTGTTCCATGGATTAACTGTTGTGACTATCAGGAAATTTCTCCTTAGTTCTAAGTTGCTTCTCCCCTTGTTTAGTTTCCACCCATTGCTTCTTGTTCTACCCTCAGGTGCTTTGGAGAATAGATTGACGTCTTCTTTGTGGCAACTCCTGAGATATTAGAAGACTGCTCTCATGTCTCCCTGGTCCTTCTTTTCATTAAACTAGCCATGCCCAGTTCCTGCAACCATTCTTCATATATTTTAGCCTTCCGTCCCCCTAATCATCTTGCCTCCAGAAGTTGTGAATGCTCCAACAATGGAAGTTTTTAAGAAGATGGAGAACCATTTGTCTGACGTAGTGTAGAGTCTCCTGCCTAAGCAGTGGGTTGGACTAGAAGACCTCCAAGGTCCCTTCCAGCTCTGTTGTTATTATTATTCTTAGTTGTCCCTCAAATAGGATGTCCCTGCTGTTTAACCACGGTTAACCCGTCTCATCGGAAGCAGATTCCAACCTTGGTTTAGCAATCAAAGAACTCTTTCTGGGAACAGAGATGTGGCTTAGACTGCAGGACCATGTATCCTAGGTAACAAGCTGTTATCGTTGAGAGCTGTTGAATTGACTTTTTTTCCCTCTGGCTTTGGGTGGGGGGGTCGGGGGGGAGAAACAGAAGGTGGTCTAAGAATGTAGGGAACAATCTGTTGATTTTTGTCAAGGCTTTGGCATGACGTCCAGCCCTCCATCCTGGAAAAAAATAACAGGCTGACAAATAAGTTTACAAAGCTCTCCATCAATGATATTTATGGGGTGTGATGGACTATCATGGATGAATTACAACCTAGGAGACAGAAGGATTTTCTTCACCAATTCCCAAGACAGGAGAGAAGGGCAGCCTAGAACAAGAACCTAGAACCTAAAGCACCCGAAGGGCAACCCGGAACAAGAACCTAGAACCTAAAGCACCTGAAGGGCAACCCGGAACAAGAACCTAGAACCTAAAGCACCTGAAAAGATACCTAGAACAAGAACCCAGAATTTAAATCATCTGAAGGGTAACCTAGAACAAGAATCCATAACCTAAGCACCTGAAGGGCAACCTAGAACAAGAATCCAGAACCTAAATCACCTGAAAGAAGGCAGGACAAGGATGGATGGAAGCTAATTGGTCACCATACTACTATATATTCTATTCTGTAGTCAATATATTCTATTCTATTGTATTCTATTCTATTCTCTATATATTCTACTCTACTCTATATATTCTATTCTGTAGTCTATATATATATAGACTATACAAGAACAAGGGGACACAATCTGAAGTTAGTTGGGGGAAAGATCAAAAGCAACGTGAGGAAATATTATTTCACTGAAAGAGTAGTAGATCCTTGGAACAAACTTCCAGCAGACGTGGTTGGTAAATCCACAGTCACTGAATTTAAACATGCCTGGGATAAACATATATCCATCCTAAGATAAAACACAGGAAATAGTATAAGGGCAGACTAGATGGACCAGGAGGTCTTTTTCTGCCGTCAGTCTTCTATGTTTCTATGTTTCTATATTCTATATTCCATTCCATTCCATTCTATTCCATTCTAATTCTATTCTAATCAAGAAGACTTCCATCCTAGGACCAAAGAGGAATTTCTTGACAGTATGAAAAATTAATCAGGTGGAACGTCTGGCCTTCAGAGGTTTCAGGTGGTCCATCACTAGAAGCCTTTGAGAAGAGATTGGACAACAACTTGTCTGTCACGGTTTTGATCTCCTGCTTAAGGACTAGAAGGCCTTCGAGGTCCCTTCCCACTCAGTTATTCCATTGTTCCCTGTCTAGAAGGTTGGAAGACAACAAAGGTCAAAACGTAGCATGATTATGGGTTCACATTCCCCTTCCTCGTTGCATTTTTTTGGAAGAAATTCTGTCTAGGAAATATTTTTCAGGGTGGTCGGTTAAGCACCTAATCTCAGAAGCCCTCAAATGCTCATGGTTGGTGGACCAAGTCTTACCTGCCCACCGAACCCCCAACCAGACACAAGAACATAAGAGCCCTGCTGAATCAGGCCAAAGCCCATCAAGGAGTCCAGCGTTCCACGTCACTCAGTGGCCCACCAATTGTCCATGGGGATCTTGAGCAGAAAGAGAAGGCAAGACCCTCCCTTTCTCTTGACCCCCAACAAATGGGACCCAAGGGAACCCTGCCTGCCTCAACCAACATAGAGGCGGCACATGGACATCCGTTTCAATAACCACCTATAATACACTTGGCATCCATGAATTTGTCTAATCCTGCCTTGAAGCTCTCCAGGCTGACAGTTGTCACGACCTCTTCTGGAAGGGAATTCCATCAACCAAGGACCCTCTGGGTGAAGAGATATTTCCCTTTATTTGTCATCGCTTTCTTACCTATGAGCTTTAGGGAGGGCCTCTCGTCCTAGTATTGGGTGATAGAGACAAGAATTTTTCTCTATCCACCTTTTCTATCCCCTGCATGATTTTATACCCTTCGATCAAGTCACCTCTTAAATGCCGTCTTTCAAGGCTGAAGAGACCAAGGCATTGCAACCTGGTTTCATAAGGGAGGGGCTCCATTTCCTTGATCATTCTTGTGGCCCTTTTTTGCAACCAGGAGATCTGTTGCAGTTAGAGTTGAAGGCGTTTACTTCTACTCCCTTCCTCGACCTCCGTAGAGATACGCCGTTTCCTCTTCTCCCCTTCTCCGGAATCCCTGGTTCTCGCGAACTCTTTAGCCGTCCGGCCGTTCAGAGGCATTGAAGGAGAGACGTGGGTTTAGGGCGCTGCTTCTGCAACCCACCAGAGGAGAAGCAATGTCTCCAAGTTCAACTTGTGATGGGAGCCTGGCAATACGCTTTTGTGTGGAGGACTGCAGAGGGCAGCATCATCCCTGGGATTGCTGGATGCATTTCCTTGGAGGAACCTCTGTCCCACTTCTGCATTGGAGTCAGTTCTCTGTATATATTTTTATTTTTATTTATTTATTTATCTATCAAAAACACGCACAAGGTAGCAGGTATTGGTAGAAACATACACAAAAGCAAAGTATTTTTATTCTATTCTATTCTATTCCATTCTCTATTCCATTCCATATATTCTATTCTATTCTATTCTCTATTCCATTCTCTATTCCATTCCATATATTCTATTCTATTCTATTCTACTCTTAGAGTTGGAAGGGACCTTGCAGGTCATCTAGTCCAACCCTCTCCTGGTGCAGGAGACCCTACATCACACTAGTTAGTACTGGGGTAGGCAAAATTGGCTCTTCTATGACTTGTGGACTTCAACTCCCAGAGTTCCTGAGCCAATCTTACTAGCTGAAGAATTCTGGGAGTTGAAGTCCACATGCACTAGTCCAATAGCACTCCAGTCTTTTCTTGAAAGTCTCTAGTGTTGGAGCATTCACCAAAACTGCAGGCAACTTCTGTTCCACTGGTTGTTCGCTCTCACCGTCAGAAAGTTCCTCCTTATTTCCAGGTTGAATCTCTCCTTGGACAGCTTCCAATGTTGCTCTTGGTCTGGCTCTCAGATGCTTTGGAAAATGATATAGGTACAGGTAAATTAGGTCAATGGGACAGTAAGACAGGGACAATAGGCACAATGGTGTGCTTATGCACGCCCCCTTACAAACCTCTTAGGAATGGGGTGAGGTCTTTGATATATGTATTTTGTCAAGTATGTATTGGTATAACAATGTTTATTTACATGATATTAGTACTAATGGAAGGCATGCTGGTGCACTTATGTACGCCCCTTACTGACCTCTTAGGAATTGGGAGAGGTCAACAGTGGACAGTCTAAGGGTAAAATTTGGGGGGTTAGGTGATGATAGTCAGGTAGTGAGTTCCATGCATTAAATACTCGGTTACTAAAGTCGTATTTCCTACAGTCGAGTTTGGAGTAGTTCACTTTGAGTTTGTATCTGTCGTGTGCTCGTGTGTTGTTGTGGTTGAAGCTGAAGTAGTTGTTGGCAGGAAGTAGGTTGTAGCAGATGATTTCATGGGCTATGCTTAGGTTGTGTTTAAGGCGACGAAGCTCCAAGCTTTCTAAGCCCAGGATATCAAGTCTGGTTGCGTAGGGGATTCTGTTGCGAGTGGAGGAGGGGAGGGCTCTTTAAAGAAATATATAGAAATTTTTAATAAAAATAAAGAAAAATATCAACATAATTTTTTTTAGGAAAAGGGGAAAGTCGTTTTGAAATCCTGGAGCTGGAGATGACATGGAGCTTTCTCTACACGCGAGTCTCAGAACATGTCTGGCACTAGACGAAAGAGGCATGTCAATTCTTAAAGCCAGTTTGCACATACAGCAGTACCTCTACTTACAAACGCCTCTACTTATGAACTTTTCTAGATAAGAACCGTGTGTTCAAGATTTTTTTGCCTCTTCTCAAGAACCATTTTCCACTTACAAACCCAAGCCTTCGAAATTGTAACCGGAAAAGGCTGGAAGAAGCCTCCATGGGGCCTCTCTAGGAATCTCCTGGGAGGAAACAGGGCCGGAAAAGGCAGGGAGAAGTCTCCGTGGGGCCTCCCTAGGAATTTCTTGGGAGGAAATAGGGCCGGAAAAGGCAGGGAGAAGTCTCCGTGGGGCCTCCCTAGGAATCTCCTGGGAGGAAAGAGGGCCGGAAAAGGCAGGGAGAAGTCTCCGTGGGGTTCTCCCTAGGAATCTCCTGGGAGAAAACAGGGCCAGAAAAGGCAGGGAGAAGCCTCCAAGGGGCCTCTCTAGGAAGCTCCTGGGAGGAAACAGAGCCAGAAAAGGCAGGGAGAAGCCTCCGTGGGGCCTCTCTAGGAATCTCCTGGGAGGAAACAGAGCCAGAAAAGGCAGGGAGAAGCCTCCATGGGGCCTCTCTAGGAATCTCCTGTGAGGAAACAGAGCCAGAAAAGGCAGGGAGAAGCCTCCATGGGGCCTCTCTAGGAATCTCATGGGAGGAAACAGGGACCTCCACCCTCCCTGTGGTTTCCCCAATCACACGCCTTATTTGCTTCTACATTGATTCCTATGGGAAAATCGCTTCTTCTTACAAACATTTCTAGTTAAGAACCTGGTCATGGAATGAATTAAATTCGTATGTAGAGGCACCGCTGTACAGGTGAATCAAGAAGCAAAATACTTCTCCAACTAGGCCAGTCGGGGATGCTGAAAGGCATCGGCCCGTTCTCATCACTTTCGCTCTGCCAGACCCTCAAAAGCAGACTTTTCTTTGCCCCCAATCCTTTCTTGGCCCAGAAACCAGGAACAAGCAGTGTCCTTTCTAATCGCTGCTCTGAGCTGAAAGTCTGCTGAGATTCTTAGTCCTCCAGGTCACGCTTGTTCCAAAGGCACATTTTTTAGTTTTTTAGTTTTCAAGCGGCAACTAGACTTTCTGGTTTCTCTTTGAAGACGTTTCCCTCCTCATCCCAGAAACATCCACGAAAGATGAAAGAAGAAAAGGGGAGATAAAGGGATTGCGTTCTACGTCCTTTTTTTGCTTTGTCCTACATTCATTTGCAAATTTTTTTTTTTTAAAAAAAATCAGAATGGTTCTTATGAAACAGATCTGCAAAGCCACCCAGGCTCTCTTTTCTCCTTGAAAAAAACTGCTGAGACGGGCCCCAAAATCTGGAAAATATGGTCTCCCTACCACCTGATAAATGGGAGAAAGAGCCATTGGTGAGCCCCCCAAAAAGTCACAGTAGCACCAAGAAAACACTGGTGTTGTTTTGGATTCAAGTCAACTACATTTGGAGCTGATCCAAGCAAGGTCCTTGTGCCCAGAATATGGTGCAGTGGACTCCGTATATATGTGTGTGTGTGTGTGTGTGTGTGTGTGTGTGTGTGTGTGAGAGAGAGAGAGAGAGAGAGAGTGTTGGGTTGCTTCCGGTTTGGACCGTTTCTTTAGAACTGGTAGCAGAAATTTAGCACCACTCGCTGAACCGGTAGCGATGACCAGTGGTCCACGCTCCCGATCTGGTCCTCTGCTTGCTGCGGCTTACCAGAAAAACCCTCTGTGTATGTGCTAAGGTTTCTGCACATCCTCAGAGGGTCATTTCTCGGTGTTTTGTGCAATGTGATGGGTGCGCACGAGCAACATGCACTTCCGTCGCAATGCGAAGCTATAGGTAAGTGGATATGAGCTGGAGTGGCGCAGCAGGTAGAGTGCTGTACTGCAGGCCACTGAAGCTGACTTGTAGATCTGAAGGTCAGCGGTTCAAATCTCATCACCGGCTCAAGGTTGACTCAGCCTTCCACCCTTCCGAGGTGGGTAAAATGAGGACCCAGATTGTGGGGGCAGTAGCCTAGCTCTGTTAAAAAGTGCTATTGCTAACATGTTGTAAGCCGCCCTGAGTCTAAGGAGAAGGGCGGCATAAAAACCGAATAAATAAATAAAAATAAATAAACTCACCCCTGGTGGGCATGTGTGTGTTTGTGTGTGAGAAGAGAGAGAAAGAAGGAAGGGAAAAAAAGAGAAAGATGGGAAGAAAAAAAGGAAGAAAGGAAAAAAGGAAGGAAGGAAGAAAAAAGAAAGAGAATGGAAGGAAGGAAAGGAGGAAGGAAGAAAGAGAAAAAAGAAAGAAGGAAAGAAAAAGGATGCAAGGAAAGAAAGAAAGGAAGAAAAAGGAAGGAAGGAAAAAAGAGAAAGAAGGAAAGAAAAAAAGAAAGAAAGGAAAGAAGGAAGGAAGGAAAGAAGAAGAAAAGAAAGAGAAAGGAGGAAGGAAGAAAGAGAAAAAAGAAAGAAGGAAGGGAAGGAAGGAAGGAAGGAATATCTTCCTGAAAAATCAACAAAACAGAGAGACTGCAAAGGCTTTGTGGGAAGAAGGCAGTCATCACAGCGTTGTGTACATTGCCAAAACAGAACACAACGCAAAACCCAACCTCTGCATCTAAGTGAGACTGTTTGCACCATTTTTTTTTTTCTCAGGCCTTGCATAAGCGTGTAATTTTCACAGCTTGACGTAACAAATTCCATTTCTGTTATCTGCAAGGAGAGCTAGAAATATTTGGTCCCCACCCTGCCTTGAGCTAAGATTTCAGTGGGTCTTAGATCAGACCTTATCGGCCAGAAAGTTCTTTTTTTCCTTTCTTAAACAGAACAACGATGTTATTCGGAAGCCACTACCTCTCTCTGCTTCTCTCCTTCGATTAGTTTCAATCCATTGCTTCGATATTCGACATCTGATCTCACTTTATCTTGTACAATGGTACCTCTACTTACGAACTTAATTCGTTCCGTGACCAGGTTCTTAAGTAGAAAAGTTTGTAAGAAGAAGCAATTTTTCCCATAGGAATCAATGTCAAAGCAAATACTGTAATGGGTGCGATTGGGGAAACCACAGGGAGGGGGGAGCCCTGTTTCCTCCCAGGAGATTCCTAGAGAGGTCCCATGGAGGCTTCTCCCGACCTTTCCAGCCCTGTTTCCTCCCAAGAGATTCCTAGAGAGGCCCCATGGATGCTTCTCCCTGCCTTTTCCGGCCGTGTTTCCTCCCAGAAGATTCCTAGAGAGGCCCCACAGAGGCTTCTCCCTGCCTTTTCCGGCCCTGTTTCCTCCCAGGAGATTCATAGAGAGGCCCAACAGAGGCTTCTCCCTGCCTTTTCCGGCCCTGTTTCCTCCCAGGAGATTCCTAGAGAGGCCCAACAGAGGCTTCTCCCTGCCTTTTCTGGCCCTGTTTCCTCCCAGGAGATAGGTAGAGAGGGCCCCACGGAGGCGTCTCCCTGCCTTTTCCGGCCCTGTTTCCTCCCAGGAGATTTATTTATTTATTTATTTATTATTTGGATTTGTATGCCGCCCCTCTCCGAAAACTCGGGGCGGCATAGAGAGGCTTCTCCCTGCCTTTTCTGGCCCTGTTTCCTCCCAGGAGATAGGTAGAGAGGGCCCCACGGAGGCTTCTCCCTGCCTTTTCCGGTTACAGTTTCGGAGGCTCAGGTTTGTAAGTGAAAAATGGTTCTTGAGAAGAGGCAAAAAAATCTTGAACACCCAGTTCTTATCTAGAAAAGTTCGTAAGTAGAGGCGTTCTTAGGTAGAGGTGCCACTGTATCTTAAAATGCTATAATTAAATCAGCATAGGCAATTAGCTGTGCATGCTCGACAAGAAATAATGCTTCTTTCCCTTTCGGATTAAAATATTCCCAAATAGAATTCCTATCGGAGAAGCGCCTTCTCTGTAAGGGGGGGGGGGGGGGGGCAGGATTGATATAATTTTTTCTTCCCTCCCACTTGTTTCCTTCACTTCTGTCTAGAATCCGCCTTTGCTTCCCCATTCCCCCCCTTCCAGATTTTGCAAAAAAGTGATGGGCTACATTTAGGAATTGCAAATAACTTTAATTAACATCACGTAGAATCCCAGAAGTATTTTATGGCTCTCTCGCAGTGGATTTATTCCTTAGCTACATAACTGGGGGAGGGGGGGGAGGAAGAGGTTGGGGGCTGCTTCTTCTTTGAAATTCTTGCTGCGTTATGGAAATATTTGGGACTCTGAACTGCAAACGAGGTGTACCATGGTAACCAGAAAATTCTTGGAAGGGACTGAGAAATGAAAAAAAAAAACACCATGTAACATTCCAGTGCTAAATTTCTGAAAGAAAAATCGGGTATAGGGTGGATTTTAAAAAAAGAGAGATCTATTTTTTTTTGCTTGCAAAGAATCTAACTTGAATTCACTAAAGCATTGGGAATAGAGTAAGTTTGTTTTTTTTAAAAATCACTGCAAAATGTTTGGATGTCGCTAATCCTTAAGAAAATCCAAATTCCTTGTGTGTCCAATCACACTTGGCCAATAAAGAATTCTAATTCTATTCTATTCTAATATAATATAATCCTAATAGGTTAATCTAATCCTATTCTATTCTATTCTAATCCTATTCTAATCTAAGCCTATTCTATTCTGTTCTATAAGTTTAATGGGCTTTCCATCGTAGGAAATCCATAGGCAATTGCAGTTTTTATGTTTTAGGAGGAAATGGATATAAAGATTCGAATCCAAATTTAAACACAGGAAGTTACCTGCTGAGTTTGTTTGGTCTGAGTAAGAGTAGGAGAGTCTTCAAAATACAATTTCCCATTTTCCATCCAAAGTGCGATATTTCATTTTCTCTTTTTGACCTCCTAGGGGGCTTAATCCTCCCCACCTTTATTTTTGGCCCTTTGGGGGCTATGGATAATATTTGTGTTCGCATTTATTTAAATAATGCACACCTTAAGTTTTCTTTTTTTTCCAAAGTGGTTGGCAGCCTCTGATCAATAAATCATCAAACCTGAAAAATGCCAGATGGAACAAATTAAAGCGGCGGAGATAATCAGGCACATAAACATTGGCATTGGATCAAAGTTATCTGTCTCCTCCTTTGACAATGAGGATGAGTTAATAGAACACGAGAAGAAAAGGCAGAATTTTTAAGGAAGATCTCTAACGCTTGATAAATTGGGGGGAGGGGGGAGGTTGGCTGCTAATAAAAAGATGTTTTTTCCTTTGGCAAAAGCTACGCCGGTAGGAAAACATCTTAGCCACCCATCCAGGATTTCATAACATCACCTAAAATGCAAATACAGCCTCTACCCACAACAATTCTCAGGTTAGCATACTGTGGGAAGGAATGCTTTAACTCTTAAAAAAAAAAAAAGAAATGCAAGGGGATTTTAATGGCAGGAAACTTTAATAAGATAACCCCATAATAATAATAGTAGTAGTAGTAGTAGTAATAGTAATAATACTAATCTTCGGAGAAGGGCGGCATACAAATCTAATAAATACTACTACTACTACTACTACTACTACTACTAATAATAATAATAATAATAATAATAATATTGCTGTGGCGCAGCAGGTAGAGTGCTATACTGCAGGCTACTGAAGCTGACTGTAGATCTGTAGGTCAGCAGTTTAAATCTCATCACCGGCTCAAGGTTGACACAGCCTTCCATCCTTCCGAGGTGGGTCAAATGAGGACCCGGATTGTGGGGGCAATAGGCTGGCTCTGTTTAAACAAAGTGCTATTGCTAACATGTTGTAAGCCGCCCTGAGTCTAAGGAGAAGGTCAGCATAAAAATCGAATGAATGAATGAATGAATAACTTAATAACTTAATAAATAGTTGTTAATAATAATAATCATCATCATCATAATAATAATAGCAACAACAGCAACAACAGCAACAACAACAGAGTTGGAAGGGACCTTGGAGGTCTTCTAGTCCAACCCCCTGCTTAGGCCAGAAACCCTACATTACTTCAGGCAGATAATTATCCAACATCTTAAAAATTTCCAGTGTTAGAGCATTCACAACTTCTAGCTCTCTCTCTCTCTCTCTCTCTCTCTCACACACACACACACACACACACATGAAATCCTACTCAATTCAAGCCGCAGTTGGAACCTGCTAGCTTTTTACAGATTTTTCCTAAAAGACGAGAGGGGTGGGTTGGGGAAGGAAAGGCGGATAGCCTGGCCCTCGAAAGACCAGGGTATTTAAAAAAATATTTTCTTCGGCCGGCCGTTAGTAAACCTGGAGAAGCTGCTGTTAATGGAAGAGGCTGACCCTCAAATAGCCCAGCACTCCTTAAGGGTCCGTAGGGCCTTAAAAGGTCAACCCAGAGATATTATTAAATTGTGCCCAGTAAGCAGTTGGCACTCGGCGGAGTAATCTAGCCATTGCCCCAGTTGCAATTTCTGAATGTCACTCAAAGGTGACACCCCCCCCATCTCCACCAGCTGTAGAAGGAGGAGGAGGAGGAGGAGGAAGAAGAGGTTAGGGCAGTGAAAGGTGTCAGAAAAGAGCACGGTTTTGTGTCTACCTCTGATTTGGGCATTGAGGGTCTCCCTGCCTCCTAAATTTGATAAGGAAACGGTTCCAGGTCCTCCCCATAACAATAACAATAGCAACAGAGGTCTTCTAGTCCAAGCCCTTACTACTTCAGACAAATGGTTATCCAACATCTTCTTAAAAACTTCCAGTGTTGGAGCATTCACAACTTTTGGTGGCAAGTTGTTCCACTAGTTAATTAACTGGTTAATTAACTAGTGGAACAGCTAATTAACTGGTTAATTAACCTCTGACCTAGATCAAGAGGTCTTTGGCACACAAGAAAGGGATGGGGGAATTCTTTCCCTATTTACTCTAGGCATCCGTCCATCCATCCATCCATCCATCCATCCATCCATCCATCCATCCATCTATCTATCTATCTATCTATCTTCTTTCCCTACTTACTCTAGGCATATCCATCCATCCATCTATCCATCCATCCATCCATCCATCCATCCATCCATCCATCCATCTATCTATCTATCTTCTCTCCCTACTTACTCTAGGCATATCTGTCCATCCATCCATCCATAAATCCATCCATCTATCTCTTTCCCTACCTACTCTATGTATATCCAGGGTGTCCAGCAAACCTGGAAAACAGGGAAATCAGGGAATTATTAAGGAATTTGTGAAAAAAACAGAATAAATCAGGGGGGAAAAACCAAACTGTATTAAAGGTCAGAAGAAAATCATGTAAAAACAAAAAACCACACGGATCGCGCTGCCTGGCGGAGTCCAGCAAAAATGAGCATAACTGTGGCAACAACTAGCTTTCTCAGCTACCGATAATTCTCCATGGCTTAGCCGTTTGGTATGACATCATCTACGACCGTGCCTTAACTAGATCGCACGTTACAGGGAAATGTCAGGGAAATATCAGGGAATTGCTTTTCCCCTGGCCACTCTGATATCTGTCCGTCCATCCGTCCATCTGTCCATCTCCCAGAGAAAGCCTTGTCCTCTGTATTCGGCTTCCCTGCCATGTTATCTTCTCGGCCCCGTTTCTTCTTCTGTTTCAATCTTCAGCCAGGCTCCTTTTCTTGAAAGACGAATCTTCCAACAAGGAACTGGATACTGTATATTTAATCTGGAGAAGACCAAAGGAAATTTGATAGCACATTCGGAATATACTGTTACCTGGAAAATAACACAGATATACCATTTTTTGTTACCTTGGGCACGATCTAACCATTCAGGAGGGGTAAACTTTGATTGGCTGTGAAGGATCTCCAAATGACAACAGCATTAAGACAACGTCGTTGGTCATCTCTAGTGTTTGGGCTAGAAGCCTTCAAATAAAATACACTGCTCAAAAAAACAAAAGGGTCAGTCAAATAAACACATCCTAGATCTGAATGAATGAAATATTCTCATTGAATCCTTTGTTCTGTACAAAGTGGAATGTGCACAACAGCAGGTGAAACTGACTGTCAATCAGTGTGGCTTCCTAAGTGGACAGTTTGATTGCACAGAAGTTTGATTTACTTGGAGCTATTTATTTATTTATTCATTCATTCATTCATTCATTCATTCATTCATTCATTCATTCATTCATTCATTTATTGGATGTGTATGCCGCCCCTCTCCGCAGACTTGGGGCGGCTAACAACAGTAATAAAACAGCATATAATAATAATCTAATGCTAAAAACAGTTAAAAACCCATTATTATAAAAACCAAACATACATACAGATATACCATGCATAAAACTGTAAAGGCCTAGGCGGAAAGAGCATCTCAATTCCCCCATGCCTGGCGGCAGAGGTGGGTTTTAAGCAGCTTATGAAAGACAAGGAAGGTGGGGGCAATTCTAATCTCTGGGGGGAGTTGGTTCCAGAGGGCCGGGGCTGCCACAGAGAAGGCTCTTCCCCTGGGTCCCACCAAGCGACATTGTTTAGTTGACGGGACCCGGAGAAGACCCACTCTGTGGGACCTAACTGGTCGCTGGGATTCATGCAGCAGAAGGCGGTCCCTGTGTGTTGTTTAAGTGCTCCCTTTATTTTTTTTGAGCAGTGTATAATGCAGCCAGCAGATAGGTTCCTCCAGTTCTGGTTTGCCTAGATGTGATTCTTTGATAGCTATCTGCCATATTTTACTCCTCGGTCTCCTGCGCACCCTACTTCTGTATGTTTAAGTCACAGCTAATAAGGCAGCAAATTTAGGGATGGTTTTTTAGTGAACATGCTCTCTTTGGGTTTGTTACACATCCATTTAATCAAGCAATGTATTAGCGTGTCTGTGCTTAAGCTATAATTTATCTGGCGCACTCTGAAATTTAGCAAAGTGTATTGAAGAACCCTCTGTATTATTCATCACTTCTCTCAAATTAACCAGGAAGCAGAGAGAGAGAAAGAGAAGAGAGAAAGGAAGACCGAGCGTAGAATTTAATTCACAAAGTTGGGGTGGGGGAGTTTTAAAATGTGGCGACAGTTTTCCTTTGGTCTGAATATAAGTACAAAAGCACTTCCTGTATTTTTTGGAGTATAAGACGCACTTTCGTTTTGGGGGCAGAAAATAGAGAAAAGAATCTGCTTACCAGATAGTCATCTGGCTAACATCCTTAGTCTGGTCAGTTTCAGCACATTATTTTATCCCCTGGTTAAGGGCTTTTAAAAAACCTTATTTGGAGAGAGTAACAATGAAAGAGCTTGCAAGCCAGTAAGTGCTGGGAACATTGTTAGCACCTGGTTAGGGCTGGGAAGAAAAATTCTGAGCAAGTAGAGCAATGGAAAAAAAACCCTGCAAAGACTTAGGTCTTGGAAAATATTCTTCGCAGAGAATAACAATGAAAGAGCTTGCAAGCCAGTAAGAGCTGGGAACATTGTTAGCACCAGGTTAGGGCTGGGAAGAAACATTTGGAGCAAGTTAGAGCAATGAAAAAACCCCCGGCAAAGATAGGGCTTGGAAAACAGTCTTAGCAGAGAGTAACAAAGAAAGAGCTCGCAAGCGGTGAGAGCTGGGAACATCGATAGCACCTGGTTAGGACTGGAAAGAAACTTACTTGGAGCAAGTTAGAGTAATGAAAACAACTCTGCAAAGACTTAGAGCTTGGAAAACATTCTTCGCAGGCAGTAACAATGAAAGAACCTGCAAGATAAGAGCTGGGAAGATCGTTAACACCTAGTTAGGACTTGGGGGGGGGGGAAGCTTTGAAAAAAGCTAGTCCCAGCCTCTTTTAGGGAGGAAAAGGGTGCGTCTTATACTCAGAAAAATACAGTATATAACACACTCTATGAGCTTGCCATAATAATAATAATAATAATAATAATAATAATAATAATAGTAATAGTAATAGTAATAACAACAACAAAACAACAACAACAACAATAATAATAATGCAATTTACTATGTGCAAATGCAGAAGTTCTTTTGGGATGGAGTAAGTTCTTTGCCAGAGGTTCTACAAAATATAGAATTGTACGGTTTTAGAAAACTGTCATGTTTAAAGTAAAGACCAATGCGTACCACGCTACGCTGGTTCAGAGTTAGAAAAAAGCATATTTCAAATAGGTGCAATTATAAAAATCACACTCATTTTATTTCTTCGATGCTGAAGTCACTCGGGAACGCCAATAAATCAAATAACCTGGTTGCTATAAAAAGCGCAACCGTTTTAAAGATCGCACGCCAGAAAGAGAGACCTAGATTTCGTAGCCGATGGAATCTGTGCTTAAAATTATCTTGTTGGCTCATCTTAATCACTTTGTAATTATCGTTTGCGTTCCCATATCAAACACAATAGGCAAGCACTCATCTTTTGTACTTTATATGAAAGTGCATAACATAATTACAAGGTAATTAACCGAAGATGAGCCAATAAACAAAAACTTAAAGCCGCAGAAGAAAATGTTTAATATACTGTACTCACATCCTGCCTGGGTTTTACCAGATAAATCATACTGATTACAATAAAAGGAAGATGCTGGCAAGTGTATTTGGTAAAACCCGAAGGAGTAGTCTAGTCTGTCATTAAAAATATTTTTTTTGTATTTTTCCACTTCAACTCCATGACATTTAATGTTATTCATCAAACATGCTCCTCCTTCCTTCCCTACCTGTTGGATAACCATTTGTCTGGTGTAAGATTTCCTGCCTAAGCAGGGGGTTGGACTAGAAGACCTCCAAGGCCCCTTCCAACTTTGTTTATTCTACTCTACTCTATAATAATGATGATAATAATAACAGAGTTGGAAGGGACCTTGAAGGTCTTCTATTCCAACCCCCTGCTTACACCACTTCAGATGGTTATCCAACCTGCTTAAAAACTTCCAGTTTTGGAGCATTCACAACTTCTGGAGGCAAGCTGTTCCACGGATCAGCAGTTCTGACTGTCAGGAAATTTCTCCTTAGTTCTGAGTTACTTCTCTCCTTGTTTAGTTTCCACCCATTGCTTCTTGTCCTACCCTCAGGTACTTTGGAAAATACTTTGACTCTGTTCTGTCGAGCTCTCTGGTAGAATCCTCCCCAAAATGCAGATACAATTTCAGACACACAGACGTTTGAAAATTCAAAACAATGTTCTTTATAATGAAAATTCACTTAAACCAAGCCCTCTTTTGGGATAGCAAAGAGCACTTGTCTCCAAACAAACTGGTAATTGGTACAAGTCCCTTATCAGTTCTGTGATACTTAGCTTGCAGCTGTGAGGCAATTCACAGTCCTTCTTCTTTCACAAAGTGAAACACACTTTGCCCTGGTTTAGTTTCAAAGCGGGGAAAAATCAGCACACAAAAGGTCCAAGTCAATAAAGCAGTCACGAAACACAACGATCAGATAATCCTCCACAATGGCCAAACCCACAGACTGCTCTTTATAGCAGCCTCACTAATTACCACAGCCCCACCCAACCACAGGTGGCCTCATTTTCTTTGATAATAATCTCTCAGTTGTTGTTGCCTGTGCATCGCTCTCCGCATGCGTGGCTGTATCATTAACTCTTGTTCTGAATCCAAGGAGGAGCTAGATAATTGATCTCCTTCTGAGCTGTCTGCCACACTCTCCTCTTCCCTGTCACTCATGTCTTCTTGGTCAGAGGAGCCTTCATCAGCAGATTCCACCGGGGGCAAAACAGGCCTGCAGCATGTGGATGTCTCCCCCACATCCACAGTCCTTGGGGCAGGAGCTGGGCCAGAACTAACCACAACAGACTCCTTCTTCTTTGTGGCAACCCCTGAGATATTGGAAGGCTGCTATCATGTCTCCCCTGGTCCTTCTTTTCATCAAACTAGCCATGCCCAGTTCCTGCAACCGTTCTTCATATGTTTTAGCCTCCAGTCCCCCAATCATCTTTGTCGTTCTACTCTACCTATAAAATTTGGAAATCCCACAATGCTAAAAGAATGAAGATATGCGGGAGGGTCTTCGATGGAATGAGAGGGGCCTTAAATCCCCAGCCCAATCCATTCCTGGAAGGAACTTGGTGGTACAGTACATTGCCATTTTGCAAGCCCCCCCCCCCCCCCTCTGTTCATGGCAAAAAAGCAAGCATCCATATCCAAAGCTGCTCTTTAGGAACCGCATCTAAGCACGAAGCTCATCGTCACTTTAAATAAACATATTAGACTGTAGTAATTGCTGGAATGCAATCAGTCTGTACAAACCGAATCAACACATGGCCTCCAATCTAATTTTAGAAGACACCACCACCACCCTCTCTCTTTTGGTCTCCTAAGCATCTGTGGCTTAAAATATCTTGTTCTTCCTAATAAAACGAAGAAAAGAGGGAAGAGAAATTTCACCTGCATCCAAACTCACTTATTATTATTATTATTATTATTATTAGTAGTAGTAGTAGTAGTAGTAGTAGTAGTACCCTGTTTCCCCGATAGTAAGACACCCCCGATTGTAAGACGTATCGGGGGTTTCAGGGGGGTCGGCTAATATAAGCCATACCCTGAAAGTAAGACATATGTCTTACTTTCGGGGAAACACGGGGGTATTGCCGCCTCCCTCTCATCTAGCTGCGCGCCGCCTCCTGCCCACGTCCGCACCGTCCCCCTCTCCATACGTCGCCGCGTCTGCCACCTCCCTCTGATCTTAATGAGCGCCGCCTCCTGCTCACTTCCGCGCCGCCCCCCTCTCCATACGTCACCGCGCCGTCCCCCTCTCCATACGTCACCGCACCGTCCCCTGCACTTGTCACTGCCGCCTCCTGCTTAAAATACGGTAATGCACACAGTATTAATCATATATCAGTAAAATATACACACTGGCATACTGGGGTATCATCTGCTGTTTTGTGGTGAATACAATACTGTTCAGGTTGTTAATAAATGTTAATTTTATGGTTAAAACAAAAAAATTGACAATTTTTTTTCCAATATAAGACATACCCCGAAAGTAAGACATAGTGGGGCTTTTGGGGATAAAAAGAAAGTAAGACACTGTCTTACTTTCGGGGAAACACGGTATTAATATTAGTATTACAACAATACAATACAGCAAATGAGGTCACTATGCTGGATTCTGTATTTCATCCCCAGTGGGGCGCTTCCCAAGCACCTAGGACTGTGTGATGTAGCGGCGAATTATGTGTGCTGATCCCAGCAAAGCGGCCTTTTGCAATTGACAGGTGGAGATATTGTCAATTCCGATGGTTTTCAAATGTCCGCTGGGATCCTTTGGCACTGCGCCCAGTGTGTCAAGGACCACTGGGACTATTGTTGTTGTTGTTATTAATATTAATATTATCATTTATTAATTACTTTTATTTAATTGTATTAATTAATTTTATTAATTAATTTCATTTATTAATCATTCATTCATCATTTATCATGTATTATTTTGACTAATGTACACAGCGAACAAGATTTATATGCTGGATTTCGTATCACAATATCACAAGTCACTTCGCAAGCGTCTAGGGCTGTGTGATGTATTTTCGTATGATGCGCGCAGAACCAAGTGCGGTGGCCTTTTGCAACTGGCAGATCATGATTTTGACCATGTTTATGGTTTTCAAATGCCGGTTGAGGTCTTTTGGCACAGCACCCAGCATGCCCGTTACCACTGGGACCACCTCTACTGGTTTATGCCAGACTCATCATAGTTCAATTTTAAGATTATTATTATTATTATTATTATTATTATTATTATTATTATTATTATTATTTATTAGATTTGTATGCCGCCCCTCTCCGGAGACTCAGAGCGGCTCACAACAACACAGTACAAATCCAATGATTAAAAAACAGTTTAAAACCCTTAATATAAAAACAGTCATACATCCTAGACAACCATGCATAAAATGGAACGGCCCAGGGGAATCAATTTCCCCATGCCTGACGGCAGAGGTGGGTTTTAAGGAGTTTGCGAAAGGCAAGGAGGGTGGGGGCAGTCCTGCTCTCCGGGGGGAGTTGATTCCAGAGGGTCGGGGCCGCCACAGAGAAGGCTCTTCCCTTGGGTCCCACCAGATGACATTGTTTCGTCGACGGGACCCGGAGAAGGCCAACTCTGTGGGACTTAATCGGTCACTGGGATTCGGGCGGCAGAAGGCGGTCCCGGAGATATTCTGGTCCGATGCCAAGATCCTGATACCGGCTAAGTTTTTCTTGTTTTCCATGAATTCGGCTGTCGCCTGGTATGGCGATATCAATAACCCACACTTTTTTCTTTTCCTCAATCATGAGGTCTGGTGTAATTGTGTATACATATATATCTCCAATCAGGCTTCCTCTATTGAGTTGGGCTAAATTAAGCTGAGAAAGTAAGAACATGGCAAATGCCATTGCTCGTGACAGATTCTTAATGAATTGCTTAAAATGAGTGTCATCAGTTTAGGATTATGTAACCAGCCCCAAGCTTGATTATCACTTCTTTCTCCCACCAATGGGAGGAGATGCGAATTAGCACCTGCAAAGTCACAGCAGACTGCCGGCCATGATTCAATTCAGAATGTGTCAGCCTGTTTTAGAAGAAACCGGTAAGTTTCCTACTGCTTTCGATCTATAACCCAAGCACGGCATAGAAGGAAAAGAGGCCAGGGAAGGAAATGGAGAACTAAAAGCCCCCTTGGGAGGGTTTCAGAGGGAGTAAAAAATCTGCAAGGGGAGAAGGCAGTAGGCAGGAGTGCCTCCTGAGTAGAAATCCGGGTATACAGTGCTCCCTCGATTTTCGCGGGGGATGCGTTCCGAGACTGCCCGCGAAAGTCGAATTTCCGCGAAGTAGAGATGCGGAAGTAAATACACCATTTTTGGGTATGGACAGTATCACAAGCCTTCCCTTAATACTTTAAACCCCTAAATTACCATTTCCCATTCCCTTAACAACCATTTACTCACCATTATTACTGGTACTCACCATTGAATAAGACACTTAGTGATCCTGATGTTTATAAACATAATTATTTATTAACAATAAATATTTTTTTCTGTTATTTATTTGCAAAAATTATTAGTTTGGCGATGACATATGACGCCATCGGGTGGGAAAAACCGTGGTATAGGGAAAAAACCACAAAGTATTTTTTAATTAATATTTTTTGAAAAACCGTGGTATAGGCTATTCGCGAAGTTCGAACCCGCGAAAATCGAGGGAACACTGTATACATAGTACCGTATTTTTCAGAGTATAAGACTCACTAGAGTATAAGATACACCTTAGTTTTGGGGGAGGAAAATGGGGAAAAGAATCTGCCTACCAGGTGTTCATCTGACTAGGGTCCTTAGTCTGGTACAGCTTCAGCACATTATTTTATCCCCTGCTTAGGGCTTTAAAAAACCTTATTCAGAGCGAGTAACGACGAAAGAGCTGGGAATATTGTTAGCACCTCGTCAGGGCTGGGAAAAAAACTTATTTGGAGCAAGTAGCAATGAAAAAAAAGCCTGCAAATACGTCTAGATTTCACCTTCTTAGTTTTTAATTCACATAAATAATCCAAGAGCCAAATCCAAACAGTCATTGCTCACATTGAAAAGTTGACCTCTATCACAAGACTAACCCTTAAATAGCCAAAAGGCGTAGCCAAGTGTTCCAGAGATCTATTCACGCAGAGACCTCCTCCTGTCCAGCCGCTCCTGTCTACTGACACTCCTGCGCACTCTTGCATCAAGAAGAGGCTCCTCCTCTTCTCCTGAGTTACTCATGGGGGCCTCTGGAGGTGCAACAGGCCCTGGTTGGCTTTCAGCCACATCCTCTCCGCCCTCCTCGCTATCAGACTTGGGTGCCATGTACACTGGCCTAGGATACCAACCCACATCCATCTCTCAGTCTTCATAATCCATGATCAGCTGTGCAGGACGCAGAACAGGCTGCAATAGTTTCCCCCTATCTGTGTCGGGACGGGTGTTCAACGACATTGTCGGACACCCAGTACGCCTCCAGTGCAGTCACACTTGGCTACACAACGCAGTGTCCTATGCTTCCCCCTCCCTCCCCATATGTCTTGCCTTTGCTGGAGAGGAGAGGCGAAGATGGTGATGACCCGTCAACCCACCTGCCTGGATGGTCACAATGCCCCCGTGTTTGATTCCGTGCAGCGGAGGACTGCCCGCCACCGGTGCTACTGGTGCGCTCCCAGTGGGCATGCATACATCCGGTACGGGCGCATCTGGGCACAAGATTCAGTTTCCTGCCCATGCGCAAACCCCAAATCTCACATGAGGATGCATGCGCGAGCGAACAAGATTTTGGCAATTTTCGCTGCTAATTTTGCTAAAATCAGCAACAATTGCCGAAATCTCGCTCATACGAGCATCCCCACACATGCGGGCACATGTGCAGAAGCCAAATATCACGTGGGGGCGCATGCATGCCAGCTGGGGGCGCGCAGCTGCACATACATCCAGGAATTGTTGTTGTGAGTCGTCCCGAGTCTGCGGAGAGGGGCGGCATACAAATCTAATAAATGATTATTATTATTAATTATTAATTTACTGCTCTATAGAGTGGCCCGTCCCGGAAGCAGCCCATCGCTAACTCCATGCCTCTCTTTTAACACCTGTCATTGAGAAGGGACTTTGTGGCGCTTCCCATCAAGCTGTGGACGCTGGGGAGGTTTCGAGCTTCCAGGCCACCAGGGGAAGTGGGGGTCACGTCCCCAAATTTTTTTTGGGGGGGGGGGGAGGAGCTCTCCACTTGGCAAGTATCTATCAGGAGGAAGGCATCCAAGAAAGAAGAGTAAATAGCTGGCAGATTTGATTTTTGCCAAGTCACACATATACACACACAACACACACACATTACCTTATCCTCCCCGCGAGGGTCCCGTGCACACCGTTTGAGTCTGCGGATAGGGATGTAATTTAAAACTACCTTCTCACACACCGTGCCAGCTCTTGATTCGCGAGCTCCAGCACAGGGGGGGATGAGAGAGAGCGAGAGAGCGAGGAAGAAGAGAATGCAGGAGCATTTGTATTGCAACCTAAGCAACTGAGCACCAAATTTTTTTTAAAAAAGAAAACTCCAATCGTGGAGAAAACATGGAATTAGGATCTCTACCGCAAAAGCACAGTAGGTGGATTTAAGCCTTCGTTACGGTGTTTTGGGGTGGGTGGTTTTTTTTTGCTACCATCTCCTTTTATTTATTTGACTTGGTTATTATTGTTTCCTTCTTCTTGGTTATCAGCAAATAGTCATCCTGTCTGTCTCTCTCTTTCCATCCATCCATCCATCCATCCATCCATCCATCCATCCATCCATCCATCCATCCGCCTCTTATATATGTCATCCGATGCCCCTCATTAAAAGTGCAGGCGTACATTGGGCTCCTCTGGTGATTTATTCCTGTGCGCTGGCTTTTCTTTTCTCCCTCCCCACACATTCCCCTATAGATACCGCTAAGGTTTCCTTTCGGACCCGAGAGGGCTCCTCGGCTTTCAATACGGGCTGCCCTCCCGCTCCGTCGTCCCAGCCTCCCGTTGCCCAAAGTTTGGGGGGTTTTTTGTACGACAAATCTATTGGCTGCAAAGAGGAAAACAGATTTTTTTTTTAAAAAAAAAACAGGGTGTAGGGTGAGAAGCTGTCACTTCTCCCCATCTTTGGGGGCAGGGACGTGCGCTGGGTGCAAAAAATGTGCCTTCCAAACTTTATCCACTCTTTGGTGACGAGTGTGACGGGTGGGGGGAAAAGGAGGGGGAGGCGCGTGTGCCAAATTACTGCAGCAACCGATGCTGTTTTGAGTCGGGGTGGGGACCAGTTTACTCAGCCAATGCATTTTCTGTCGTTACTTTGGGTTGGGGGGGGGGGTGTCAGTTCCTTGATGTGTCTGATGCCCGAACCAGTTTCCTCCCGCTGCCTTTCTATACGTGGGTTCTGTTTGTGTGCCTGAGCAGCGGTTGTGTGCGTGCGAGACAATGCCAGAAGCGTGCATTATCTCACAGCTTTGGCCATCTCACCCCAGCCTTGCCTGTCGTACGAGGCACCAGGTGAAACATTAGGACAGGACCTCTAATGACCCACCTGGGAGAGATGAGTTGCAGCTACCCCAGGAAGGGGAAGGAAGAAGATACCGCAGGGGAGACAAAAAACCAAGAGGACTGAACCACTCGGAGGGTGTGGAGATGTGAACCCAGCCTGACCACATGTCTGCCGAGAGATTTTTTGGGGAAAGATGAGACCTGTTTACCAGGATTTATATACTGCTCAAAAATAAATAAATAAAGGCAACACTCAACACCTCCTAGATCTGAATGAATAAAATATTCTCACTGAATACTTTGTTCTGTACAAAGTTGAATGTGCACAACAGCAGGTGAAATTGTTTGTCAATCACTGCTGCTTCCCAAGTGGACAGTTGGATTTCACTGAAGTTTGATTTACCTGGAGTTATATTGTGTTGTTTAAGTGTTCCCCTGATTTATTTATTTTTTGAGCAGTGTACTATCTGCCGTTGTTTCCTTTCACAAGTACTTAGTTATGACCTGGATTCGCTGTCCGAAAGTCAAGTCTTGGGCAACTTGAAAAGGAATGGAATGGAATGGAATGGAATAGAATAGAATAGAATGGAATAGAATTCTATATTGGCCAAGTGTGATTACACACACAAGGAATTTGTCTTTGGTGCAGATGCTCTCAGTGTACATAAAAGAAAAATATATACGTATTTGTCTAGAATCATGTGGTGCAACACTTAATGATTATCATAGGGGTCAAATAAGCAATGAAGAAACAATCAATATTAATAAAAAACTTAGGATAGAAGCAACAAGTTGCAGTCATGCAGTCCTAGGTGGGAGGAAAAGGATGATAGGAATGATGAGAAAAAAATTAGTAGTAATAGTAGTGTAGACTTAGTAAAAGGTTTGTCAGTGGTGAGAGAATTGTTTAGCAGAATGCTGGCATTCGGGGGGAAATTGTCCTTGTGCCTAGTTGTCTTGGTGTGCAGTGCTTTGTAGCGATGTTTTGAGGGCCGGAGGTGAAACAGTTTATGTCCAGGATGTGAGGGGTCAGTAAATATTTTCACAGTGCAGACTTAGTGAAAACGGCTGCATTTTGGTTCTTTTGATCACCCGTTTTGTTATTTCTCCGGGTTGAGATAATACACTATGAGACATCGACACCCTTTTGTTGTTGTTGTTGTTGGTTGTTGCCTGTGGCGTGCCTTAATTCCCACTCTACCATAAAGAAGAGCTGGCGTTTTGCTTCGGGGATCCACTCTTTGTCTGTTTGTGTTTTGCTGAAATCCAAAAAAAACCCAGGTTGGCTCCCTGCTGCCTTTCTTTTTACCTTTACTTTTATTTTTATTTTTTGAGCGGAGAAGGTATAAACGGGAATGGACAAACGGCTGCCTCTAAGCACTCTTGTTCTCACAATTTTTATTTTATTTTATGTACTCTTTTTTTTTTGCTATTCAGTGACCTCAAAAAGAAAGCAGAAATAAAGCCAAGAAGCCGGTCCTCAGCATGAAAATTAGTTAATTTTGGTTAGGAAGGTTGGAGATTTTTCTGCAGCGAAAGGCAACAGTGGGGTAGCCTTTCCTTCATCCTGGGATGGAGATTATTCCACCCCATGTAACCAAACGTCGCTTCCTGCCCTCCTGGAGGGAAACAAGCAGGTGGAAAGGCCTTCCTTTCTGCCATCACCTGTCCCAGCGGCCTCGAAGCAGCTACGGCCTCCATCCAGGTCGAGGCCGGAGTCGAAACCCGCTTCCCGCCAGGTTCTACACCAGCCTTTCTTCCTTGCAAAGCATCCTCCCTCTCCTTTTAAAAAAGTCCTAAACCCACGTGGTTCGACCCATATGTGGCCAGGTAAAGATTTCAGAGGATAATCAGAATTGCAGGAAAAAACAATCGCTGCCAACCTGCCTTCCACTGAGGACCTGTAGACTGCACCAGTAATGGGCAGCCAAACTTTTTACTGCCACGCTGTGGGTGTGGCTTATTTTGTGGGTGTGGCTTAATGGTCATGTGACTGGGTAGGAGTGGCTTGCCAGCCATGTGATCAGGTGGGAGTGGCTTGATCGATCATCATTATTCAAGTGAACTGTCCTCGACTTACAACCTTACCAGTGTCGTTCGCTGGGGTGAAAATTTGCTTTGTGTTTCCCGCGCTGTCTCCCCCTCCAATCTCAGGCTGAGTAGCTAGGCAAACAGGTGCTGCCAGAAGCATAAATGCTGCCAGCGCCGTTTCCATCCATGCCTTCTGCTTGCATCTCAGGCGAGAGGTGGCCGCATGAGGCTGGACGGGAGCCGGGCAGGAGAGAAGGAAGCTCGTCCAAGGCCAGGAAGGAGGAAGGAGGAAAAAAGCAAGGAGCGCAGATGCAGCAGCAGCAGCAGGGAAAAAGGAAGAGCAGAGCCGAGACCAGTAATGCAGGAAGTGATAGCCGCTGATCAGCTGGAGCTGTGCACAGATCTTCATTTCCGCCAGTGGAATTGCGTTCTACTCCATCCTGCCTGCTGCCCACCCCTGAATTGCACGAGTCAAAAAGAGGGTGGTGAAAATATTTACTGACCCTCGCATCCTGGACATAAACTCTTTCAACTCCGACTCTCAAAACGTCGCTACAGAGCACTGCACACCATGACAACTGGACACAAAAACAGTTTTTTCCTGAACGCCATCACTCTGCTAAATAAATAATTCGCTCAACACTGTCAAACTATTCACTCAGTCTGCACTGCTATTACTGCTAGCAAGTGTTTCTGAACTTGCTCTTTCCCTCTTGTAGGTATAAGTGTTGATTTCCTGCAAAGGGAACCTCCCAGTCTCTGGCCCTTTTAAACACTGTGCGGTTGCACACTGCGCACAGCAGCATTCAAGGCCTCCCTCTACCTCTGCGTGACTGCTCTTGTCTCTCGTGCATTCTCCTCACCCGTGCATCTAAAATGGGATCCACAATCTCACCTTCCTCATCAGACTTAGACAAGGCCCTAGCTGGGTGTTCTATATTCTCTGCATCCCTTCCTCGCCCTCGCTGTCTGACTCCTCTGACAGCCACGCGCACCTATGATGCTCAGACAGACCAGGTTCCCATTTTTCACTCTTCCCAGGCGTCAGAGCTTTTCTAGGACCCTGGAGACCAGCAATGGCCCATTTGAGACCTGAGCTTGCATGCCACAAGTTCACCATCACAAGTTCTAGGACAGTGATGGTGAACCTATGGCACGGATGCCTGAGCCATATCCACTGCCACGTGAGCTGTTGCACTAGCTCAGCTCCAACCTGCATGTGTGTGCCGGCCAGCTGATTTTGGGCTCACACAGAGGCTCTGGGAGGGCGTTTTTGGCTTCCAGGGGGCCTCCAGGAGGATGGGGAAGGGCGTTTTTACCCTGCTCTGGCTCCAGGGAAGCCTTTGGGGCCTGGGCGAGGGCAAAGCATGAGCCTACTGGGCCCACCAGAAGTTGGGAAACAGGCCATTTTCGGCCTCCAGGGGGCGAGAGAAGCTGTTTTCACCCTCCCCATTGAAATATGGGTGTCGGCACTCGCGCACGCGCTATAGCGCACTCCCACGCTCTTTTGGCACCCAAGAGGAAAAAAGGTTCGTCATCACTGTCCTAGGATCTCCTGCTTGAAGCAGAGGGCTGGACTAGAAGACCTCCAAGGTCCTTTCTACCTCTCTTCTGATTGATTGATTGATTGATTGATTGATTGATTGATTGATTGATTCAAAGTAGAGGAAAGGAGTTCCTTCTTATTAATTAATTAATTAATTAATTAATTAGATTTATATGCTGCCCCTCTCCATAGACTCGGGATGGCTCACAGCAATAATAAGACAATGTACAACAAATCTAATATTAAAAGTAACTAAAAACCCCTTATTTAAAAAGCAAAACATGCACACAAACATACCATGCATAAACAATATAGGCCTGGGGGAGATGACTCCATTCCCCCATCCCTGATGGCAGAGGTGGGTTTTAAGGAGCCTGAAACCCAACGAAGCTTCGGGTTTCCAACGGGGACCTCTATAAATAAATATTACGACTGACGTTTGACAGTCTGCAAACATTTTAGAGGAGAGAAGGAGACGGAGACCAAAGTGGATGTCTCCACTCTTGTGTTACAAGGATAACTATCCTAAGACATATTTTTTTGAAAAAGTTCGTTGCGTGCGCGCACACACACACACACACACACACTGGCCAAAAGAGCTCAGTCAAAGTTTCTGGCCTCCTGCAGGACTCCACATTTGCTCCCCAGTGTCCAGTTAGGGCACCTAAGCTCAATCCTCCTGGATTGGATATGAACTGAGCCCCCCGCGGAGTTTTGTTCCTCCTCTCTTATTCCTTTGGCTTCTTCGGAGAATTAAAAGGGGGCTCATCACCAGCTGGGAATCTATTTGAGTGGTTTTGGACAAGGCACATTCCTCATTTGCTATCTGGATGCTTGTGGTTTCTTCTTCTTCTTCTTCTTCTTCTTCTTCTTCTTCTTCTTCTTCTTCTTCTTCTTCTCCTCCTCCTCCTCCTCCTCCTCCTCCTTCTCCTTCTCCTCCTCCTCCCCTCCTTCTCCTCCTTCTCCTCCTCCTCCTTCTCCTCCTCCTCCCCCCCTCCTTCTCCTCCTTCTCCTCCTCCTCCTCTTCTCTTCCTCCTCCTCCTCTTCTTCTCCTCTTCTTCCTTCTTCTTCCCCTTCTCCTCCTCTTCTTCTCTTCCTCCTCCCCTTCTTTTTCTCCTCCTCCTTTTCCTCCCCCTTCTTCTTCTCATCTTTCTTCTCCTTCCCCTTCTCTTCCTCTCCTTCTCGTCCTCCTCTTTCTTTTTCTCCTCCTCTTCTTCTCCTCCTCCTAGTTCTCCATCATAAAAACATAGAAGATTGATGGCAGAAAAAGACCTCATGGTCCATCTAGTCTGCCCTTCTACTATTTCCTGTATTTTATCTTAGGATGGATCTATGTTTATTCCAGGCATGTGTAGATTCAGTTCCTGTGGATCATCATCTTCTTGTTCTGATTTTTCCCCTTCTCCTCCCACTCCTCCTCTTCTCCCTCCTCCCCCTCTTCTTCCTCTTCCTTTTCTTCCTCCTCCCGCCGCCCTCCCCCCCCAGAACTCCTTCCTCTTCCTCCCAGCCACATTTAGGACCTCATTGCACTTTTCCCCCAACCGTAGGGATTTTAAGAAGCGCAGACTTTCAATTCCCGAGGAATAAACGGCCTATTGCCATAATGGAAACGGAACGAATTACCTTCCGACCTTGACTGGAGTTTTTTTTTTTTAAAAATTGCCGTCCTTTGAATCTTTGTGACAAAAGGAGCTTTAATAATGTAGAACGTGAACAATCTCCATTTCTGATTCGGGGGCAGAAAGTATCAAAGGGCTTTGATACTTAATTCATTTCGGGTTCAAAAGCTTCTGGCCTCATTTAGTCACCCTTATGGATGTTCCTGCCACAGGAAACCCTCCTAATGGATCTGTTTTTAAGCCAAAGGCATTATTACTACAAGTGTAATAAAGAAGTAGAGTGTCTGGTAGTGATTTTTTTTTTTAAAAAAACCTCTGTTTGTTTTTGCAGGAAGCATTTAATTACACCACCTTTCTCCTTTTTGTTTAAACCCTAAAAAAGTTAGCTAATTTTCATCCTGCTGGCTGCTTCCAAGTCTTATAAAAGCTTATAAACCCAAATTCCACTTTACTAGAAAGCGACTTCCATTAAACACAGCAAGCCTCACTTTTGGATTGCACCTCCATTGAATTGGTCCATGTTTGTTATGTGCTTTTGGGAAAGAATATTTCGAATAGAATAGAATAGAACAGAATGAAGAAGAATAGAATAGAATAGCAGAGTTGGAAGGGACCTTGGAGGAAACCCTACACTACTTCAGACAGATGGTTATCCAACATCTGCTTAAAAGCTTCCAGTGTTGGGGCATTCACTACTTCTGGTGGCATGCTGTTCCACTCATTAATTGTTTTCACTGTTAAGAAATTTATCTTTAGGTCTAAGTTGCTTCTCTCTTTGTTTAGTTTCCACCCATTGCTTCTTATCCTACCCTCAGGTGCTTTGGAGAATAGTTTGACTCCCTCTTCTTTGTGGCAACCCCTGAGATATTGGAAGACTGCTATTCTCTCTCACCTGGTCCTTCTTTTCATCAAACTAGCCATGCCCAGTTCCTGCTACCGTTCTCATATGTTTTTTAGCCCTCCAGTCCCCTGATCCTCTTTGTTGCTCTTCTCTGCACTCTTTCTAGAGTCTCAATATCCTTTTTGCATCGTGGGGACCAAAACTAAATGCTGTATTCCAAGTGTGGCCTTACCAAGGCCTTGTAAAGCGGTATTAACATTTCGTGTGATCTTGATTCTCTCCCTCTGTTGATGCAGCCTAGAACTATGTTGGGCTTTTGGGCAGCTGCTGCACACGGCTGGCTCCTATTTAAACGGTCGTCTGCTAGGACTCCAAGGTCCCTCTATTCATTCCCTCTTCCCTCCTCTTTCCTTTCCTTGCCATGTTTTTTGACCCGCTCTGCAGCAGGGCTAGAAGGACTAAGGTTTAGCAGTGGGGTAAGGAGTAAGATTATCCGCCAGCAGCAAGGAAAAAGGACTCAGCAGGAATTCCAGAATTTCATTTTTGCCCTTGCAGATTTAGCAAATTGCACCGGTGTTCTCCATCCCAGTCGTTCTCCTCCTTTTTCTCCCCCTCTTCTTCCTCCCCCTCCCCTTCCCCCTCCCACTGATGATGTTACCTACTTGGGTCATGAGATGTCTACAAGAAAGCCACCAAGCTCAGGGAGCACCAGGGGCCGCTCATTTCAATCCTGAGCCACAGATATTCTCCGCTATTATTTTCCAAAGCACGCATTGTCATTTTTTCGTGATATTAATCAAAATGCAGCAGCCTTTGTCTGTACCGTTCTCATCCCTTGCCTCTGGTATTGAAAGCAGTTGCATTTAAGGCACTTTCCGAATAATTCTGGCTCCCCGCGTGAATAAAAGGAATTGAGCGAAGTTTTGCTGCCCTTTTAATTTTGGAAAAGCAAAAAGGGGAGGGAGGGGGTCCCTTTAACCCTTTTGCCATTACATAATGCACAGACGCAGCTAAATAGAATGTGAAGCCTCTCTCTTGCTTCTGCAAAACACAATACACTCACACACACAACACACACATTTGCACAACTCCAGGCGCTGCTTTTATTCCCTTGTCCAACATCTTTTGTTGTTTTCTCAACCTCACGAAAGAGGGAGAAAGACAGAGAGACAGCCAGAGTGAAGGAGGGAGGGAGGGTGAGAGAGAAAGATAGAGAGAGAGGGAGGGAGAGAGAGACAGAGAGAAAGGCAGGGAGAGAGAAAAAGAGAGAAAGGGAGAGACAGAATGGGGGGGAGACAGAAAGATAGGGAGAGAGAAAGAGAGAGACGGAAAAAGATGTAGATGGAGAGAAAGAGAGAGAAAGAAAGAGAGAGAGATAGAGAGAGAGACAGAAAAAGACAAATGGAGAGAGAGAGAAAGACAAGGAGAGAGAAAGAGAAAGGGGAAGACAGAGATGGAAAGATGGAGAGACAGAAAGACACAGAGAGAGAGAGAAATACAGAGATGGAGGGAGAGAGAAAAAGAGAGGGAGTCAGAAAGACAGGGAAAGAAATACAGAGAGATGGAGAGAGAGAGAAAGACAGGGAGAGAGAAAGAAAGAAAGAGAGAGAGAGAGACAGAAAAAGACAGATGGAGAGAGAGAGAGAAAGACAAGGAGAGAGAAAGAGAAAGGGGAAGACAGAGATGGAACGATGGAGAGACAGAAAGACACACACACAGAGAGAGAGAGAAATACAGAGATGGAGGGAGAGAGAGAAAAAGAGAGGGAGAGTCAGAAAGACAGGGAAAGAAAGACAGAGAGATGGAGAGAGAGAGAGAAAGACAGGGAGAGAGAAAAAGAGAGAAAGAAAGGGAAAGACAGAGATGGAGATAGAAAGAGGGAGAGACAGGAAGACAGAGACAGAGAGATGGAGAGAAAGACAGAGACAGAGATGGAGAGAGAAAGACAGAGAGAGATGGGGAGAGAGAGAGAGAAGACAGGGAGAGAGAGGGAGACAGAGAAAGATAAAGAGACAGAAAGGGAGTGTGGGAGAGAAAGACAGAAAGAAAGAGAGAAAGAAAGAGAGAGACAGATGAAAGGAGAGAGAGAAAGAGAGAGGGAGAGACAGAAAGATGGGGAGAGAGAGAAAGAGAGGGGGAGAGAGGAAGACAGACAGAGAGAGAGGGAGGGAGGGAGGCAGAGGAAGAGACAGAAGAGAGGGGGAAGAAGAGAGAGAAACAGAGAGAGAGAGTGAAAGGTTCAGATCCTTTACTGTCAGGAGCAGGGCCAGCCTCTTTAGGGGGGAGGGAAAGCAGATTCGGGCTGCAATTGATGAGAAAAAGACAGTTTCTGTGTGTGTGTTTGTGTGTGCGTGCGTGTGTGTGTGGGGGAAACATATACATTTGTTGACGTGCCTACGAGGACAGCGATGTTTGACTCTTTTCATTGGCCTCTTCCGCTGCGAGCAGAACTGCGAGACAGATGGGCAGCCACCGCCGTCCCTGTCCTAATTTTTGAGCGCCAACACGTGTAGCTTTCGCAACCTCCTCCTCCTCCCCCCCCCAGGAAAAAAGGAAAAACAGAGGAGAGAGAGGGGAAAAAATTGATCTTTCAAGAAGCAAGCTGGAAAGCTGACTGGCCTCACAGGGATCAGCTCTCTATTAACAAGAGGTTATCGCTTAGCAAAGCCGCTTCGCTTCTGGCTGGAATCGAACCCTTGTCCATTACCTGAGATGCCCCCTCCAAGGCTGTTTCTCATGACGGACAAGCTGATGTGGGCAGCAAAAGCCTGGCACGATCACCCTTGGAAAGATGATTGGCATCCTTGGCTCTTTGGCACTATTCCTGTAGCTTTTCGCTCCACGAGGGAGATGCTATTCGGAAGAGAGAGAGAGAGGGAGGGAGGGAGGGAGGGAGAGGGAGAGAGGGAGAGAAGGAAGGGGGGAGAGAGAAAGGGATAGGGAGGGAGAGGGATAGAAAGAAAGAGGGAAGAAGAGAGAGAAGAAAGGGAGAGAGGGGGGGAGAGAGAAAGAAAGGGAGAGACGGAGGGAGAGAGGGAGAGAAAGAAAGAGGGAGGGAGAGAGAGAAAGAAAGAGGGAGAGAAGGAGGGAGAGAGGGAGGGAAAAAGAAAGAGGGAGGGAAAGAGCGAAAGAAGGAGAGAGGGAAGGGGAAAAAGAGAGAGAAAGAGAAAGGGAGAGGGATGGAGAGGGAGAGAAAGAAAGGGAGGAAGAGAAGAAAGGGGGAGAGAGGGAGGGAGAGAGAGAGAAAGAAAGGGGGAGGAAGAGAGAGAAAGAAAGAGGGAGGGAGAAAGAAAGAAAGAAAGAGGGAGGGAGAGAGCGAAAGAAAGGAGAGAGGGAAGGGGAACAAGAGAGAGAAAGAGAAAGGGAGAGAGAGGGAGAGGGAGAGAAAGAAAGAGGGAAGAAGAGGGCTGTGGGGTCCTTGGCGCTCTCCAAGTTTGGTGGTTTTCTTGCCGACGTTTTATCACCCAGCTCAGTAACATCATCAACGCTAGTGATCAACCTACGACGTCGCCTAGCTGAATAATGCAATGCCTTCCAGAAGCCGCGAGGGTGCCAAAGGCAAGATACCAGCTTCTGTGTGGCCAAGTCTCAAAAGAGGCTCAAATCCCTCAGAAGAAATTTACGAGGCTTCTGATGATGTTAAATCCCAGACTCATGAACTCCTGACCCCCCCCCCCCTCTGCCCTGGAGTGGAGGTGGGGGGAATCAGAGAAAAGAACAGAAATAAAAGTCAATCTTTCCCCTGACATCACACCCTTCCTGGGTTTCTCTTGCTAAGACAGCCTTGCAGCTAGAAGCCTCTCGAGAGCGGAGACTGGAACCTGACCAACGCATTCCTTCCCTTCCAAAGAAACGCCCGGCCAGTGAGGGCTCACAAAACCAGCTGCCTTGGCCTAAGAGTTCAAAATGTATGACTGTTTTTATATTAAGGGTTTTAACTGTTTTTTAATCATTGGATTTGTACTGTGCTTTGCTGTTGTGAGCTGCTCCGAGTCTTCGGAGAACGGCGGCATACAAATCTAATAAATAATAATAATAGTAATAAAAAGAAGCCAGCAGACGGATGGCAGAAAAACACGAAGGAACTGGGACATCAAAAGCCGTTTGATTGGCATGGAGAAGTTAAGAACCATCTGGGTTTCTCTCTCTCTCGTCCAAGCCTGCATAAGTGCTTATATAAGGCTTATATAGGCTCTCTTATATACACTCTCTTATATACGCCCTTATATAGGCTCTCATCCAAGCCTATATAAGGGCGTATATAAGTGCACTGATGTGCCTATCGTCCCCTTTCCAATTGCCTTTCCTTATATCATATATCATATATATTCTCTCCTTATCTCTCTATCTCTCTCTCTCTCTCTCTCTCTCTCTCTCTCTATATATATATATATATATATATATATATATATATATATATATATCCTAGTCTCCCTTAATTTTCAAATTCAGCTTAAACATGTGACATATATATATATATATATATATATATATATATATATATATATATATACCGGTATATATATATATATATATACACACACACACACACACACACACACATACATACATATATATATATATCATATACGTATATTCTCTCCCTATCTCTTATTTATTTATTTATTTCAATTTTTATGCCGCCCTTCTCCTTAGACTCAGGGCGGCTTACAACATGTTAGCAATAGCACTTTTTAAACAGAACTAGGCTATTCCCCCCACAATCCGGGTCCTCATTTTACCCACCTTGGAAGGATGGAAGGCTGAGTCAACCTTGAGCCGGTGATGAGATTTGAACCGCTGACCTTCAGATCTACAAGTCAGCTTCAGTGGCCTGCAGTACAGCACTCTACCTGCTGCGCCACCCCGGCTCATATATATTCTCTCCCTCCCATCTACTTCTCTTCTTTTTTACTTTCTATCTTTATATATATTACTTAATGTCTATTCTCTTCCATATGTATTGTATATTGGACAAAGAATAAATAAATAAATAAATAAATAAATAAATAAATAAAAGCCACGGGCTGCATCCCCCCACTTCCATCTTATAGCATTTAGACTTATATACCACTTCCTAGTGCTTTTACATCCCTCTTTAAGCAGCCTCTTGCCCCCAACAATCTGGGTCCTCATTTGACCCACCTCGGAAGGACGGAAGGCTGAGTCGACCTTGAGCCGGTGGTGAGATTTGAACCGCTGAACTACAGCTAGCAGCCAGCTGAAGCAGCCTGCAGTGCTGCATTCTAACCACTGCGCCATTCCAGCTTCCCAAATGTGGGCTGGATTTAAATCACACAAACTTTCGACGCACCTGTGCTTAGTGGTACACCTTCCCCGTGGAAGCTTTTAAATCATCCTCATCTTACGACCACAGATTTTTTTTCCCCCTTCCCTTGGACAGACCGCTGATAGGAAAAGGTGAGGTTCAATAAAACGTACCTGTGGGTTTGGGTTAATTATTAAGCAAGGGACTTAACTGGATCTCGTCTGGCTTTCCGGGATGCCTCGTCTTGAAGCGGTGTGGGACAGGAGATGGCCAAAGTCTCCAAATCTGTCAGAGAGAGAGAGAGAGGGGGGTGAGGATGCAATAAGAGAAGGAGGTGAGACTAGAAGACCTCTAAGGCCCCTTCCAGGTGTGGTCAGGCGGTAGGGAAAGTGAGTCGAATGCTTGGCTGCATAGCTAGAGCTATAACAAGCAGGACACGAAACTAGGACCTGGTCGTGGAACGAATTAAATTTGTTAAATTAAAATCCGCAATCTGAGTATTGTATTGGCAGTTCTGTGCTAACAAAAACTTCAGAGGAGAAGGATTTAGGGGTAATGATTTCTGACAGTCTCCAAATGGGTGAACAGTGCAGTCAGGCGGTAGGGAAAGCGAGTAGAAGGCTTGGCTGCATAGCTAGATGTATCACAAGCAGGAAGAGGGAGATTGTGATCCCGCTGTATAGAATGCTGGTGAGATCCCATTTGGAATAATACTGTGTCCAGTTCTGGGGACCTCACCTACAAAAAGAGAATGACAAAATTGAATAGGTCCAAAGACGGGCTACAAGAATGGTGGAAGGTCTGAAGCATAAAACTGATCAGGAAAGACTTCATGAACTACATCTGTCTAGTCTGGAGGACAGAAGGGAAAGAGGGGACATGATCGAAACATTTAAATATGTGAAAGGGTTAAATAAGGTTCAGGAGGGAAGTGTTTTTAATAGGAAAGTGAACACAAGAACAAGGGGGCACCATCTGAGGTTAGTTGAGGGAAAGATCAGAAGCAATGTGAGAAAATATTATTTGACTGAAAGAGTAGTAGATGCTTGGAACAAACTTCCAGCAGACGTGGTTGGTAAATCCACAGTCACTGAATGTAAACATGCCTGGGATAAACATAGATCCATCCTAAGATAAAATACAGGAAATAGTACAAGGGCAGACTAGATGGACCATGAGGTCTTTTTCTGCCGTCAATCTTCTATGTTTCTGTAGATAGTGTGGCAAGCTGTTAATTTCTCACCAACTTCTGCACCTGCTTGATACCAACTTCTGTTCCATGGGTTGGTTGTTCTGTCAGAAAATTCGATGTAACTTTGAACAGTTACTAAATCAACTGTTGTAAATTGGGGACTCCCTGGACCATGTCAACTTCTTTTGAACCTTCTCGTTTTATATGTTCTGAGTTTCTAACTGGGCCAAAGAATCGTCTGGGCCAAATCTTCGAGGTGTGTTAATTTTTCCATGCGCAAGATCCAGAACAAACTTTATTTCCTCTTCTTTTCGGTGATCTTTGCATGTCCTGACTCTTGTCAGTATCCCTGAAAGGTACTTAACAGAATAACAGAGTTGGAAGGGACCTTGGAGGTCATCTAGTCCAACCCCGCTGCCCAAGCAGGAAACCCTACATCATTTCTGAAAGATGGCAATCCAATCTCTTCTTGAAAGCTTCCCGTGATGAAGCTTCTGAATGGAACTTCTGTTCCATGGGTTGATAGCTCCTACTGCCAGAAAGTTCCTCCTTATTTCCAGGTTGAATCTCTCCTTGGTCAGTTTCCATCCATTGTTCTTTGTTTGGCCTTCAGGTGCTTTGGAAAATAGCTTGACCCCCTTCTCTCTGTGACAACCCCTCAAATATTGGAAAGCTGCTATCATGTCTATCCTGGTCCTTCTCTTTGATTTGATGTCCATGTCTTATTTTACTGTAACGGAGAGAGTTGAGAGTCCATCTTTCTTTCTTTCTTTCTTTCTTTCTTTCTTTCTTTCTTTCTTTCTTTCTTTCTTTCTTTCCTTCTTTCTTTCTTTCCTTCCTTCTTTCTCTTTCTTTCTTTTTCTTTCTGTCCCTTCCTCCCTTCCTTATTTCTCTTTCTTTCTTTCTTTCCCTTCCTTCCTTTTCTTCCTTCTCTTTCTTTCTTTCTTTCTTTCTTTCCTTCTTTCTTTCCTTCCTTCCTTCCTTCTCTTTCTTTCTTTTTCTTTCTATCCCTTCCTCCCTTCCTTCTTTCTCCCCCTGCTTTCTTTCCTCTTCCCCTTTTCCCCTTCCCCTCCTCCTCGGCTCTACTATTTGCATTTGTATTTTATAACACTCCATAACAATTTTTTTAAAAATAATGCTTACACAAGAAATAATCTCCAGTGATGATCCTCGCGTTTCTCCACCCAAGATACTCTTGCGATATGAAAAAGCGAAGGCGTTCTAGCAGTTGGAAAGAACCCAACCCCGAACCAAAACCTGCGGTGAATCTGATTAGTTGCCAGGTCCCGACAGGGAAACTTTTCCAAACGCAGAGTTGGTGCCAAGGGATTAATTTCCAGACAACGCGGGAATCCCGGCTAATCGCTTTAGTATCCGTTACGCGGACGTACAGGCTGGCACACGAACTACATTCGTTATCCCCCCCCTCGCTGATTCGGATCCTTCCCTCCGCCTCTAGCCACTTCTTCCCCGTCGCTTGATTTTCCCCGCTTAGTGACTCGTCGTACAGCAAAACCAGTATTGGGATGCTAGCCGATATGGGCCTGTCAGCCATGCCATGTTTCATCTTTCCACTACGCTTCAGCTGTTATAAGTGACAGGGGAAGTTGGTAGGGATATGGGGGATTTGGGAGGGGCCCTGGTAAGTTTCCTTTCTTCTGGTGAAGGCCAGAATCAGTTTCATTCCTCCTTGAGAATTGGGGAGAAGCTGCATGACGCGGGGATGAAGATGCATCCACCTGACAGAGATGGACAGTGGAGATTGGTTATCACTAATACCCAACGTGTCCTCCTTTCTGACCATTAAAGTTATGAGTGGATACGATTGTGTAGTATTAATTGTTTTTAAGAAAATGGGTTTTAGCTACAGTTTTAATTATTAGATTTGTTTCTGTATTGTTTTATTGTTGTTGTGAGCCGCCCCGAGTCTTCGGAGAGGGGTGGCATACAAATCTAATAAATTATTATTATTATTATTATTATTATTATTATTATTATTATTATTATTTCCCAAAGGGGGGCAAGTGGGATACTTTGATATGGACAACTATCGTGCCTTTTTTCTTCAGACTTTATTTGAGTAAAATTCACTTTTGAAGTTCAAAATAATAATAATAATAATAATAATAATAATAATAATAATTATTATTATTATTATTATTATTTATTAGATTTGTATGCCGCCCCTCTCCGAGGAGTCGGAGCGGCTCACGACAACAATATATAATGTACAAAACTAATGGTAAAAGAACAATTTAAAACCCTTATTATAAAAAACAAACACAAAACCTAACAAACCATACATAAAAAACCATAATAGCTAAGGGGCTACTATGGAAAATGGACTCTGGGTTTTGCTTTTCTTCGATACTGAGTGGAGCCATCCCAACAGGGCCACATCTGTGCACCGGGAGTAAAAATGGCGATATGCGCGTAGCTCCCGGTGGGCGGGCGGGTGCGACAGGCGAGATTTTGCTCCTGTGCAGGAAGCAAAATCTCACGAGGGGACTTGCGCAAGAGAGATTTCACCAAATTCTTTTTTTGCTTCTAAGCATGGAAAGCAAAACATCGGCGAAATCTCGCGCAACCCATGCGCATCCTCTCATGAGATTTTGCTTCTTGCGCATGCACAGAAGCAAAATCTTGCCAGAACGCACCTGCCTGGCTGTCACCCGGAGCTTTGCGTGCATCACACTGGTAGCGGTGGTAAGTAGGAACGTGCGCTCGGTGACTTATTGCCAGCTTCGTAATACAAAGAGTCCTCAATTTACGAACAGGTGACACAGCGCCCGAAGTTACGACCGCACTGGAAAAAGCAACTCGCAAAACGGTTGGTGGTTGTAGCATTCCCGCAGTGGTCCAAAATGTCAAGGGCTTGGCAACTGGCAAGTACTTGTGACGGTTACACCGTTATAAGTAACGGGGTCATTCTTGGTAACCTGTTCAGCCAGCTTCTGACAAGGGAAGTCAAAAGGGGAAGTCGGTTTTGTTTAATGACCGCGCGATTCCGTTTATCTGCTGTGAATCACTTAACAACCGTGGTTGTAACCGGAGTCGAAGCTCACTTAATGATGGCCTCGCTCAGCAATGGAAATTTAAATGTTTTGATCGTGTCCCCCCTTTCCCTTCTGTCCTCCAGACTATACAGATTGAGTTCATGAAGTCTTTCTTGATAGGTTTTATGCTTAAGACCTTCCACCATTTTTGTAGCCCGTCTTTGATCCATCTCTTTTTGTAGGTGAGGTCTCCAGAACTGGACACAGTATTCCAATTGTGGTCTCCCCAGCGCTCTATACAGCGGGAACACAATCTCCCTCTTCCTGCTTGTTCTACCTCTAGCTATGCAGCCAAGCATTCTACTTGCTTTCCCTACCGCCTGACCGCCCTGTTCACCCATTTTGAGACTGTCAGAAATCACGACCCCTAAATCCTTCTCTTCTGGAGTTTTTGCTAACAAAGAATATATAGAAGGCCTGATGTTGGTAGGAACTTGGGAGGGGGGATTTTCAGGAGGGAACAGATGCAGCCACAAAGCATTCTTTCGAGGGGTTCAAGGCCATCCGACGCCCACACACCTGAGTGGAAGCAGAAGGAGGACCAGACAAGCTGGCACAATCTGAGTGGGCAACGTGACAAGTTTGTGAGTGGGGGAGACAAGCGATGTGAACTTTCAACCAGAGGGGAAACTCAGATTCTGGTTTCCCGGTGTAGGTGCCAGGATGGCTCCGGCAATAAATTGGAACTTTGAAGATTACTTTGACCCGGACTCTGATTTAGCTTGAATGCTACCTGGAACATTGACATGTGCCCTGGAAGTTGATAAAATTGAACGGGTCCAAACACGGGCGACAAAAACGGTGGAAGGTCTTAAGCATAAAACCGATCAGGAAAGACTTAATGAACTCAATCTGTATAGTCTGGAGCAGTGTTTCCCAACCTTTTTTGAGCCGCGGCACAGTATTCACATTTACAAAATCCTGGGGAACATTGGGGGGGGGGGTGTTTTAAAAAAAGTTTGGACAAAAAAATATCTCTCTTCCTCCCTTTCGCTCTATTTCTCTCTCTCCCCCTCTTTCTCTCTCTCCCTTCCTTCCTCTTTCTTTCCCCCTCTCTCTCCATCTCTCTTTGTTTCTCCCTTCCTTCCTCTCTTTTTCTCCCTCCTTCTCTCTCCCTCCTTCCCTCCCTCTATGTCTTTCCCTCACCCTCCTTCCCCCCTCTTTCTCTCTCTCTCTTGCTTTCTCTCTCTCTCTTGCTGTCTTTTTCTCTCCCTCTCTCTCTCCCTCTCTCTTTCTCTCTCTTGCTATCACTCTTTTGCTTTCTCTCTTTCTCTCCCCCTCTCTCCCTCTTTCTCTCTCTCCCTCTCTTGCTATCTCTTTCTCTCTCTTTCTCTCCCCCCTCTCTCCCTCTCTTTCTCTCTCTCCCTCTCTTGCTATCTCTTTCTCTCCCCCTCTCTCCCTCTCTTTCTCTCTCTTTCTCTCCCCCCTCTCTTCCTCTCTTTCTCTCTCTCCCTCTCTTGCTATCTCTTTCCCTCTTTCTCTCCCCCCTCTCTCCCTCTCTTTCTCTCTCTCCCTCTCTTGCTATCTCTTTCTCTCTCTTTCTATCCCCCCTCTCCCTCTCTCTTTCTCTCTCTCCCTCTCTTGCTATCTCTTTCTCTCTCTTTCTCTCCCCCCTCTCTCTTTCTCTCAGCAGCGGCATTGGGCGGAGCTCCGGAATGGAGGCACCGACCGGCGGCGGCTGGACATTTTGCTGTAGCCATGGGGCGACGGCAGGGTGATCAGCTGTGAGGCGGAGCTCCGGAAGGGAGGCACAGACGGCGGCGGCTAAACGTGTTGCTAGACGCCGTACATATCTAGCGCTGGGCATGGACGTGGGGCTGCGTCCATGCCCAGTGCTAGATATGTACGGCGTCTAGCAACACGTTTAGCCGCCGCCGTCTGTGCCTCCCTTCCGGAGCTCCGCCTCACAGCTGATCACCCTGCCGTCGCCCCATGGCTACAGCAAAATGTCCAGCCGCCGCCGGTTGGTGCCTCCATTCCGGAGCTCCGCTCACAGCTGGCCACCCCATACTGTCCGCTGCTGCCGCCATCACCCTCCCGCTGTGCGCCGCCCTCCCGCTGCTGCTGCCCTCCCACCAAGCCCCAAAGCTCACCCGCTGCCATCACCAGGGAAACTCCAGCCGGGCGGGGCGCTGCAGCTGCTGGAAAATTTGGAAGGCGCAAAGAAGGAAGCTCAGCTTCCAGTCTCACGACTTTTTGCTCTTCGCAAAAAGTTGCGAGACCAGAAGCTGAGCTTATTTCTTCGCGGCACACCTGACCATGTCTCGCGGCACACCAGTGTGCCGTGGCACACCGGTTGGGAAACACTGGTCTGGAGGACAGAAGGAAAAGGGGGGACATGATCAAAACATTTAAATATGTTAAAGGGTTAAATAAGGTTCAGGAGGGAAGGGTTTTTAATAGGAAAGTGAACACAAGAACAAGGGGGCACCATCTGAGGTCAGTTGGGAGATCAGAAGCAACATGAGAAAATATTTTGCTGAAAGAGTCATAGATGCTTGGAACAAACTTCCAGCAGACGTGGTTGGTCAATCCACAGTCACTGAATGTAAACATGCCTGGGATAAACATAGATCCATCCTAAGATAAAACACAGAAAATAGTATAAGGGCAGACTAGATGGACCAGGAGGTCTTTTTCTGCCATTAATCTTCTATGTTTCTAAATTGTGGGAGTTTGTTGGAAATGGGTGCAGTGATGTCTCTTGCTTGGGTGGAGGATCGGACTAGATGACCTCCAGGGTCCCTTCCAACTCCGTTAATCTAATCAAACCGCAACCTTTTTTTCGTTCCCATAATTGTGTGAGCCATTTCTGTAAAGATCCATCAGCCTAATAATCTGTCAGACCCAAAGTCAGCATTTCATCCTTTTCCACAAAGTTCAGAAGCGGAACGTCGCCTGTAAACAAACAGGATTAATAATTGGAGATTATTAAGGGAGGAGGGGATGAAAACCAGGGACAGGCTAAGCCAGGCTATCTGCAATATCGGATGCATTTTCCCGAGCAGAGTTTCTCCGTGATAGCAAATGCGTTTTCTCGAGCAAGACTTTCACAGCAGGCCCGGGAGGATTATAAAAAAGAGCAGCAGCGAGCCACAAAATCGTTTGCTTATCCTTCAGTGGCACAATTCTAGGCCAAGAACCGCTCCGTCTGCTTTTCTTCAACCAGAGGATGTTGAAAAGTTATCTCTTGGCTGGATTACGATGTCGCGGGAAGGGGGGGGGACACGGGACCCATCTTCAGAAGAGCCAGCGACAAGATGTTTTGATATAATTGCAAAGAAAAGGATTTGGAACTGCTTGAATGGGCAGTTGGACTAGAAATCAGAGGTCCCCAACCTTTTTTGCACCAGGGACCGGCTTTAAGCTAGACCAGTTTTCCATGGCCCGGTGGGGGGGGGGGGGCTTTGGTCAAATGGGGGTGGGGTTATGGAGGGGTGGAGCTTAGTGACGCAGCCCTCCACACTTCTCCACAGGGCGGGGAGAATCAGGAGGCTCCTTTGGCGGCTGGGGGCTGCCTGGCTTTGTGATTTTGGCTGGGGGGGGGAGTTAGGAAGCTCATCGCCCGTATCCAGCAGATAGGCTTTGAGTTTTTGGCTGGGGGGGGACTTAGGAAGGTCCTACTTCTCCCCCCCCCCCCATCCAAAAACTCAAAGCCTATCTGCTGGATACGGGCGATGAGTGGGACAGAGCGGCGCGGAAGCCTCTTGCAGCAGCTGCCACAGCCACTGGCTTCGGCGCCGCTCGTCCCGCTCATCGCCCGTATCCAGCAGATAGGCTTTGAGTTTTTGGCTGGGGGGGGAGAAGTAGGACCTTCCTAACTCCCCCCCAGCCAAAATCACAAAGCCAGGCAGCCCCCAGCCGCCAAAGGAGCCTCCAGATTCTCCCCCCCCTGCCCGACACCCCACCCTGTCCTGCATAACGTCCTCTGCCGGGAGGGCAGCGGTGCCGCGGACCGGCTGGAAAACCCCAACGGCCCGGTCCTGGTCCGCGGACCGGCGGTTGGGGACCTCTGGACTAGATGACCTACAAGGTCCCTTCCATCTCTGTTAACATGTTGAACTTTCCAAGTACAGTGGTTTATCTAAGAACGCCTCTACTTATGAACTTTTCTAGAAAAGGACCAGGTGTTCAAGATTTTTTTGCCTCTTCTCAAGAACCATTTTACACTTACAAACCCGAACCTCTGAAACTGTAACCGGAAAAGGCAGGGAGAAGCCTTTGTGGGGCCTCTCTAGGAATCTCCTGGGAGGAAACAGGGCTGGAAAAGGCAGGGAGAAGCCTCCGTGGGGCCTATCTATGAATCTCCTGGGGGGAAACAGGGCCAGAAAAGGTAGGGAGAAGCTCTGTGGGGCCTCTGTAGGAATCTCCTGGGAGGAAACAAGGCCGGGAAAGGCAGGGAGAAGCCTCCATGGGGCCTCTCTAGGAATCTCCTGGGAGGAAACAGGGCCAGAAAAGGTAGGGAGAAGCTCTGTGGCGTCTCTCTGGGAATCTCCTGGGGGGAAACAGGGCCGGAAAAGGCAGGGAGAAGCCTCTGTGGGGCCTCTGTAGGAATCTCCTGGGAGGAAACAAGGCCGGGAAAGGCAGGGAGAAGCCTCCATGGGGCCTCTCTAGGAATCTCCTGGGGGGAAACAGGGCCGGAAAAGGTGGGGAGAAGCCTCCGTGGGGTCTCTAGGAATCTCCTGGGGGGAAACAGGGCTGGAAAAGTCAGGGAGAAGCCACTGTGGGGCCTCTCTAGGAATCTCCTGGGAAGAAACAGGGCCTTCACCCTCTCTCTGGTTTCCCCAATTGCACGCATGATTTGCTTTTACATTGATTCGTATGGGAAAAATTGCTTCTTCTTACAAACTTTTCTACTTATGAAAAACAAATTAAGTTTGTAAGTAGAGGAACCACTGTAATCCCCATGAATTGACCCGATGGCCTCCAGATGTCCCAGACTGCATTTCCCAGAATTCACAGTAGCCAAAGCCAAAGCCACCTTGAATTTTGAACCGAAAGACCTTTAAAGGGGAAGGAGGGTTTGCGAAAACCATGTGGCTTGGCTTCACAAAACAACATGCACACACACTCACACACACACACACACCAATTCCCCAGGAATCCGAGGGAGTTTTATTATCTCCCAAGCATTATCTCCCAAGCAAGAAGAAGGGTGTTGGCTGAGCAAAATTCGGCTGTTTTCGGCAGTCAAGGAAGGATCGAACCCAGCTGCGATAAACGAGGAATTAAAACCGGCTTTTGTTGCGGTTTGATTTCTCTAATTTGATTTTTTTTTATTTGCGGCACGTTTCGCAAGCAGTACCTTGCCAAGGGAAAAGGTGAGCGTGTGACAGATTGGGAAAGTTGCAGGAAAGTAGGTTGGCGGTATAAATAAAATTGAAAGAGCGAACAATAGCAGGTGCAAAAATCTGCAGAGCTGCTGTTCTTCCTCTGTTGCACGGACTTTTAGATTCCTCCTGTATGTTATCCTGAAGTTTTGGATGTGGCAACGGGACGAGAGCCTCCATCTGAATCGGAAATCATCCGCGTTTTGAACCTTGCAAGCATTAAGCGGGAAATGTCACATATTTGCTGGATTATGCAATAATCGATTGGGGGACATGCCCTAACAGCGCATGTCAACTTCCCTGGCTTTGGAGAAGAATACATGACAATGTAATAATAATAGTAATAGTAATAATAGTAATAATAATAATTTATTAGATTTGTAGCTGGATATTTGGCCATGGGCAGAAATGGTGCAGTGGTTAGGCCTTTGGACTAGAAACCAGGCGAGTGTGAGCTCTAGTCCTGCCTGAGACACAAAGTCAGGAGACTTTTTTTTTTTAAATTTTTTATTATACAAATGATACAAAATACAACATAATATACAAAACATAAAACAGTGATCGTAACAATAGAGAACGATCAAATAACATATCAATTGACGAAATATAAATTGAAAATTAGAAAAGGGGAGGGAAAGAGGTAGATAGGGAAAGGGTAGAAAGGAGGAGAGAAAAAGATAGAAAGACTGAGAACGTAGAAAGGATAGAAAGAGTAAAAGATTGGCGAATGTCCGGGGGAGCTATACTGAAAACGAGAACTATTTCCTATTTCATTAGCTCGTTACCATGGTTCGGTTTGTTTATCTAGATTGGTTAATGCAAGTGTTGAGTTAATCAAGTTATAGAGATTTTAGAAAGTAGTAGTAAAGATACTATCAGTATATATATAAAGTCTCTTAGTACTATATTAAATATAAAATGGCTATATACCAGATTTGTAACTGGTCATGTTTGTATCCAACGTATCAATCTTATGGCTTGTTATTCTCACTCTTTTTTCCTAACCAGATGTAGAAAGGTTCCCAACAGTTATTGAATGTAGCCATAGTTTCGTGTCTTACTAATATAGTTAATTTCGTCATCTCTGCGCAGTATGTAATTTTTTTTATTATTGCGTCATTCGGGGGTATCTCCTCATTCTTCCACCACTGCGCAAAGGTTAATCTGGCTGCTGCTGTGGACAATTAGATGTATTTGGGGTTTAGGTAGTTTTTGTCTAATAATGCCCAGAAGAAAGCATTCAGGGTTTTTTTCTATTGTCAGGTTAAGTATTTCGTCAATCCAAGTTCCAATTTTATTCCAGTAGATTTTAGCTTTTGTGCATTGCCACCATAAATGGAAATAGGTGCCTATTTCTTGGTGGCACTTCCAACAATAAGGTGAGAGTTTATTATTTAGTTTTGTTAGTTTAATTGGAGTGATATGCCACCTGTAAAACATTTTAACTAAATTCTCTTTATAGGACATGGCAATAGTCAATTTATAATTTCTGCTCCAGAGTATTTGCCACTCCTCTTCTTTAATCTCTTTTTTGAAATCCAAATTCCATTGTTTTACATTAATTTTTGTATTAATATTATCCAATTCGTTGTAGTTTAAGTAACAGTAGAATTTTTAAATTAGTTGTTCTTGGGAATCTGTACATAGTTTATCTAGCGGGGCATTTTTAATTATTCCAGGATTACTTTTATCCTTGTTGAATTTAGTTTGTATCTGTAAGTATTCCCACCACTCCGTTTTTTGACCAAAATTTTCTAATTCTATTCTTGATCTAATTTCACCATTGGGATTTAATATATCCTTATACCTTATTATATTGTTTTTTTTATGGAAGTTTGGATGCACATATGCTTCTAATGGGGCATACCATGTGGGGATTCCTTTGTAAAGTTTAGACTTAATTTTTTTCCAGGTATGTATTAAAGATTTCCTAATCAGATGATTGGTAAAATATTTATGGGTCCTCTTTTGAGTTCTAGTTCTGCCTGAGACATGAAGCCAGCAGACTTGTGAGTTCTAGTTCCAGGCCTACACATAACCAGGAGACTGTGACTTACAGTTTGTTGTGGTTGGCTCTGGCCCAGTTAATAATAATAATAATAATTTATTAGATTTGTATGCCGCCCCTCTCCGAAGACTCGTCCCAGGGAATGGGGAGGTGGATGCAGGGGACAATTCAACATGTCACAGGCCTGTGTTATTGCCGACAGAATCAGATCAGATTTTAGGTTCCTCGGATGAAGAAGAAGGTGGGAGTGACTTGGCAGATGAGGGCTTGGCACACAGCCAAGGCAGTCAATCTTCCTTATCTTCTATAGCTTCAGATGATGATATGTTGGATCCACTCAAGCGCAGAATTATGCATAGAAGAGACCAAGTAAGAATATATTACAGGAAATAAGGGAGGCCACTTGTGTTTGGGTGGGGCTCCAGTAATTAGGGCTGCTGATATAAATAGCAGCATATGGGTTTGGCCATTGTGGAAAAATATCTGTTGCAGTTTCGTCAGGAATCTTGTGTGCTGCACGTTGTTGCTTTTTCACGCCTTTGAAACCAAAGCAGAGCAGTGTGTGTGTGTGTGTCTCCCTTCGTTGGAAGAAGGGGTGTGGAGTTTCTCCACAGCTGCTGGCTAAGTACTTAATGACTGCTTAAGGGACATTGTACAGACTACCTGGTTGTTTTGGGAAGAGTGCTCTTTGCAATACAAAAAGAGTGCTTAGTTTATTTTGACTTTTGTGATAAAGAACATTGTTTTGAATTTTCAAACGTGTGTGTGTCTGAAATTTGTATCCTTGAATTTTCGGGAGGCTTCTATCAGAGAGCCCGGCAGAACATAGTTCTAGCCTTAAACACAAAACCAGGAGTCTGGTTCTACTCCTAGACACAAAACCAGGAGGCTGTGAATTCTAGTTCTAGACCTAGACAAACAGCCAGGAGACTGAGTTCTGGTTCTAGCCTTAAACACAAAGGCAGGAGACTTGTGAGTTCTAATCCTGCCCGAGAGACAAAGCCAGGGGACTATGAGTTCTATGGCTTGAAACTGTATACAGTGGTACCTCTACCTAAGACTGCCTCTACTTAAGAACTTTTCTAGATAAGAACTGGATGTTCAAGATTTTTTACCTCTTCTCAAGAACCATTTTCTACTGCAGCCTGCATTGGCTGCCGATCAATTTCCGGTCACAATTCAAAGTGTTGGTTATGACCTTTAAAGCCCTTCATGGCACTGGACCAGAATATCTCTGAGACCGCCTCCTGCCGCACGAATCCCAGCGACCGATTAGGTCCCACAGAGTGGGCCTTCTCCGGGTCCCGTCAACTAAATAATGTTGGTTGGCGGGCCCCAGGGGAAGAGCCTTCTCTGTGGCGGCACCGACTCTCTGGAACCAACTCCCCCCAGAGATTAGAACTGCCCCTACTCTTCCTGCCTTCCGTAAACTCCTTAAAACCCACCTCTGCCGTCAGGCATGGGGGAATTGAAACACCTCCCCCGGGCATGTTCAATTTATACATGGTATGCTTGTGTGTGTGTCTGTTAGTATATGGGGTTCTTTTAAATCTTTAAATATTTTAATGTTATTTGGATTATTTATGATTTGTTCTATCTTGTTGTGAGCCGCCCCGAGTCTTCGGAGAGGGGCGGCATACAAATCTAAATAATAAATAAATAATAAAAATAAATTAAGAACCCGAGCCTGGAAAAATTTCCCAGGAAAGTGGAGAGTGGCACAAAGTCCCAGCAACTTTCCTGCCATTCCCCCTATAATCTCTGCCGTCTCGGGCTTTTCTGGGCTGCAGAGGAGCCGTTTGGTGGCGCTTAAGGAGGCTTTGGCAGTCCAGAGCGAACAAAGCATTTTCCTTTCTCTGGGTGCTTGGAGAGTGAATAAAGCTCTGCCAGCACCCAGAGAAAAGAAATGCTCCCTTCACTCTGGGCAGCCCAGAGAGAATGGAGCGTTTTCCTTTCTCTGGGCGCTGCCTCAAAGTCCCTTTTTTTTTTTTTAAGCCTTAAAGCTTTGGATTTTTTTGATTCCCCTCACCTCACCTTCTTCCTTTGGCAGTGACTCTCCTCCTCCTCTTCTTCCTCCTCCTCCTCCCACCCAAATTCCGAGCTTTTATTTCTTCCCTAATGGGTTTGCACGCATTATTTGCTTTTACATTGATTCCTATGGGAAAAATTGCTTCTACTTACAAACTTTTCTACTTAAGAACCTGGTCACAGAACGAATTAAGTTCTTAAGTAGAGGTACCACTGTATATGGCTTCCCCACCAACTTCAAATGGTCACTAAGCAAACGGTCACAAGTCGAGGACTACTTTTCCACACCTAAAGGGTCGCCATTTGCATGCAACCATCATTAATCCAGGCCTAAAAAATACCTTTCAGGTACCAATTCTTCCCTCTTTTCATTAGCCAGGTTTTCATTGCCGGGTGTCAGACGAAGGGCCAATGATCAAAAGTCTGCCGAGAGTTGCCGTCCCCATCATCATTATAACCGTTTTATTTTTCCAAACGTAAACACAGGAGAACGGCAATTTGCGGTATCTTAAATAGCAAGCGGAATGACCCAGAGAACCTGCCGTTTTTCTCCTTGCAACTGTTTGCTCATTAAAACGCCTTCGCTGGGGAAATAAAAATCAATAACCATCGATTGCTTCACAAATGAACATCTTTAGGATGAAGAGAAGCACCCTTCCTTCCTTCCTTCCTTCCTTCCCCCCTTCCTTCCTTCCTTCCTTCCTCATTTAATCTCCTTCCTTCCTCACTCATTTTATCTCTTTCCTTCCTGTATTATTTCATCTTCCTTCCTTCCTCCCTTCCTCATTTAATCTCCTTCCTCCCTCTTCCTTCCTTCCTTCCTTCCTTCCTTCCTCATTTAATCTCCTTCCTTCCTCACTCATTTTATCTCTTTCCTTCCTGTATTATTTCATCTTCCTTCCTTCCTCCCTTCCTCATTTAATCTCCTTCCTCCCTCTTCCTTCCTTCCTTCCTCATTTAATCTCCTTCCTTCCTCACTCATTTTATCTCTTTCCTTCCTGTATTATTTCATCTTCCTTCCTTCCTCCCTTCCTCATTTAATCTCCTTCCTCCCTCTTCCTTCCTTCCTTCCTCATTTAATCTCCTTCCTTCCTCACTCATTTTATCTCTTTCCTTCCTGTATTATTTCATCTTCCTTCCTTCCTCCCTTCCTCATTTAATCTCCTTCCTCCCTCTTCCTTCCTTCCTTCCTTCCTTCCTCATTTAATCTCCTTCCTTCCTCACTCATTTTATCTCTTTCCTTCCTGTATTATTTCATCTTCCTTCCTTCCTCCCTTCCTCATTTAATCTCCTTCCTCCCTCTTCCTTCCTTCCTTCCTCATTTAATCTCCTTCCTTCCTCACTCATTTTATCTCTTTCCTTCCTGTATTATTTCATCTTCCTTCCTTCCTCCCTTCCTCATTTAATCTCCTTCCTCCCTCTTCCTTCCTTCCTTCCTTCCTTCCTCATTTAATCTCCTTCCTTCCTCACTCATTTTATCTCTTTCCTTCCTGTATTATTTCATCTTCCTTCCTCCCTTCCTCATTTTAATCTCCTTCCTCCCTCTTCCTTCCTTCCTTCCTTCCTTCCTCATTTAATCTCCTTCCTTCCTCACTCATTTTATCTCTTTCCTTCCTGTATTATTTCATCTTCCTTCCTTCCTCCCTTCCTCATTTAATCTCCTTCCTCCCTCTTCCTTCCTTCCTTCCTTCCTCATTTAATCTCCTTCCTTCCTCACTCATTTTATCTCTTTCCTTCCTGTATTATTTCATCTTCCTTCCTCCCTTCCTCATTTAATCTCCTTCCTCCCTCTTCCTTCCTTCCTTCCTTCCTCACTCATTTTATCTCTTTCCTTCCTCTATTATTTCATCTTCCTTCCTTCCTCTCTTCCTCATTTAATCTCCTTCCTCCCTCTCTCATTTAATCTTCCTTCCTTCCTCTCTCCCTCCCTCCCTCATTTAATTTCCTTCCTCCCTCTCTCATTTAATCTTCCTTCCTCCCTCCCTCCCTTCCTCATTTAATCTTCCTTCCTTCCTTCCTTCCTTCCAATTTTCCTCCCTCTCCCACTGCACGAAGTAATGCCCTCCAACATAGTTCACTTCTCCTGAGTAATTCTTTGCCCCTTTGGCTTTTACGTTGTCCTTTTAATATGTGAATTCGTTGTGACTTTATATATGTGTTTTTGTGTGAAAGAGAAAAGAAGGGGAGGGAGAAGAGAGAAGAAGAGAGAGAGAAATGCAGAAATTTAAGCTCTTCTCGTTCCTGACGCCCCTTGGAGGTCGGGGCAGGTTGTTATTTTTCTCCGAGCCGTCAGTCGTGCAAACCTGTCAGACCCCCTGTGCATTGTGTGTTCCTGGTGTTGTGACAGTGCCACTAACTGCCCCTGTAAATAATTTCTATTCCGCGACTATAAACCACTCAGCCATAGGCTTCTTCTATGTTAGCTCACCCACGAGACGAGACGGGCCGGGGCGGTGGGGGAATCAGCCCTTAATGCGTTTACAAGCGACGCGGATCGTGAAATTGTCTCCGTAATTGATCGAGGCAGATTTCGGAGAGGCCTGTTTGTGTGCGTGTGACGTTCTTCCTTCCTTTGGCACTACTTGAATCGTAATTATTGATATAAAGTTAAATGTTACCTTTCATGCTCGAGCGCGCATTGCATTTATAAGGCCGGGGCGCCTTCTGTCAAAGGCAAGAGCTCGGCGTCAAAACGCCGAGGCCGAGGTTGAGAGTGATGGATGGAAATACATCTTCATTTGCTGCTCTTCGGGGAAGGAGAGGCGGCGTTGGGGTCTGGCTCAAAGTCGTCGCTTAATAAACTTCTCCGGGCCCTTTCGGCGAATCTCTCGGCGGCGCAGGAAATTCATCCTGCGAACATCTATCCTCAGCTCTCGTATCAATTGCTCCAGGCTACGGACAATAACTTATAAACATCTTGGATTGCTCCTGACCCTTCTTAAACAAACATGCACACCCAGCCCCAATTTTTGTCTAACATTCCCTAGACTAGTGGTTCTCAACCTCGGGTTTGGGACCCCTTTAGGAGGGTCAAATGTCCATTTCACAGGGGTCACCTAAGACTACGGGGAAAAGACAAATTTCCCCCGGTGTTAGGAAAGAAGCATTGGAATAAAACATCAAGAAATCTAAAAGCATTTAGAAGACAATGTCGATAGGAATGTATATACGATGTAGATTCATCTGTAAATATGACTATGAAATTTTTTTTAAAAAGGAAAAAATTAATAATTTTTTTTTTTTTAAAAAGGAACCAAAGCTTCTATTCTGGCGCCTTGGAACCTATTTTTACAATCTGACCAATCAGGCATTGACAGTGGGCATGTCCCTCTGACCTTCCTGCCAATCAGCTTCAAGCTCTGTTGGGAGAATTGGTGCTCAACTTATGGTTGAGGGTCACCACAACATGGGGAACTGTATTAAGGGGCTGTGGCATTAGAAAGGTTGAGAACCACTGACCTTTTCTATTCTATTCTATTCCTTACTTTCTTCTCTTCTCTTCTAATTCTCTTCTCTTCTAATTCTCTTCTTATTCCATTCCATTCTATTCTATTCCTTACTTTCTTCTCTTCTCTTCTCTTCTAATTCTCTTCTCTTCTAATTCTCTTCTCTTCTAATTCTCTTCTAATTCCATTCTATTCCATTCTATTCCTTACTTTCTTCTCTTCTCTTCTCTTCTCTTCTAATTCTCTTCTCTTCTAATTCTTTTCTCTTCTAACTCTATTCTAATTCCATTCCATTCCATTCTATTCTATTCCTTATTCTCTTCTCTTCTCTTCCTTAATCTATTCTATCCTAGTCTATTCCTTACTCTCTTCTATTTTGCTCTGAAATTTCCTTCCTTCCTTGGTATATTAGCACCAGTTGGGTTTTTCTTTCTCCCCCTCCTTTTTCTAGTATTTCACCCCTACCTTTCAAGTTTCTTTTCCCCCCACCCTGAAAAATAGAAAATGAATCTGCCAGGACTCTCAACTGGAATTATTGGGGAATAGATTGAATCTCACTTTGGGGGGGGGGTGTTCTTTTTTCTTCTTTTGCCTGTTTGGGAGTCGAAATGTCCGTGTTGGAAACAATATTGAGTAAAGAAAATGCTCTTGTCTCTTCTCTTTGCCCGCTGAAGCGTAATAATTGGAAGCCCGTTGCAATCTATATATTTAACGCGGACAGTATCTGAAGACAATTTGGGGGGGGGCGCCTCACTTTCCCACTTCAGGTTGGAGTCCCGTCTCTGTCGGGGAGGCTACGGCAACCTCACCTTGAATTTATTTAGGACAGTCGCTTTCCTTGGTAAACAGATCTCTGCTGCTACCTGGAATGCTTCGGTTTTATTTATTTTCCCCAAGAGAATATGCTTCTCCATTATTGGCCTCTTTTTTTTTTTTTGTTTCCTCGATAATGAATCTGGAGCTGGCATCACAATGCCACAGGTGTTCTGCAGTCTTTTTACAGGCTTTTATAAAAGCAATAAATGGAGAGAGAAAAAGTTCCACAAGCATTTATCTATTAAAATTAGGTGATGGCCTTGATGCAGAATTTCCTATGGAGTTGACTTTAGCAAGAGGAAAAAAAACCAGATCAGGGGGAAAAAATAGGAAATCAATCAATCTATCTATCTATCTATCTATCTATCTATCTATCTATCTATCTATCTACTGATCTATCGATCTATCCATCCATCCATCCATCCATCCATTGATTGATTGGTTTTCTATGCTGCCCCCACTCCAAAGACTCAGGGCTCTTTGCACAGGTATTATTGATAACCTTCAATCTGTCAAAGACCTTGGAGTACTCATATCCATTGACCTAAGCCCTAGAGCCCACTGCAACAGCATTGCCAAAAAGGCTTTAAGAGTTGTTAACCTAATCCGTCGCAGCTTCTTCTCCGGTAATTTTGAACTGCTAACAAGAGCTTACAAAACATTTGTCAGACCAATCCTAGAATACAGCTCGACTGTACGGAACCCACATTGCATATCTGACATCAACACAATTGAGAGAGTCCAGAAATATTTCACAAGAAGAGTCCTTCACTCCTCTTCTCACAACAAAATACCTTACTCCGCCAGACTTGAAATTCTTGGTTTAGACAACTTACAACTCCGTCGTCTCCGTTCCGACTTAATTATAGTTCATAAAATCATATACCAAAATGTCCTACCTGTTAACGACTACTTCACCTTCAACTGCAACAACACACGAGCACAAAATCGATTTAAACTAAATCAACCGCTCCAAACTTGACTGCAAAAAATACGACTTCAGCAACAGAGTAATCAACGCCTGGAATGCACTACCTGACTCTGTGGTTTCTACTCCTAACCCCAAAACCTTTAACCTTAGACTATCTACAATTGACCTCTCCCCCTTTTTAAGAGGACTGTAAGGGGGATGCATAAGCGCGCCACTGTGCCTACCGTCCCTGTCCTATTGTCTTCTTTTGTTACTTTTTATCATTACTTATCTAATGTTTTATTTGTACAAATTATCACCCTATAATTGTTTGACAAAATAAATAAATAAAATAGGTACAGCATATGTGGTACATTGCTCAAGAGTAGTGAGAAGGATCTTGGAGTCCTAGTGGAGAACCATTTAAACATGAGCCAGCCATGTGCAGCAGCTGCCAAAAATGCCAACACAGTTCTAGGCTGCATCAACAGAGGGATAGAATCAAGATCACGCAAAGCGTTAATGCCACTTTATAAAGCCACACTTGGAATACGACATCCAGTTTTGGTTCCACAATGTAAAAAAGGTGCTGATACTCCAGAACAGTGGTTCTCAACTTTTCTAATGCAGCGACCCCTGAATACAGCTCCTAATATTGTGGTGACCCCCAACCATAAGTCTAGCGCCAATTCTCCCACAGAGCTTGAAACTGATGGGCAGGAAGGCCGGAGGGACTCCCCTCCACTGTCATTGCCTGATTGGTCGGATTGTAAAAATATGTCTCAGGGTGCCAGAATAGAAGTTTTAGTTCCTCACACCATGGGAAATTTGTCTTTTCCCAGAGTCTTAGGCGACCCCTGTGAAACCGTCATTCGACCCCCAAAGGGGTCCCGACCCCCAGGTTGAGAACCACTGCTCTAGAAAGAGTGCAGAGAAGAGCCACAAAGTTGATTAGGGGATTGGAGGCTAAAACATAGGAAGAACGGTTGCAGGAACTGGGCATGGGTAGTTGGATGAAAAGAAGGACCAGGGGAGACATGATGGCAGTTGTTTATTTATTTTTATTTATTTATTATTTAGATTTGTATGCCGCCCCTCTCCGCAGTCTCGGGGCGGCTCACAACAAAGTGAAGACAATTTACAACAAATCTAAATTACTATTTAAAAATATTTAAAAAACCCCATTTTCTAAACAAACATACATACAGACATACCATTCATAAATTGTATATGCCCGGGGGAGATGTCTCAGTTCCCCCATGCCTGACGACAAAGGTGGGTCTTAAGGAGCTTACGAAAGGCAAGGAGAGTAGGGGCAGTTGTAATCTCCGGGGGGAGTTGGTTCCATAGGGCCGGGGCCGCCACAGAGAAGGCTCTTCCTCTGGGGCCCGCCAACCGACATTGTTTAGTTGACGGGACCCGGAGAAGGCCCACTCTGTGGGACCTAATCGGTCGCTGGGATTCGTGCGGCAGCAGGCGGTCTCGGAGATATTCTGGTCCAGTGCCATGAAGGGCTTTAAAGGTCATAACCAACACTTTGAATTGTGACTGGAAATTGATCGGCAACCAATGCAGACTGCGGAGTGTTGGTGTAACATGGGCATACCTAGGGAAGCCCATGACTGCTCTCGCAGCTGCATTCTGCACGATCTGGAGTTTCCGAACACTTTTCAAAGGTAGCCCCATGTAGAGAGCATTTCAATATCTTAGGGGTTGCCACAAAGGAGAGGGAGTCAACCTATTCTCCAGAGCTCCTGAGGGCAGAACAAGAAGCAATGGGTGGAGACTAAACAAGTAGAGAAGCAACTTAGAACTAAGGAGGGATTTCCTGACAGGGAGAACAATGAATCCGTGGAATAGTTCACAACCTCCGCAGGCAATTTCTGTTCCACTGGTTGATCTCTCCTCACCGTCAGAAAGTTCCTCCTTATTTCCAGGCTGAATCTCTCTTTGGTCAGCTCTCATCCGTTATTCCTATCCGTGACTTTCCTCCCCTCCTCTGTCACCCTCAGCCCATTTACAGGGGATGGACAAAAAAATGGAAATAACTTGCAGCTCTTCTGTGGAATTCAGATTTGTGAAGCTCCCTTCGAATAGTTTTTGTGGAAACTGGGTTCTCTACGTGTCTATTGAGCCCTGCAGTGATTTTAGGAGCTGCAGTCTTGCGGTCCGACGGTCTATCTCAGACAACTTCGACTTTCGACCAGACCTGTGCTTGGCTGTGGACGTTTTCCCTTCTCTTTCAGAAGCAGTCATTAGTTTTGAGACATTAGCTCTTGAAACGCCAAACATTCGGGCACTTTCTGTTACACTAGCGCCTGCCATTTGAGCACCAACAATTTGGTCTCTTTAAAAGTCTGAGAGGTCTGCCATTTCTAGAAGGTTATAACCAATTTCCTTAAATTTCTGTTAAAAAAAGGTAATTTTTAAAAAACATATCAAATAACAGATTTTTTTTAAACAAAACATTAAAATATGTCAAGTTTTGATTGATTTGAACATGTTCAAACATTATGAAGCCAAAAAGTCAAGTGTTTCCATTTTGTTGTCCACCCCCTGTATATTTCCAAAGCTAAACCCAGAAAAAAGGGTCAAATTCCATTATACAGATCCCATCCCAGCCCATTCGAGGTTCAGCTGCAAGTCCTTCGTTTCACCTTTCCGTGTTCTAACTTTTCGTGCCACTTGCTACTTCTTCAAATTATGCTCAGCCTTTTTTTTTCCATCATTAATTTTAAAAACGGCTCACAGCAAGAAAAAGATCTACATGACCTTCCTCGGGCGCTAAGCCAATAAGACACCCCCGGGACACAGTTTGTCAGTATGGGGTTCTTTTTTGCCTTGGATTGTTTTTTTTTTCTTATTTTGTCTTTTGCTTTATGAAAGCATAAAATAAACATTTCCTTAATTAAGAAGCGGCAGGCCATTGCTCAGCCTCTTCGCCACAGAGCGCAAGTTTGCTTGCGCAGCTCCGACGGCTCCCTTAGGATTTTGCAAACTGTGCAACATCCCCCTTGGCTTATTTCTTTTTTGGGTCCTTCGCTAAGGACGGGGTCAAGGGAAGGGGGAAAAAGCAGAGCTCGCTTATTAATCCCTCCTCAGTGATTTCTGTTGGTCAGTGTCAGAGGTGGGTACCACGTTGTGGGTTAACATCTGTCTTCTGATGATCCCGTAATCCAACCAACCACACTCAGCGTGTAGTGCTCAACGGAGCTGCATCTACATGGAGGGAAGTATGCAGTGGATTAACCCAAGGCTCTGCTTTTAGGTCCAGTACTCTTCAACATCCTCATCAATTTGGACGAGGGGATAGATGGGGAGCTTATCAAATTTACAGATGACACCAAACTGGCAGGAATAGCCAACACTCCAGAAGATAGGCGCAACATGCAGTGGTACCTCTACTTACGAATTTAATTCGTTCTGTGACCAGGTTCTTAAGTAGAAAGGTTTGTAAGAAAGAAGAAGCATTTTTTCCCGTAGGAATCAATGCAAAAGCAAATAATGTGTGCGACTGGAGAAACCACAGGGAGGGCGGAGGCCTTGTTTCCTACCAGGAGATTCCTAGATTCCCCCTGCCTTTTCTGGCCCTGTTTCCTCCTAGGAAATTCCTAGAGAGGCCCCATGAAGGCTTCTCCCCACCTTTTCTGGCCCTGTTTCCTCCCAGGAGATTCCTAGAGAGGCCCCGCAGAGGCTTCTCCCTGCCTTTTCCGGCCCTGTTTCCTCCTGGGAGATTCCTAGAGAGGCCCCACAGAGGCTTCTCCCTGCCTTTTCTGGCCCTGTTTCCTCCAGGGAGATTCCTAGAGAGGCCCCACAGAGGCTTCTCCCTGCCTTTTACGGCCCTATTTCCTCCCAGGAAATTCCTAGAGAGGCCCCACAGAGGCTTCTCCCCGCCTTTTACGGCCATGTTCCCTCCCAGGAGATTCCTAGAGAGGCCCCACGGAGGCTTCTCCCTGCCTTTTTCAGTTACAGTTTCGGAGGCTCAGGGTTTGTAAGTGGAAAATGGTTCTTGAGAAAAGGCAAAAAGATCTTGAACGCCCAATTCTTATCTAGAAAAGTTTGTAAGTAGAGGCCTTGTTAGGTAGAGGTACCACTGTACAGAAGGATCTTGCGCGGAAACAAAAATATTGGCGAAAATAGCTGAAGTCTCACTCGCGCGTACATGTCCTCACGCAAAATTCTGCTTTTTGTGTGTGCGCAGAGGCCAAATCTCACACCAACAGACACGCGCACGCGTGCCGGATGTTTGCATGCCCGTGATGGCCTCGAACAGTGCACTAGTAGCGCTGAGGACGAGTGGCCTGTCACTGGTGCAGATGGCGCTCCTAACAAAGGAACCTTAGAGTTAACTTCAGAGGGCTTGTCGTGTTGGGAAACTGGGTCGGAACAGGACCATTCCTCCTGGAAATTTTGGACCGTAAGCTGCCGTTCCCAGATACAGCGTTTGTTTCATCTGCATAGGCCAAGGAGCCTACAAAATCAGGCTTTCCGTTTTTCCTAAACGTCGGCGTTCACCAGAGAGGAACGCCGGAGACCCAATTTTGTCTCCCTGGCGGTGTTCCTACTACACAGGCACGCATGGCTGGTTGGAACCGGCTTCCGATTCACAGAGCAACCTAAATAATTCGGAGGGAAATGTACTTACCGCCTTGCATTATTCAAGGGAAATTCTGTTCTGCCACCGCCGTTGATCAGGAGAAGGATGAGCCCTCTCTCTCACACGCATTTCTTTTTTAAAAATACATAATAAATACTTGAATATGTTAACGGCGCTGTCGAGATCGTGCTGTTCTCCCAAACGGACCTGCAGCGCCTTAATTTGTCCTAATTGGGGGGGGGGTCTAACACCCCCCCTCCCCTTCTGCACTTGCATTTTCCCTGCGAACTGCAAAACTTGTGTTTATTTTTAAAATTTCTTTTATTTATTAGATTTATAGGCCTTCATTGCTCCTTTATTGTCATTAATTCTGTTGGGATATTCTTAGAGGGCCTCTGAATTCAGGGGTTCATGTTCAATCGCAGCAAACCTTAAGGGAGAAATACGCGCGCGCACACACACACGCACACACACTGCTTTGAATTGGAAGAAATCTGAGACAGACAATAAGGAAGGGAACCAAACTGCTTACATAAAACATCACAAGATTTTTTTTGGGGGGGGAGCAGGCAGAGGGGAGAACATACCCTAATTGTTTGTGCTGAGAATTGGCTTTCAAGGGCCTCCCACCCGCCCCCCAACGGCATAGTAGATTGAAATGATCCCCGAGGTTTTTTAATTTCTAAGGCACGGAGAGGAAGTTAAAATCTCCATGGCTAAGCAAGAGGGTTGGACTAGAAGACCTCCAAGGTCCCTTCCAGCTCATTCTATTCTATCCCATATTCTATTCTATTCTATTCTATTCTACTCTTCTCCTCTCCACTCCTCCTCTCCACTCCACATATTCTCTCCACTCCTCTCCACTCCACATATTCTCTCTTCTCCTCTCCTCTGTTCTCCTCTCCACTCCACATATTCTCTCTTCTCCTCTCTCCTCCACTCCACTCCACATATTCTCTCCTCTCCTCTCCTCTGTTCTCCTCTCCACTCCACATATTCTCCTCTCCTCTCCTTAGATGTATGCTGCTATGTTTTTTGATATGTTGTGAGCCGCCTCGAGTCCTCGGAGAGAGGCGGCATACAAATCCCATTAATAAATAATAAATAATATTCCATTCCTTTCCTATTCCTGTTCTATTTTTTATTCCATTCCATTCTATTCTATTCTCTATTCTATTCCATATATTCTATTCTATTCTATTCCGTTCCATTCTATTCTATTCTGTATTCTATTCTATTCTATTCTATTCTTATTCTATTTTAATTCTATTCCTATTCCATTCCATTCCATTCTATTCTATTCTTCAATCATCTCAGTGGTGGTTCTCTGCACTTTTTTTCCAAAGTATCGTTTTGGCAACGCCATCCACCAAAACCAAATGTGCGATTCCAGTTGCGTGGCCTTCACTGAGGATCTCTCTCAGGCCTTGGTTTGACACCCACCTTCTCCTGGCTCCTCCGTTCCGGTGAACCGACAGCTCCCCTATCAACCTTTTTGAGTGGCGGGTCTTCCAGGCAGGTTGTTCCCCCTCCCCATTTCCCCCCCCCAATCCCATAGGAAACTCCTGCGGGCCTGCTTCTCTCCTCTTTGAATGCGGGACCCCCGCTGCCTTTCATCCCTGCGTGACTCCTCTCCCCTGCATCTCTGATTTCTCCTCTCCCAGCCATCTCTCCGTGTTAGGTTTCCGAGGCAGCTGCCGTCCTCCTGTGGTGCTCCTGCCACTTTCCGGTGAAACTCCCAGGAAGGCTGGGTTTGTTTCTGAAATTTTATTTTGTTCCGGATCTATCTCTGCCCCCCCCCAACACCCCCATTCACCCGTCGCTTAAAGGAAGTTCAAATGGAAACGGCAAAACTTTGATCTTCCTTCCCTGTTTGGGCCTTAACGTTCAGTCCTTGCCAGATAACCTGGTTCACTCATGTATTATTTAAACCTGGGGTTTGATGTAGCCTGCGACAGGTGAGGCGGACGGTAGGTGTGGTGTGGGAGAGACCATATTCATAATTTATCCCCGGCCGAGGATATCCGAGGTTCAGTGGCTGGAGGGTGGGAATCAAATTCACCTGGGCCTTTTTGCCATTTTCAACACCTGAAGGTCAGAGAACGAATAATGGATGGAAACAGGGTAGAATAGAATAGAATAGAGAATAGAATAGAATAGTGATTAGAGAATAGAATAGAATAGTGATTAGAGAATAGAATAGAATAGAATATTGCAATGAAGAATAGAATGGAATAGAATAGAATAGGAAATAGAGAATAGTGAATAGAATAGAATAGAATAGAGAATACAATATACAATAATAATAGAATAGAATAGAGCAGAATAGAACAGAACAGAATGGCCAAGTGTGATTGGACCCAGAAGGAATTTGTCTTTGGTGCAGATGCTCTCAGTGTACATAAAAGAAAAAGATACATTTGTCAAGAATCATGAGGTCCGACACTTAATGATTGTCATAGGGGTCAAATAAGCAATAAGGAAACAATCAATATTAATATAAATCGTAAGGATACAGGCAATAGTCATACAGTCATAAGTGGGAGGAGATGTGTGATAGGAATGATGAGAAGACTCATAGTAATAGTAGTGCAGACTTAGTAAATAGTTTGACAGTGGTGAGAATAGAATAGAATTCTTTATGGGCTAAGTATGATTGGACACACAAGAAATTTGTCTTTGGTGCAGCTGCTCTCGGTGTACATAAAAGAAAAAAGATGCATTTGTCAAGAATCACGAGGTCCAACACTTAATGATTGACATAGGGTCAATCAGGAGGCAATCAGTATCAATATAAATTGTAAGTGTGCCCGCCAGCGAGGTAAGCCAGGACCCACCCCTGGATGCACATGGCTTCAAAATGTGCCTAACGAGGACGACATAATGCCGGGACGCGTAGTTGGCCCACCCACACGTCACTACTACTGGTTCAGTCCTACCTCCGCAGTGTTGTTTCAGGACCTGCAGTTCAATCTGATTTGAATCGATCATCAAGCGGGTCGGCACATAAGTTGATAATCCCCTCGATAAAGTGCTCCTGACGTTATGAAGAGGCCGGGAACGCTGCTACCTTAGTGGAAACGGAGTTTCTCTCCCCTGCAAGCACGGAGAGAAAGCGGAGGCAGAGCCTCTGGAGGGATTAAATATAAAACAACCGGAATCCAGTCCTCCCTAATTCTTTCTCGAGGTTCACAGCTTGAAAGAACCAAAGGAAATTTCAGCAAGCAAAGCAAAAATGCGAAACACCTGTCAAGGTTTGTGTTGGCTGGGGGATCGGAATAGGGCTTGGAGGGACCTTGGAGGTCTTCTAGTCCAGCCCCCTGCTCAAGCAGGAACTCTAGGGGTGGCGAACCTTTTTTTGGTTTGTGTACCAATCATGGGTGTGGGTGGGTGTTCTATGCACGGCCCTCGGAGCTAACCTCAACTGGAAATCACTTATTTTATGATAAAATCCAACTCTTTATTCGAACACGAGCATACATAATAAAGCACAGGGTTTTGAAACGTCACACAAGGAGTTTTCTTTCTCTTTAGAGCGAACTATAATCTATGTCCGGAAAAAGCGCCAAAAACTCGGCCTGCTCTGCATTCCTTAGATAAAGTCCGTTCATTACTTAAACATACGTTTTTGCTCACCGAAAGCTTCCCAGCCCAGCATCCAACAAAGGATGTCTTGTATTGAAGCAGAAATCGTGATTTTTAAGCCTTGTTCAATCACACCTCCCAGCCTCACATCTCTTCCATTGAACAACGTTGATTCTCCACACCCCATTTCCCATAATCCTTTGCCTTTATGCTGCCTGGAAGTATAACAACGTTGACTCTCCACACCCCATTCCTGAGGGTGCTGCCAAGTCCCTGAGGGGAACGATGTCTTCAGAGGGACTTAGAGCAACCCCAGCTTGGGGGTCACTCACGAACGCGAATCCTAGAAAGAAGACTTGGACACATCTCTCTCTGGGTGAAATGACACAGAATTGAGCTGTGCACCTCCTTTTATTGGGGGGGCATATGCAAATGGGAATCATTACAGGTACATGTCAAGTGATATACAAACGTCCAATAACATAACTCTGAAACATGACACAACTTCCGAGTCCTTCCCATATGGCACGTAACTAGTTTCTACTGAACAAATGTCTCTCGTGGCCAATTTCCTGGGACCTTTTGTTGTTAATACAGCTATCTCCTGTTTACCACAAAGCAAGGTCTTTTATCACAGCCTTCGTCCTGTTTACCCCAGGCAATGTAAATTGCGTCTTTTGATCACACAGTTCTTTTCCTGTTGACACATTCTTGTTATCCGAGGAGAGTTCTGAATTGTTTTATGGCCAGTCACTTCCTAAGCAGATTTCACCAGAAATACAGACTTATCATATGTGATTGTTACGTACAGTCCTGTCCTGGCTAATGGAATAAAAGAGTATAAGGCATTTACATTAGAAGTCCAGATATCATATCCTATCCTAACATTATGCTATGGCAGCTACACATTCCCACAATCCTTTTCCTTTATACTGCCTGGAATTGACATCACACTTCAAAGAGGCTAAGTCTGTAAGCTAATACCTTGTACTATGGAACTCCTCTCACCTTCTGAGCAATCTCCTATAGCAAGGATCTATCCACTGACTTTCCACTCGCATGTCTTCCTCATCCTCTGATTGGGACCACTCTCCCCCATTGTCACACCAGCCCCCTCTAGTGGTTGCTCAGGCTCACTCAGATCACTTTCTGCCTCACTCTCGCTCTCTGCATCAGCTGACAACCCCCTGACCTGACCTGAGGTCGACAAGGAGCACTCACAACAATGGGTGTGCTAGCATGCATGCCCCTGACCACACCCCTCCCCTTCCCCCATGCAGGTGCACCTCTCCGCACTGCCCCCCACGCATGCGCTGCAGCAAAGGAATCGCCGAAAATCGGTGAAATCCTGTGCGCGAGAACGTACTCATGTGAGACTTTGCTTGCGCATGTGCAGAAGCGAAATGTTGCGCCGATGGGCGCAGCTGCACCCGCAACGATCCCGGAGGGCGTACCGATGGCGGGCAATAAGTGGAACCCTCCCCTGATGTGGGGACTCATGCATACGAGATAATGCACACACATGCACGCTTTTGGCACCCAATGAAAAAAAGGTTCGCCATCACTGTCCAAACCGGACGTCTGTTTTCCCCCACCGTAGAGTCTCCTTTTAGCGCTGCGTCCTTTTCCCTCTACCAGTCCTAACCGAGAGGCCCTATCAATTGTGGAGCCGGCCGGAAAACCCGCCCCTTGCCATAGAGTCTTCTCCTGGCAGGCCCTGCTTCTCCCCACCACCACCACAACCAAACCGGAAGTTCCTCTCCAAATTGTGGTGCCAACCAGTGATAAGGAGCTACCTGCAGGTCCAGAGCTGCATATAGAATAGAATAGAATAGAATTTTATTGGCCAAGTGTGATTGGACACACAAGGAATTTGTCTTGGTGCATATGCTCTCAGCGTACATAAAATAAAATATACATTTGTCAAGAATCATGTGGTACGACACTTAATGATTGTCATAGGGGTCAAATAAGCATTGAAGAAGCAATATTAATAAAAATCTTAGGATATACGCAACAAGTTACAGTCATACAGTCAACATGGGAGGAAATGGGTGATAGGAATGATGAGAAAAACTAGTAGAATAGAAGTGCAGATTTAGTAGAAAGTCTGACACTGTTGAGTGAATTATTTGTTTAGTAGAGTGATGGCGTTGGGGGAAAAACTGTTCTTGTGTCTAGTTGTCTTGATGTGCAGTGCTGACTCTTGTTCTATTGCAAGACATCAAGAAAAGATTGAAGGGATAAAGGGCTTTGGAACGGTGCGTCAGATGTAAAATAAAGTTTTTACGCCCAACAAAGATCACTCCATAGAGGCAGTACAATAATCTTTATCTGTGTTGGCATTTCCTTGATTTTTATTTTTAATATTTTATTTTTGCCCTTAACAGAAGTAGCCTCAGGCAGAGAAAGGGGCAAAATGGCTTAAGGACTATAAACATTTTTAATACTTTATTTGGTTCAGTCGATTATACTTGACTGTCTGGACGGGATCAAAATGGATGGCAAACGTATTGCCGGAGGTCAGTCGGCTCATTTATATTAAATTCCCTAACGGAGCAAGGCTTCTACCGCAAATCTTTGAACGATGCTTTAGGTAGGGATTCTACTCTTTGAACAAAAAGGTTTTGCAGACTTTCAAATCCAGGATTTGACTTGCCCCGAATCGCCCACAAACTCTAAAGGAAAAGAAAATACAATATAACAACAGAGTTGGAAGGGACCTTGGAGGTCTTCTAGTCCAACCCCCTGCTTAGGCAGGAAACGCTACACCACTCCAGACAAATGGTTATCCAACATTTTCTTTAAAATTTCCAGTGCTGGAGCATTCACAACTTCGGTTTGAGTCTGTTCCACTGATTTTTTTTTTCCCTAAGGAAATTTATCCTTGGTTTTAAGTTGCTTCTCTCCTTGTTTATTTTTCACCTGTTGCTTCTTGTTCTACCCTCAGGTGTTTTGGAGAAGAGTTTGACTCCTTCTTCTTTGTGGCAATCCCTGAGTTATTGGAAGGCTGCTCTTGTGTCTCCCCTGGTCCTTCTTTGCATTCAACTAGCCATGTTCAGTTCCTGCAACCGTTCTTTGTATGTTTTAGCCTCCAGTCCCCTCATCCTCTTTGTCGCTCTTCTCTGCACTTTTTCTAGAGTCTCAACATCCTTTTTGCATCATGGCGACCAAAACTGAATGCAGTATTCCAAGTGTGGCCTTACCAAGTCCTTATAAAGTGGTATTAACCCTTCGTGTGATCTTGATTCTATCCCTCTGTTAATGCAGCCTAGAACTGTGTTGGTTTTTTTGGCAGCTGCTGCACACAGCTGGCTCCTATTTAAATGGTTGTCCACTAGGACTCCAAGATCCCTCTTGCAGTTAACTACTATTGAGCAAGGTACCCTATACCTTGTTGGTGTTGGATGAAGGTGGTGCCGTGGATATTGCCTATCTGGACTTCAGCAAAGCCTTTGATACGGTTCCACATAAAGAGCTGATAGATAAATTAGTGAAGATTGGACTTAATCCCTGGATAGTTCAAAGGATTTGCAGCTGGCTGAAGCGTAGACATCAGAGAGTTATTCTTAACGGCGAGTATTCTGAGCAGAGTCAGGTTACAAGCGGTGTGCCACAAGGGTCTGTTCTGGGTCCTATTCTTTTTAATATGTTTGTGAGTGACATAGGGGAAGGTTTGGTAGGGAAGGTTTGCCTATTTGCCAATGACTCTAAAGTGTGCAATAGAGTTGATATTCCTGGAGGAGTCTGTAATATAGTAAATGATTTAGCTTTACTAGATAAATGGTCAAAGCAATGGAAACTGCAGTTTAATGTTTCCAAATGTAAAATAATGCACTTGGGGAAAAGGAATCCTCAATCTGAGTATTGTATTGGCAGTTCTGTGTTAGCAAATACTTCAGAAGAAAAGGATTTAGGGGTAGTGATTTCTGACAGTCTCAAAATGGGTGAACAGTGCAGTCAGGCGGTAGGGAAAGCAAGTAGGATGCTTGGCTGCATAGCCAGAGGTATAACAAGCAGGAAGAGGGAGATTGTGATCCCGCTATATAGAATGCTGGTGAGACCACATTTGGAATACTGTTCTGGAGACCTGTTGTGGAGACCTCACCTACAAAAAGATATTGACAAAATTGAACGGGTCCAAAGACGGGCTACAAGAATGGTGGAAGGTCTTAAGCATAAAACGTATCAGGAAAGACTTAATGAACTCAATCTGTATAGTCTGGAGGACAGAAGGAAACGGGGGGACATGATCGAAACATTTAAATATATTAAAGGGTTAAATAAGGTCCAGGAGGGAAGTGTTTTTAATAGGAAAGTGAACACAAGAACAAGGGGACACAATCTGAAGTTAGTTGGGGGAAAGATCAAAAGCAACATGAGAAAATATTATTTTACTGAAAGAGTAATAGATCCTTGGAACAAACTTCCAGCAGACGTAATTGATAAATCCACAGTAACTGAATTTAAACATGCCTGGGATAAACATAGATCCATCCTAAGATAAAATACAGAAAATAGTATAAGGGCAGACTAGATGGACCATGAGGTCTTTTTCTGCCATCAGACTTCTATGTTTCTATGTTTCTATACACTGTACCTGTGCATTTGGGGGGGTTTTCTTGCCTAAACGCCTGTTCACTCTTAACAATCTTTTTTTTTTAAATTTGGGGAACTGCAAACTAATTTTGATGTGATGTGATGGATGATAACAGTCGCCGAGAATAGGAAAGGTTGGTGATGGAACTGTTTACTTGCCCAGAGTTTTAGATAAATCACGTCTGAATGAACACGGGACCCGATTAGGTGAATCTTTAAAGCCGGCTAATGTCTTTCTCCACTTTTAATTTTACAACTGCACCAAGAGGTCTGTGTGTTTGTATGTGTGTGTGTGCGTGAGAGAGAGAGAGAGAGAGAGAGAAGTTGTCTTGTTTCTCCTAATATACCTCCTTCTTGAAGTGGCAAGGAGTCGTGCGTATGGGTGCCACTGATGAAAAATGATTTCCCAAAGCCGGAAAATTCTGCACCTTATTGCTTTCGACACGGCTGACCTTCTAAGTTATGAAAATCCATGCAGAAAGAAGAGACACCATCCATTATGTTTTCAAAGAGCAGCTTCTCCGAAGACAAATAGACAAATATGTATTATTTTGTGTTTCTCCCCCCCCCCTTAGACAGAAAAAAGTAAGCACAGGTCCTTCCAGGCTCTTGCAAATAAAGATCTATCCATCCTGTTGCCCCCCCCTTTCATCCCCATGCTTTATCCCGAGGGGGGAGGGCAAAAATGAGCTGCTTTATCTTTCTTATGGCAATTTCCCCACTGGAACTTTTGCAGTCCTCCGTTATCTTTTTTTTTTAATGCTGTTTTTTCAAACCAAGTTGAATTGTCTGGAAATAACAACAGAGTTGGAAAGGACCTTGGAGGTCTTCTAGTTCAACCCTCTGCTCAAACAGGAGACCCTATTTTATTTATTTATTATTATTATTATCATCATCATCATCATCATCAACAACAACAACAACAACAACAATACAACACAGCAAATGAGATCACTATGCTGGATTTCGTATTTCATCACCAGTCGGGCGCTTCCCAAGCACCTAGGACTGCGTGATGTAGCGGCGAATTATGTTTGCTGATCCCAGTAAAGCGGCCTTTTGCAATTGACATGTGGAGATTTGGTCAATTCCAATGGCTTTGAAATGTCCACTGAGATCCTTTGGCACTGCGCCCAGTGTGCCAAGGACCACTGGGACTACTTTGAATGGCTTATACCAGTCGTTGCAGCTTGATTTTTAGATCTTCGTATTTTGCAAATTTCACTAGCTGCCATTTTTTTTAATATTATTATTATTGTTGTTGTTGTTGTTGTTGTTATTATTATTATTATTATTATTATTATTATTATTATTATTAATTGGATTTGTAGCCCACCTCTCTCTGAGGACTCGGGGCGCCTTACAACATGTGAGAAAACAATACAATTCTGAAATCCAACAATAACTAAAAAGAAACAGTCTAAAACCCCAATTTAATATAAAAAAAGTCATTTCCAATCCACCAACGTACTTTCCATTCAACATACATTCATCCATAGGCAGGGGCTGATGAATAGCATCCCCAGGCCTGTCGGCACAGGTGCATCTTCAAATTCTTATGGAAGGCGAGGAGGGTGGGGGCAGTACGAATCTCCGGGGGGAGCTGATTCCAGAGGCCCAGGGCCGCCACAGAGAAGGCTCTTCCCCTAGGCCCCGCCAAGTGACATTGTCTAGTCCAGGGGTAGGCAAGTTGGCTCTTCTATGACTTGTGGACTTCAACGCCCAAGCTTCCTGAGCCAATCATGCTAACTCAGGAATTCTGGGAGTTGAAGTCCACATATCATAGAAGAGCCAACTTTGCCTACCCTGGTCTAGTGGAGAAGGCGGGCTCTGTGGGACCTGACCGGTCGCTGGGACTCATGTAGCAGGTGGCAGTCCCGTAAGTAATCTGGTCCAATGCCATGTAGGGCTTTATAGGTCATAACCAACACTTTGAATTGTGTCCGGAAACCAATCACCATCACTGTCCTAACCAGATGTCCGGTTTCTTCCTCTGTAGAGTCTCCTTGTAGCGCCACATCCTTTTCCCTCTACCTGTCCTAACCGAAAGCCCTATCAATTGTGGCGCTGGCCGGAAGTCCAGTTCCCCCACCATAGAGTCTCCTCCTAGCACGACGTCCTTTTTCCTCTACCTATCCTAACCGAAAGCCCTATCAACTGTGGTGCTGAACGGAAAGCCTGCCCCTTGCCATAGAGTCACTTCCTAGCATGTTCTACTTCCCCTCCCCTCCAACCGGAAGCTCCTCTATAAATTGTGGTACCGACTGGGAGCCACAGCAGCAGGATAAAGGAGCCACATGCGGCTCCAGAGTTGTAGACTGCCTACTGTTGCCCTAGGCCAGGGGTAGGCAAAGTTGGCTCTTCTATGAGTTGTGCTAGCTCAGGAATTCTGGGAGTTGAAGTCCACCTGTCGTAGAAGAGCCAACTTTGCCTGCCCCTGCCCTAGGCAAAGCATGGCTTTTATCTACTGAGCCCGACCCACTTTCCTCCAGTTACCGGTCCCACAAAAATCAAAATCTGCAGCTGCAGTCGGTCACGCCAAAGTTGTGAGCTCAACACACACACGTCCTCACAATATCTTCACACTCCGTGTGAGTTCTGCAATACTGCGCATCGCTCGCTTATGTAACTCTGCAAATCCCCTCCTAATGATACCGGGGGATAGACAGATCATTGTCTGCCTCTTTCGGTCTGATTGTGTTCCCTTTCTGCGCAGATCAAAACTGAATTAGCCCTTACGGATTGCTACCTTGTTGTTTGTCTGGCTCTCAATCTATGGATTTATTCCTCCCCCCTCCCTTCTTCTCCGTAATGTAAATTAAGATATAATACCTTCCATTCCTGCAGTGTAATCTGAAACACACAAGCACACAGCCGTCTATAGACCCTGAAAATTGTTTTTGGGATTACATTATGATTTTTTTTTCTTTTTAAATAAAAGCCATATCACAATCTGCTTTAACGCAACTCTCCAGCGAACAATGGCAAGGAATAACTATCTGGGCTTTTCACAGCCGCATCAGATTAGTATAATTTCCAAGCATTTCAGCCGAGCTGTTTTTACTTAATACCCTTCTCCTAATTGAAATAGTGTGAATTTCCATTTATTTATTTATTTTTGACGGCGGGTGGGGGGGGGGGTTTCTTATGGAAAGGTAATGATGTCAGTCTGTTTGCAAATGCGTGGGCACTGGGCCGTGGTGCCGGGTTATTGGAATACTACTTAGGAGCCTCGGCAGAAATTGGATTAGAAAGGACCGTCAAATTGCAAGTTTGGGAGGTTGTCTTTAAACTGTGTCGCTCGGCGACGTGGAAAAGAAGAGATGGGGAAATTAGAAGCGACGAAGAATGGTTTCGGAGTGCAGGCATGTCTGGAAAAGGAACATTAAGAGAAACAAAAACTCCCACCACCACAACAACAACAACAACAACAACAACAACAGAGTTGGAAGGGACCTTGGAGGTCTTCTAGTAGTCCAGTGTTTCCCAACCTTGGCAACTTGAAGATATTTGGACTTCAACTCCCAGAATTCCCCAGCCAGCATTTGCTGGCTGGGGAATTCTGGGAGTTGAAGTCCAAATATCTTCAAGTTGCCAAGGTTGGGAAACACTGTTCTAGTGCAACCCCCTGCTTAGGCAGGAGACCCTACACCACTTCAGACAGATGGTTATCCAACATCTTAAAAACTTCCAGTGTTGGGCCATTCACAACTTCTGGAGGTAAGTTGTTCCACTGATCAACCGTTCTGATTGTCAGGAAATTTCTCCTTAGTTCTAAGTTGCTTCTCTCCTTGCTTAGTTTCCACCCATTGCTTCTTGTCCTACCCTCAGGTGCTTTGGAGAATAGGTGGACTCCCTTTTCTTTGTGGCAACCCCTGAGATACTGGAAGGCTGCTACCGGTATCATGTCTCCCCTGGTCCTTCTTTTCATTAAACCAGACACACCCAATTCCTGCAACCCTTCTTTGTATGTTTTAGCCTCTAGTCCCCTAATCATCTCTGTCGCTCTTCTCTGCACTTTTTCTAGATGTTGGTGCATATCTAGAGAAACACATAGATAACCTTGAAAAAAATCTTCAGCAATAGAGTGGTGAAATGGAAAGCACTACCTGACTCTGTGGTTTCTTCCCCGAACCCCCAAAACGTTACCTTTCCACAGTGGTTCTCAACCTTTCTAATGCAGTGACCCCTTAATATAGTTCCTCGTGTTGTGGTGAGCCCCAACCATAAGTCGAGCGCCAGTTCTCCCAACAGAGGTTGAAGCTGATTGGCAGGAAGGTCAGACGGACACCCACACTGGATTGTAAAAATATGTTCCAAGGTGGCAGAATAGAAGCTTTAATTCCTAAAACCATTGTCTTTTTCTCATGTTTTAGATGACCCCAAATGAAAGGAGGGTGTCTCAAAGGGGTCCCGACCCCCAGATTGAGAACCACTGGTCTAGGGTCTCCTGCCTGAGCAGGGGCCGGAATAGAAGACCTCCAAGGTCCCTCCAAGCTCTATTCTGATTCCCCAGCAAATGGAAATCTTGATAGGCAGTTGCATTTTTGTTTCACTTGCTGAAACTTCCTTTGGTTCTTTTAAGCTGAAAACCTTTGGAAAGAATGAGGCCTAACTGGATTCCAGTTGTTTTATATTTAATATCTTAAGGGAACCACTGCCTTAGACAAGTGTGTCTTGCCCACAGTCAAGGATGGTGTTGTTGTTGGGGGAGAGTTTTGCGCACATGGAGGGTAACCCCACCAGCTACCCACAGTTCACCACTATACCTAGTTGAAGTCTTCAATGAAAAACAGTGCAGCAAACACTTTGTTGTAAAAATATATTTTACTTTTCTTCTTAGCAAAATGTTTTAGGCCCACGGAGGCTTCTCCCTGCCTTTTCCGGCCCTGTTTCCTTCCAGGAGATGCCTAGAGAGGCCCCACGGAGGCTTCTCCCCGCCTTTTCTGGCCCTGTTTCCTTCCAGGAGATTCCTAGAGAGGCCCCATGGAGGCTTCTCCCCACCTTTTCTGGCCCTGTTTCCTTCCAGGAGATTCCTAGAGAGGCCCCATGGAGGCTTCTCCCCACCTTTTCCGGCCCTGTTTCCTCCCAGGAGATTCCTAGAGAGGCCCCACGGAGGCTTCTCCCCGCCTTTCCCGGCTCTGTTTCCTCCCAGGATATTCCTAGAGAGGCCCCATGGAGGCTTCTCTCCGCCTTTTCCAGCTCTGTTTCCTCCCAGGAGATTTCTAGAGAGGCCCCACGGAGGCTTCTCCCCGCCTTTTCTGGCCCTGTTTCCTTTCAGGAGATTCCTAGAGAGCCCTCCCCCCGGAGGCTTCTCCTCGCTTTTTTGGGCCCTGTTTCCACCCAAGAGATTATTAGAGAGGCCCCATGGAGGCTTCTCCCTGACTTTTTCGGTTACAGTTTAAGGTCATAAGTAGAGGCGTTCTAGGGAGAGATACCACTGTACTTAAATATTTAGAAAATGTTGACAGTCTTTAAGGGGCATGCATAAGTGCGCCTTCCATTCAGAACAAGCCTCGCCATGGTCGATCAAAGAAGTTGAGTGCCCGTGCTCAGCGTCATATCCAGAGGTTGGCTTTGGGAAATAGACATGTGAGTTTGCTACAGAGTTCAGACCATGCACCGCACGCTGCATCAAATTGGTCTGCAGGGCTGTCATTCCAGAAGGAAGCCTCTTTTAAAGATGATGCACAAGAAAGCCTGCAAAATGTTTCCTGCGACAAGCAGACTAAGGACGTGGATTTCTGGAACCATATTTATTTTATTTTATTTTAATTTTTATTTATTTATTCTTTGTCTAATATACAATACATATGAAAGAGAATAGACATTAAGTAATATATATAATGGTAGAAAGTAAGAAAGAAGAGAAGTAGGAGGAAAGGAGAAAAAATGTATGATATATGAGATAAGGAAAGAATATTGGACAGGGGACGATAGGCACATCAGTGCACTTATGTACGCCCCTTACTGGCCTCTTAGGAACCTGGAGAGGTCAATCGTGGAGAGTCTTAGGGAGAAATGTTGGGGGTTGGGGGCTGATAAGACCAAGAACAAGGATTTGGTTCAGATGGTGTCAGGCGTGTGTGGCTGTAAGCAGGTGAAGACACAAGTGTGTCTTGCCCACAGTCAAGGATGGTGTTGTTGTTGGGGGAGAGTTTTGCGCACATGGAGGGTAACCCCACCAGCTACCCACAGTTCACCACTATACCTAGTTGAAGTCTTCAATGAAAAACAGTGCAGCAAACACTTTGTTGTAAAAATATATTTTACTTTTCTTCTTAGCAAAATGTTTTAGGCCCACGGAGGCTTCTCCCTGCCTTTTCCGGCCCTGTTTCCTTCCAGGAGATGCCTAGAGAGGCCCCACGGAGGCTTCTCCCTGCCTTTTCTGGCCCTGTTTCCTTCCAGGAGATGCCTAGAGAGGCCCCACGGAGGCTTCTCCCTGCCTTTTCTGGCCCTGTTTCCTTCCAGGAGATGCCTAGAGAGGCCCCACGGAGGCTTCTCCCCGCCTTTTCTGACCCTGTTTCCTTCCAGGAGATTCCTAGAGAGGCCCCATGGAGGCTTCTCCCCACCTTTTCTGGCCCTGTTTCCTTCCAGGAGATTCCTAGAGCGGCCCCATGGAGGCTTCTCCCCACCTTTTCCGGCCCTGTTTCCTCCCAGGAGATTCCTAGAGAGGCCCCACGGAGGCTTCTCCCTGCCTTTCCCGGCTCTGTTTCCTCCCAGGAGATTCCTAGAGAGGCCCCATGGAGGCTTCTCCCCACCTTTCCCGGCCCTGTTTCCTTCCAGGAGATTCCTAGAGAGGCCCCATGGAGGCTTCTCCCCGCCTTTTCTGGCCCTGTTTCCTTCCAGGAGATTCCTAGAGAGGCCCCATGGAGGCTTCTCCCCACCTTTTCGGGCCCTGTTTCCTCTCAGGAGATTCCTAGAGAGGCCCCCGGGAGGCTTCTCCCCGCCTTTTCTGGCCCTGTTTCCTTCCAGGAGATTCCTAGAGAGCCCTCCCCCCGGAGGCTTCTCCCCGCTTTTTTGGGCCCTGTTTCCACCCAAGAGATTATTAGAGAGGCCCCATGGAGGCTTCTCCCTGACTTTTTCGGTTACAGTTTAAGGTCATAAGTAGAAGCGTTCTAGGGAGAGATACCACTGTACTTAAATATTTAGAAAATGTTAGAAAATGTTAGGGAAGGGCTGTATTCACTTCTGTGACATGCTGTATATAAGGTTTCGATGGTTTTTGCTGGAAGAAACGCTTCCTTTTTCCCGTGAGATTTCTTTTCTCCTCTTTTTAGCAGACTAAGCGGGCCCTGAGCAGAGAGGCGCTTGAGGCAAGGCGAATGAATTTCAAGAAGGCTTTCATTGCAAGAGATCTAGCTAATTAATTGGGTGTCAAACACCGCAAGCAAAACCCCACTAAGTTACTTTTCTCAAGAAGGGGGAAAAAATAAAAAATCCATGGCTCAAACTACGTACATTTTAAGCGAGTCTCATCAGGTGGGTTTTGCTGCATAGATCCGCGGCGTCGGATTCATTAGTCCAGGGCTGCAGACGGCACCAGCCGTGACGGCGGCGGCTTAATCAAAACGGCAAAGTTTTTTACATCCACGGGGCGCAAGCCGTCGCCATCAGACAAACCGCTGTAAAAGGGCGCCACAAAATTAATTGTGGAAGATAAATTCAGCAGCTCACCCACTTGTAACGTTCCCGTCACAGCGGTAACCTCTTGGAATATTTACACCGACGCAGAATAAAAGCCTAGGCCCGTGACGGCAAACCTAGGGGCAGGCGTGCTGGAGGTGGCACGCAGTACCTTCTCTGCTGGCACTTGTGCCGTCAGATCTCCGTAGCATTTCTTTCGTGAGCTCTTGTTTTCCTGCAAACGACAAAACAGAAGCTCATGAAAGAAAAAGCGTTTACCTGAACAAAACGGAAGATATATATATATATGTAAAAGAATGTATAGACCAAAAAAAGAGGAAGAGACTGAAGAAATTCAGAAAACAGACGTAAGAAATAGGAAAAAATAGATCAGAAAATATACAGTGGTACCTCGTGATACGAACCCCCCGTGATACGAACATTTCGAGATACAAACCCGGGGTTCAGAAATTTTTTGCCTCTTCTTACGAACTTTTTTTGACTTATGAACCCACCGCAGATTGCAAAATGGCGTTCCGCTGGGCGCCGCCGCCCGGCTGTCACCTTTTGAAACAGCCAGGGGACTTCTCGACGTTCTCCCGAACCTGAACTTTTGCCAAACTTTTCTGGTTCGGGAGGCCGCCGAGAAGCGCCACCGCCTGCCCGTCACCTTCTGAAACAACCGGGGGGCTTTTCGGCGTTCTCCTGAACGCCGAACCCGGAAGTTTGGCAAAAGTTCGGTTTCGGTTTCCGGAGGCCACCAAGAAGCGCTGTTTCAGAAGGTTACAGCTGGGCACCGCCGCCCGGCGGAGCACCGTTTTTACAATCGGCAGTGGCGTTTTCGGCCGATCTGGAGGCTGAAACGGAGGTGGGGAACCCAATAGGGAATTCCATGGGCGGAGCTTTGACGTCACAAAGACGTCCTTCCTGGAAGCCATGTTTCAGCCGAATGCCGAAACAGAGAACGCCGAGAAGACCCCCAGCTGTTTTAAAAGGTGACAGTCGGGCGGCGGCGCCCAGCGGAGCGCCATTTTGCGATTCCCCCCCCCCTTGCATGCATTAATAGCTTTTACATTGTTTCCTATGGGAAACATTGTTTCATGTTACGAACTTTTCGCCTTACGAACCTCCTTCCGGAACCAATTAGGTTCGTAAGACGAGGTATTACTGTATTTATATACAGAAGAACGGGTAGAAGGAATAGATATAGAAAAGAATGATAAATATTTACAGTATATGCATATGAAATTTTGTGGACTGATCTTAAGCTATAATTAAGGCAGGAATTTAGGTTTCACTAAATGTCAGAATGGAATGGAATGGAATGGAAGAGAATAGGAGGAGGAGAGAAGAGTAGAAGAGAAGAGTAATAGAACAGAATGGAAGAGAAGAGAAGAGCAGAAGAGAAGAGTAATGGAATGGAAGAAAAGAAGAGAGAAGAGTAATAGAATAGAAGAGGAGAGGAGAGAAGAGAAGAGTTCTATAATAGAATGGAAGAGAATAGAATAGAAGAGTTGGAAGGGACCCTGGAGGTCTTCTAGTCCAGCCCCCTGCTTAGGCAGGAAATCCTAGACCATTTTAGACAAATTTAAATCCAGTGATTTGGAAGACTATACCAGGTGGTCCTCAAATTAGGACGACAGCTGACCCCGGAATTTCAGTGGCTAAGTGACACCTTTTTAAAGTGGGTTTTGCCTCATTTTACGATCTTTCCTAGCACGGTTTCGCTGTGGTTGTTAAGTAAGTAACGCTCCGGTTAAAGTGAATCTGACTATGAGTCAGTCTATGAGTGTCTGAATCACAGGTCATTTTTTTTTCAGTGCTGTCATAACTTCAAACGATCGCTAAACCCAACGGTTGTAAGTCGAGGACCACCCTGTACAATATTAACTCGCTATATCTTAAGTTTCCCCAGTGAAGAGCTATAGAACAGCCTATTTATTCCCCTTCTGCACAGATTCTGCACTCTGCTAAATGGGAAAGTAACAGAAAAATATTTTGCATGATCTCAGAGGTTCTCACTTTGTCTGGCATTCTCAGTTCGGAATTGGAAATGGGATTTTCCACAATTAACCTGAGCCTTGATCTTTCTTGTCGCAAATTCCTTTTTTCATATTATAGTTCTGCTCCAAGATTATTTTTTCTAATTTCCCCCGAAACAAACCGTTGCCTGGGTAGATTTAAGTCAGTTAGATAAGTTAAGTTCACACGTCGTAGTTTTTCTTCTCTCAATATGTATTTTATGGACAAGCTCTCCTGATGTTTACATCCCAGAATACTTCTTGATTAATCCGAGCGTCGGTTTCTTTGCTCTTTTGTTTACGAAGAAGTACAAAGCAAACAGCAATTCTCAAAGGAAACAGAAGTGTTTGTATATTTAAGGCATCTGCGGAAGATCTATTTCTGTGTCAGCTCCTTTTTATTTCCCCCACTTTATCATTTTCATTAAACGGTTTAGACGGTTTTAATCTATCACTTTTATGATTGCAGTCAAACATACGCTCTTTATTATAAACTATATAAAATGTGAGTGTGGGAATAATAATAATAGGATGCAATTGTCCCACTTACCTACCCTCCATGGATTTAATTAGAGGAAGAAGAGAGTGTTAGGGACACACATCAAAGGTGTTGTTATTGGACGGGAAAATTTTGGTTTAAAGCATACTCATTCCTGTGCTCTTAATTTTAAATTTTTTATGTACTACAATGGTACTTCCACTTACGAACTTAATTCATTCCGTGACCAGGTTCTTAAGTAGAAAAGTTTGTAAGAAGAAACCATTTTTCCCGTAGGAATCAATGTAAAAGCAAATAATGTGTGCGATTGGGGAAACCACAGAGAGGGTGGAGGCCCCACAGAGGCTTCTCCCTGCCTTTTCCGGCCCTGTTTCCTCCAAGGAGATTCCTAGAGGCCCCACGGAGGCTTCTCCCCACCTTTTCCAGCCCTGTTTTCTCCCAGGAGATTGCTAGAGAGGTCCTGCAGAGGCTTCTCCCTGCCTTTTCCGGCCCTGTTTCCTCCAAAGAGATTCCTAGAGGCCCCACGGAGGCTTCTCCCCACCTTTTCCAGCCCTGTTTTCTCCCAGGAGATTGCTAGAGAGGTCCTGCAGAGGCTTCTCCCCGCCTTTTCCGTCCCTGTTTCCTCCCAGGAGATTCCTAGAGAGGCCCCCCGGAGGCTTCTCTCTGCCTTTTCCGGTTACAGTTTCGGAGGCTCGGGTTTGTAAGTGGAAAATGGTTCTTGAGAAGAGGCAAAAAAATCTTGAACGCCCGGTTCTTATCTAGAAAAGTTCGTAAGTAGAGGCGTTCTTAGGTAGAGGTTCCACTGTATATTGATATACAGCGAGCGCAATCTCAAAAGTAGGCTGAATTCCTGCTGGGTCACCATTGGGTCACCTGAGCATCTCGAGGTGGACCTGCTGCTGGCTTTTAAGTGCTACCTGTGTAGGTGAGAGTCAGGTAACATGAGTGGCCAATGAAGTAACCTCATTCCCACCTCCAACCCTTTAGGAGACTGGAGGATAAAACTCATTTGAAGAACAGTTGCAGTAATGCGGTGGGTCTACTGTAATGAAAAAACGGAAAATCTCAAACTGGCCAAGGAGACACCCAGAAACGCCACGCGGAAGACAGGAAAGCATGTTGGGGCTACGATGGCGTTCGGAAAAAAACCTGTTCTTGTGTCTAGTTGTCTTGGTGTGCAGTGCTCTGTAGCGACGTTTTGAGGGTAGGAGTTGAAACAGTTTGTATCCAGGATACGAGGGTTAGTAAATATTTTCCCCGCCCTCTTTTTGACTCGCGCAGTCTACAGGTCCTCAACGGAAGGCAGGTTGGCAGCAATTGTTTTTTTCTGCAGTTCTGATTCTCCTCTGAAGTCTGTGTCGGTCTTGTTGGGTTGCAGAACTGAACCAGACAGTTATAGAGGTGCAGATGACAGACTCAATGATTCCTCTGTAGAAATGTAATAAATTAAAGTTAATTAAATTAAGTAATTAAATTAAATCTAATTAAATCAAATCTAATCTAATTATATTAAATTAAATTAAGCGGGAGGTTGGACTAGAAGACCTCCAAGGTCCCTTCCAGCTCTGTTAATCTGTTAAGACGAGGCCACCGTGATTTCTAAGCAAAAGATTGACTCCTTCGCCAATTTTCCCCTTCCTTCTTCTGACCGAGCTCTTGCAGGGATGGTTTAATAGCCTGTCTCACCCAAGACAGCTGAGGTCCCTCGGCAATCAAAGGTAGCAACTGGAGGGGAGTTCTTCCACTTAAGGTTTGTGTTTAAGAGTGTGTGCCAAAGGCACATTTTTGCTCTCCTGACTCGAGAAGGATCCTGTCGCGCGCACACCTTGTTACATCTGTCTATCATATCGCGCCGAGGGAGGGCTCTCCCCGGCCACCTCGCCTGGATCAGCTGTCGCCTCGCCGTTGATTCTGGCCCTTAATTGACTTCTGCTCAAAAGGGAGCCGCGTTCCGGGGTTATTTCGAGAGTGATGGGCAGGCCTGTCCTTCGTTTTGGAAATGGCTCCTTCTCACCTGTTTTATAAAGGTTGACGTGCCGCTTTCCCGGCTAAGAAGGCTGGCAGCGATGTTCCCCACCCATCCACCCACCCGCCCTCCGAAAGCAGGCAATTTGCCTGCCACAAAACCCGAAGAAGCTGCCGTCAACTCTTTTTACAATTATGTGTAAGATTCTAATCTCAGTCCGTTTACACACACACACACACACACACACACACACACACACACACACACACACACAAATTGTGCAGGGTGGCATTCCTAATTATCTCCGCAGCCTCCGAACAGAGCTTTCCTCCAAGAGGCAAAGCTGAAATCTTATCAAGCAAGCTTCACTGGGAATTGGAGAGTTCTCAATTTAATTTCGTGGGTTTTTCTTTTCTTTCTTTTTAACTTCGCCGCATCTCATTTCGGGTCCCGCGGTCCCTGACTCGCCGTTTTGTTATCAGCAGGAAGCAAACAAACAAAAAGAACCGTTTTCTGTTTAAAAAGAAACCTAAAAACTAAATTAAAATAAAACATGGATGCCTTTTTCCAAACGAGACACCAAAGAGAATTTATTTCTCATTTCTTTCAAGAATGCTCCAGAATAGAATAGGATAGAATATTGGATAGAATAGAATAGAATAGTATATTGGATAGAGTAGAATAGAATATTGGATAGAATAGAATAGTATATTGAATAGAATAGAATATTGGATAGAATAGAATAGAATATTGAATAGAATAGAATAGTATATTGGATAGAATAGAATAGTATATTGGATATAATAGAATAGTATATTGGATAGAATATAATAGAATTTTGGATAGAATAGAATAGAATAGTATATTGGATAGGATAGAATAGAATATTGGATAGGATAGAATCATAATTCAGAATGGAATGGAATAGAATATAGAATAGAATAGAATTCTTTATTGGCCAAGTGTGATTGGACACACAAGGAATTTGTCTTTGGTGCAGATGCTCTCAGTGTACATAAAAGAAAAGAGACATTCATCAAGAATCATGAGGTACAACACTTAATGATTGTCATAGGGGTCAAATAAGCAACCAAGGAACAATCAAGGTTAATATAAATCATAATAGGAGCCGTTGTGGCGCAGCAGGTAGAGTGCTCTGCTGCAGGCCACTGAAGCTGACTGTAGATCTGTAGGTCAGCGGTTCAAATCTCATCACTGGCTCAAGGTTGACTCAGCCTTCCATCCTTCCGAGGTGGGTCAAATGAGGACCCGGATTGTGGGGGCAATAGGCTGGCTCTGTTAAAAAGTGCTATTGCTAACATGTTGTAAGCCGCCCTGAGTCTAAGGAGAAGGATGGCATAAAAATTGAATGAATGAATGAATGAATGAATGAATGAATGAATGAATAAATAAATAAATAAATAAATAAATAAATAAGAATACAAGCAACAAGTTACAGTCATACAGCTCTAAGTGGGAGAAGATGGGTGATTGGAACAATGAGAAGATTAATATGATTAGTAATGATGCACGAACACGCAGAGCTACCAAAAGGCAGGAATGGTTACTCCAGAGGAGGTCTCCTCATGAGTAAGACTGGGGACTAATTGTCCATGCTTAAGGACAGCAGAGGCAGCTGGAAGGCTGCAGGAAACAAACTGCATGTGTGCTACATTTTGGGGGGCAGAACAGGGAAAGACAGATTCATTTAACAACTGTGTGGCTCACTTAACAAGGGCAGGGAATTCACTTACCAACAATGGCAAGAAAGATCCTACAATGGGAGGAGAATTCTCTTAATCAGTGTCTCGCTTAGCCACAAAAGACATCAAACAGCCAAAAATTGAGGATTTACCTGAAGAGAAAGACCCTTGGCCCGAGAAGGCACCTGCATTCACGGACACCTCCGAGCACACGGATGAGAGAGAGAGAGCTTAAAAACGATGCGTCCCCTGGCAACTTCTTCCCCACTTCAATCTTTCCGCCCCCTCCTCGTAATTGGATTGTAATATTTGGGCCTATCCGGGAGATAATTAACACTTTGCATCTTTAATGCAACCTTTAATAATCCTTTGTAATCTGCTGCGTGGCGTTCATTAAGCCATCTTTGGAAAGGCTGGAGGTTTTTTTAAGGGTAAGGATGGAAAAGACGACGGCCTCTTTTTTTAATCTCTAGAGCGGGTGGTGGTGGTGTTTCCACTTACTTTTTTTTAAAAAAAAATCTTTATTAATAATAATAATAATAATAATAATAATAATAATAATAATTTATTAGACTTGTATGCCAGCCCTCTCCGAAGACTTGGGGCGACTCACAACAACAATAAATAATGCAGTACAAATCTAAATGATGAAAACTATAGCTAAAACCCACTATCATTAAGAAACAGTCAATACTACACAATCATAACCATACTCAAGTCTTACAGATATATTATACACGCCCCGAGCCTTAAGCATAAAACGTATCAGGAAAGACTTAATGAACTCGATCTGTATAGTCTGGAGGACAGAAGGAAAAGGGGGGACATGATCGAAACATTTAAATATGTTCAAGGGTTAAATAAGGTCCAGGAGGGAAGTGTTTTTAATAGGAAGTGAACACAAGAACAAGGGGACACAATCTGAAGTTAGTTGGGGGAAAGGTCAAAAGCAACGTGAGAAAATATTATTTCACTGAAAGAGTAGTAGATCCTTGGAACAAACTTCCAGCAGACGTGGTTGGTAAATCCACAGGAACTGAATTTAAACATGCCTGGGATAAACATAGATCCATCCTAAGATAAAATACAGGAAATAGTATAAGGGCAGATTAGATGGACCATGAGGTCTTTTTCTGCGGTCAGTCTTCTATGTTTCTATGTTTCTACGGAGAGGGGTGGCATACAAATCTAATTAATAATAATAATAATAATAATAATAATAATAATAATAATATGCATAAATTTCTACATATAAAAACAATGTAAACAAACAGAACATACAAAAGAAAAAAAAGAAAGGAATGAAAAATAAAAGAAAATGGACAGACAAATCAAATTATAAAGCTTAAACAACATATAAGGCGTTTAGTTTCAGTGGGGTCCAATATACTTTCCACTTACTTTCGCCACCAGTTCGTATCGTGGCGTTTCACCTGGATGCGTGGTTCCCCTTACGCGATTCAGCTTCAGCGTTCAGAAGCGGGATTCAGCCCGAAACACAGCTGAGGGAGCTGATCAGGTGTGTTTTGGAGGAAGAAATAAAGGTCGGAATTAACTAGCGGTGGGCTACGAGACGGAACGCTAAATTGCGCTCACCGCCGCGGCTCGTAGGTTCTTGCGGGACCAGCGCAATTTTTCTGCTGCACCTGGAGGAAGCAAAATCGCGCATGGAACCGCAGGTGCACCTGTGTTTTGCTGAGGTTTTTTGCTTCTGCGCATGGTGATGCATAGGCGCATCTGCTGCTCCGTGCGCGATTTTGCTTCCTCCAAATATGCAGCAGAAAAATTGCGCTGGTCCCGCAAGAACTCACGAGCCACGGCGGTGAGCGCAATTTAGCGTTCCGGTTCGTAGCCCATCGCTGGTATTAACTCCGTCCCTTTTTCAAGCAGCGGAAGAGGAGAAGCCATCCAAACAGCAACAAATGTGCTAAAAATTAAAAAAACATGGCGCCGCTTATGAACCGGTAACCAACGTGATGTCACCAACGGGTTGCTACTGGTTTGCGCAATCTAGTCTGAACTGAGAAGAACCCACCCCTCAGTGAAGGGGCGCTCTTCTTTCCTCCTACCGGAGTTCCCTCAAAGGCTGTTGCAAGTGCGCATATGCCCATCAGTCGCGTGCCTGCCCACCAAGATTTGGCTTCTGCACATGTTCAGCAAGCCAAATCTCACACGAGGATGTGAGATTTCGGCTATTTTTGGCGATAGTTTTGATTCCGCGCATGCGCATCAGCCAAAAAATCAGCGAAAATAGCCAAAATGTCAACTCTCGCGCACTTCCGGCACAAGATTTGGCTTCTGCGCATGTGCAGACGCACACGAGAATGAGATTTTGGTGTTTTTCATGGATATTTTTGCTTCTGCGCATGCGCATAAGCAAAAAATCAGCAAAAATAGCCAAAATCTCACTCTCGCGCACTTCTGGCACAAGGTTTGGCTTCTGCGCATGCGCAGCAAACTAAATTTCACATGAGGATGCACGCGAGAACGTAATTTCGGCTATTTTTACCAATAGTTTTGATTATGCGCATGCGCATAAGCAAAAAATCTGCAAAAATAGTCAAAATCTCGCCCTTGCGCACTTCCAGCTCATGATTTGGCTTCTGCGCATGTGGAACAAGCTAAATCTCACACGCAGTTGCACGCGAGAATGAGATTTCGGCTATTTTCGCCGATAGTTTTGCTTCCGTGCATGCGCATAAGCCAAATCTCACACAGGGGCATGTCGGAGGCGCACATGCTTCCCGGATTTTCCCACCAGAGCTGTGCGCCTGGGCGCACTGGCAGATGTCCGCCACTGCCACTCCTGCATCCCATTGTCGCTCACATCTTTTGCCTGTTCATAGAAACATAGAAACATAGAAGTCTGACGGCAGAAAAAGACCTCCTGGTCCATCTAGTCTGCCCTTATACTATTTTCTGTATTTTATGTTAGGATGGATATATGTTTATCCCAGGCATGTTTAAATTCAGTTACTGTGGATTTATCTACCACGTCTGCTGGAAGTTTGTTCCAAGGATCTTCTACTCTTTCAGTAAAATAATATTTTCTCATGTTGCTTTTGATCTTTCCCCCAACTAACTTCAGATTGTGTCCTCTTGTTCTTGTGTTCACTTTCCTATTAAAAACACTTCCCTCCTGGACCTTATTTAACCCTTTAACATATTTAAATGTTTCGATCATGTCCCTCCTTTTCCTTCTGTCCTCCAGACTATACAGATTGAGTTCATTAAGTCTTTCCTTATATTTTTGGGGCAGTTGGAGAAATATAAATATAAAACCATGGTGAGTTCCTATTATCAGACGCCAGGTGTACAGCATGTGCCGGAGACAAATGACTTTGCTCTGGAAGATGCGCCCACACGAACAAATTTTGTCTTTCTTTATTTTTTTAATTTAATTAAATTTTTCCCCCCCTTGCGTCAGCTTGAAAATACATTTAGCCTCCGGTTCTCCCACCGACACACTTTCTGGTTTAGTTTCTTCCTGTTTGAAGTATGGAGGACCAAGGGGTGTGTGTGTTTGTGTGTGTGTGTGTCCCCCAATTCCCAAGGAAACTTTCAGTGGCTGCCAAGCCATCCATCATCTTCGATATTTGAGAAAGAAATTGTGATTAACCCGATTTAAATGGCAGCAGTAGGACCGCCAGGCCCTAATAAGCATCAGCTACGGACGCTTTATTGAAACGGTAAAAAATGATGCCCAAAGCTGAATCGTAATCGAGATGAATTTTGGCCCACGTACCTTGTAATGGCTTTCAGAGGGTGGCGTGGGGGGCTTAATTGGTGTGCCAAATGAAGACGCAGCCAAATGAATGGCTCACACCTTTTTTGTTGTTTTGGCACATAAATTCATTTCGAACATCCCCGGCGTTAGCGGTGTCCTGTGGGAAAATCAGCCAAGGGTGGGAGAAGGAAGCTAGATATGGGGCAGGGAGTTCATGGTGGGGAGGCTGGAGTTGCAATGGTGGGAGAGTTCAGTTGGGAGATCCAGGTCGGTGGTGGCTGATTATTATTGGCTACGTTGCTACGGGTCCATTTGTCGGGTTCGTTTTAGGTACAAAATACACATCAGGAAAAAGTGATATCTTCTCCTTCCCTCCCTCCCTCCCTATTTTGCTCCATTTCCTTCCTTCCTCCCTCCCTCCCTCCCTTCCTTCTTCCCTTCTTTCTTTCCTTCCTTCCCTTCCTTCCCTCCCTTTCTCCTTTGCTCCTTTTCCTTCCTTTCTTTTTCTTCCTTCCTCCCTCCCTCCTTTGCTCCTTTTCCTTCTTTCCTTCATCCTTTCCTTCCTTTCTTCCTTCCCTCCCTCCTTTGCTCCTTTTCCTTCCTTACTTTCTTTTCCTTCCTCCCTCCCTTCCTTTCTTCCTTCCTTCCCTCCCTATTTTGCTCCATTTCCTCCCTCCTTCCCTCCCTTCCTTCCTTCTTCCCTTCTTTCTTTCCTCCCTTCCCTCCCTTTCTCCTTTGCTCCTTTTCCTTCCTTTCTTTTTCTTCCTCCCTCCCTTCCTTCCCTCCCTCCCCCCTTTGCTCCTTTTCCTTCTTTCCTTCATCCTTTCCTTCCTTTCTTCCTTCCTTCCCTCCCTCCTTTGCTCCTTTTCCTTCCATTTTCCTTCCCTTCCCTCCCTCCTTCTCTCCATCCGTCCATCCATCCATTTTCTCAAGCCGCCATCAAAACATACAACCAGCTTTTAAACCCCCCTCTTTCTAATTTAGTTTAGCGCTTTGCCCCAAGCATGGCCGACATTATACAACAGTTTTCCCAACTGTAGTTCCTCTAGATTTACAGAGTCAACATGCCCCATAACCAGTTCAAGGCGCTTCAGTACCAGCCCTTCAGCTCAGCTGCCGTGTAGGGAGGGAGGAAGTTGGCTCCCCACATCAACTGACTTCAATACGGCTAAAAGCAACGTTTGCATTAGCTCGATATCCGTCACCGAAGAAATCATCCCGTTCGCTTTGGCAGAGTTTCCGAAAACAAGAAGGAATCTCCCAGCATCTTTCTGTCGTTCGGATCTCCAGGGTTCCGGGTGCAATTAGCTCCCAATATGGCATTCTAGGGGGAGGGGGGGAGGAAAGGGGGGAGAGATAAGGAATACATTATTAACATTTTAAAAAAAAATAACTTGGCAGGCTTGCGTAATAGATGTCATTTCCCCCCTGCCTTTCAGTCAGCTGCCTCCTGCCGCTCGCAGGAGAGGTCATAGATAGCTATTGCCTTCCCCGTTATTCCTGCAGAAATTTCACCGTCGTCACCAAAGCTCATGAAACCCTCGAGATGTTAGAACCGGTCGCTGCGGAAGTAACTTTTAATTCGTCTTCGGCTTTGTGGGTCGGTTCATTTTTAGCAAATTCCTGGCCCTGGGTTGCTTTTCTGCCACCCTTTGATTCTGGCGGCAAGGCTGGGCGCTCCTTTCTTCTTGCAGACGCTTCATTACCCAACTTGGTAACATCGTCAGTGCGAGGAGGAGGAGGAGGAGGACTGTGGAGTCCCTGGTGCTTTCTGAGCTTGCTAGTTTTCTTGCAGACGCTTCATTACCCAGCTAGATAACATTATCAATGCTGGAAGGGATGATGATAGTAGTAGAAGTAGTAGTAGTAGTAGTGGGGGAGGAGGAGGAAGAGGAGGATTGTGGAGTCCCTGGTGCTTTCTGAGCTTGCTAGTTTTCTTGCAGACGCTTCATTACCCAGCTAGGTAACATTATCAGGGCTGTAAGGGATAATGATTGGAGGAGGAAGAGGAGGAGGAGGAGAAAGGGGACTGTGGGATCCTTGGTACTCTCTGAGCCTGGTGGCTTCCTTGCCGACGTTTCATTACCCAACTAGGTAACATCATCAGTGCTAGAGTTTTCGAGTTTTCGGAGAGGGGTGGCATACAAATCTAATAAATAACAACAACAACAACAACAATAATAATAACAACAAAAACAAAAATAATAATAATAATAATAATAATTATTATTATTATTATTAGGGATAATGATTGGAGGAGGAGGAGGACTGTCGGTTATAGTACACACCTATATCTCTGATTGGCAAACTGCTTTTGTTTCTCATTCAAAAAGAAAACGTTCAATAGCAAACACAATGGCTGCCAACCTGCCTTCCATGGGGGACCTGTATACGGCACGAGTCAAAAAAGAGGGCCCTGAAAATATTTACAGACCTCTCGCATCCTGGACACAAACTGTTTCAACTCCGGCCCCCAAAACGACTCTATAGAGCACTGTCCACCAAGACAACTAGTCACAAGGACAGTTCATCTCCAAATGCCATCATGCTGCTAAACCACTTATTCCCACAACACTGTCAAATTAACTACTAAGAGGGTATTACTATTCTTCTTCTCATCCTTACTAGTACCTATCTCTTCACACCTATGGCTATATCCATGTTGCTTGCACCTTTCCAACTTATATTGGTTTTATTGTTTCCTAGTATGATTTGATTGCTTATTAGTATCCTATGGCTATCACTAAACGTTGTCTCTTATGATGCTTGACGTACGTATTGTATTTTTTTCTTTATGTACACTGAGAGCATATGCCCCAAAGAGAAATTCCTTGTTTGTCCAATCACACTTCGCCAATAAAGAATTCTATCCCGTTCCGTTCTGTTTTATTCTATTCCATTTTATTCCTCTTTTCCATTTTTCTATTCTGTTCCTATTTTAATTTAATTTAATTTAATTTATTTGATTTGTATGCCGCCCCTCTCCGAGGACTTGGAGCAGCTCACAACAGAATACAATATCAACAAATCCAATATGTTAAAAAAAGCACATTAAAAGCCCATTATTAAAATCATACACTCAGTCATATCATATACAAATCTACCATTATTCTATTCTATTATTATTCTATTCTATATTCTATTCTATTCCATTCATATTTTCCATTATTCTATTTGAATTCTTATTCTATTCTATTATTCTATTCTGTTCCTATTTTCCATTATTCTATTCTATTCTATTCATTTTCCATTTTATTCTATTTTCTATCCTGTTGTGGTTCAGCCTGAGGCAGATCAAAGACCAGCTACGTCTCTGCTGGCTCCATGCCCGGAGGAGGCTGACAGCGAAGAGGAGGGGGCTGGGCAGTCGGACGGGGGAGAGTACAGTCAGGAATGTGACGAGGAAGAACAGCATGGGAGCCCCGGGGAGGGGCTCTCCCCAGCCAGTAGCTTGGAGTCTTTGGAGTCATTAGGTGACAAAGCACAAGCTGTCATTAACATGCGACAGAGACGTTTAGATCAAAGGAAGGATCAATTGAAGAAATATTATCAGCATTGAATAAAGAACACCAGGGCTTGGGTGTGGTCCTCATTAGCAGGGAAGGGTTTATAAGGCAGGCAAGCTCTTGAAGCCATGTGGAGTGTTATCAGTTTGGAGTTGCTGTAACCTGCGTTGTTTCTCGGTGTCTCTGTTCCTGGCTTGTGGCCCAGCAGTCTTGAAGAACTGTGGGAGGTGTATGTCTGTTATCTACAGCCTCGTCTTGGCAGCAAGAATCCTATATTGATGCATGGACAATTGCCTTCGTGTATATATTTGGAGTTCCAGTGTTTTCCTGCTTTGTAAGGACATTTTCTGTTGGCTTCGTTTCTCTTGAACATTATAAAACTGTATTTGACTTTTACCGGTGTGTCTGGCTTATCTTTTTGGGTTGGTCATAGCTTCCGGAGTGACCCAGACAGAACATATCCTATCCTATCCTAATTCTATTCTATTCTATTCTATTCTATCTCTATTCTATTCTATTCTCTATCCTATCCTTATTCTATTCTATTCTATATTCTATTCTCATTCTCATTCTACTCCATTCCATTCTTCCTGGTGCAAATCACCCGTTTCATCCCCCGCCCCACCCATCCCCACCATTTCTGACCAGCTGGCAGTGGTACAATTTCTCCTGGAGATTTTCTTCCTTTTTTTTTTGCTAGAAGCCAAGCGCTTGCTCCCACCCTTTGTTCTGGACGGCGGGGTTCACTGCAGAGCCAGCAACTGCTTTTGTTCTTCTCCACCGCTCCCCAATAATTACTCGTCAGCCCGTGGCTTGGTTCAGGAACATTTATTTGTAGCTCTAGATGTACGGTTTTCTTCTTTTCTTTTTTCTCTCTGCTGTGGGAATTGAAAAAAAAATCACAAGCACATCAAACGTGGAAACATAGAAACCTAGAAGATTGACGGCAGAAAAAGACCTCCTGGTCCATCTAGTCTGCCCTTCTACTATTTCCTGTATTTTATCTTAGGATGGATCTATGTTTATCCCAGGCATGTTTAAATTCAGTGACAGTGGATTTACCAACCACGTCTGCTGGAAGTTTGTTCCAAGCATCTACGACTCTTTCAGTAAAATAATATTTTCTCACGTTACTTCTAATCTTTCCCCCAACTAACCTCAGATTGGGGCCCCTTGTTCTGGTGTTCACTTTCCTATTAAAAACACTTCCCTCCTGAGCCTTATTTAACCCTTTAACATATTTCAATGTTTTGACCATGTCCCCCCTTTCCCTTCTGTCCTCCAGACTATACAGATTGAGTTCATTAAGTCTTTCCTGATAGGTTTTATGCTTCAGACCTTCCACCATTCTTGTAGCCCATCTTTGATCAATCTCTTTTTGTAGGTGAAGTCTCCAGAACTCTCCAGAAAAAGAAATACAGTGGTACCTCTACTTAAGAACTTAATTCGTTCTGTGACCAGGTTCTTAAGTAGAAAAGTTTGTAAGTAGAAGCAATTTTTCCCCTAGGAATTAATGTAAGAGCAAATAATGTGTGCAAACCCATTCGAAAAGAAATAAAAGCTCGGAATTTGGGTGGGAGGAGGAGGGGGAAGAAGAGGAGGACAGTCGCTGCCGAAGGAAGAAGGTGGGGTGAGGGGAATTTTTAAAAATCCAAAACTTTAAGGCTTAAAAAAAAAAGAGGGACTTTGAGGCAGCGAGGAGGAGCATGCGCCTCCCATACACCAGTCTCGAGGCTGCCTCCCATACTCTGCGCCAAAGAGAGAAACCCAGGGGGAATGGCAGGAAACTGGCTGGGCCTTCGTGCCGCTCTCAAATTTCCTGGGAAACTTTTCCGGGCTCGAGTTCTTAAGTAGAAAATGGTTCTTAAGAAAAGGCAAAAAAATATTGAACACCTGGTTCTTATCGCAAAAAGTTCTTAAGTAGAGGCATTCTTAGGTAGAGGTACCACTGTATTTCCTTTTCCTTTCCTATTCTATTATTTTTCCTTTCCTATTTCCATTCCTTTACTTTTCTGCCCTACGCTACCCTACCCTATCCTGAATATTATTCTATTCCTATTCCATTCCATTCCACAGCTCTTGGAAGGGTCTCTGAAATGCAAATCTTTTGGTAAGGAACGGCTGTATTAATTTCCCACCATCGAAGAAATAAAAAGCATGGGAACATCGTGACCATGATGTATCTAACATACCAATCCCAAGCAAACCAACTCGATAATTGAAACCCCTTCCGGACTCAAGGGAGGCCCAGAAAGTTCAGTACCAAGGAGAGCTCCCCAAGCAGTCCTGGATGAACTACTAGCTCAAAAGTCTTTCTCTCTCTCTTGAGTTCAACAGATCTTGGACCCTGTTCCACCTCAGGGTTGTGCCTGTTTCCACCGTCTCATTTTATATGGCTGTTCTTTCTTTCTTTCTTTCTTTCTTTCTTTCTTCCTTCCTTCCTTCCTTCCTTCCTTCCTTCCTTCCTTCCTTCCTTCCTTCCTTTCTTTCTTATTTCAATTTCTAGGCCACCCCTCTTTGAAGACTGTTCTTGTGGAAACCTTCATTAAAAATTCCTAAGGTTTTTGATTATTATTATTATTTCCCCGTTTTCAGTTGAACGTTCAAAGGCTCTGCCTACAGGCCAGGAATATAAACATTGCACTTTTCCTGCACATCGCGATTGTCTACCAAATTAGCTTTGGGGCCGTTCCAGGAGATGGGGAGAGCTTTGTCTGTCTGGCATTCGTGTTGGTCACACCTTGTCAATCATCCTGAAATCTTCATTTCAGCGTCTCTCCCCTCCAAGACCTTTAACGTTAGTGTGCCATGGCTGGTGATGCCACATTAAAAAACATAACCATCTTGGCAATGGCTTCAAGGTCTCTTTTCTTGCTGGAGGGCAAAACGTTCTGGAAATATGGTGGCTGTGTCACAGTTTCGGGCCAAGAGCTCTTTCAGCCTTGCTACCCTGAATTGTCCTTTGTTATTTTGAAAACATGAAAACAAGGACCAGGGGAGACACGATATCAGCCTTCCAATATCTATGGGGTTGCCACAAAGAAGAGGGAGTCAAGCTATTCTCCAAAGGCACATGAGGGTAGGACAAGAAGCAATGGGTGGAAACTAAACAAGGAGAGAAGCAACAGAACTAAGGAGAAATTTCCTAGCATTGACAACAATTAATCCGTGGAACTGCTTGCCTCCAGAAATTGTGAATGCTCCAACACTGGAAGTTTTTAAGAAGAGGTTGGATAACCATTTGTGGTACAGCATTTACTGTTTGAACAGGGGGATGGACTAGAAGACCTCCAAGGTCCCTTCCAAATCTGTTGTTCTATTCCTCTCCACCTCTGCCAGCTTCTTGTCAGCTTCATTCCCGAATCTTGTTGCAGCTCTTGTGGTTTAAAAGAACCACAAGAGCTGCGACAACATTCTGGAACAAACCTGCATTGTCTTCTTCACTGAAGTGCCACGTGACTCCTCCTTAAATAGCCTGAGGGCATGTCCCAGTAGCTAGCAGTTCTACTCACTAGGAAACCTCCTCCTGAGTAACCACTCTTGCCTCTGATAGGCCCTGCAAACCCTAGCATTAAGAAGAGGCTCCTCCTCTTCTCCTGAGTCACATAAATAAATAAATAAAATTGTGCAGGGCGCAAACGAGCCACAACAACAGTAGCATTTCAAGAAGAAATCACCGAAACAGCCGCCTGTTGGAAGAAATGACTCCAAACAGTGCAATTAAAAAAATAAAAATTTAGTATGCATGGATCTAATCCAGCTGCTTGTGTGATTTTTTTTTAAAATTTCCTCTTGCAGAATTAACTCCTCCATCTCTTTCCCCCACTCAAAGAGACCTTACTCAGCCTTGATTTGCGGCTGCACAAAATTAGCATCTCCCCCCCCTCTTTCGCTGGCCTTACTTGTCCCCGTTTTAAAGCAGCAGGCAAAGTAACTGGGAATAAACACAGTCATTAACCTCAACGGGGGCCTCTATAAACATTTTCTGCTTAATTAGAGTCTTTCTCCCTCCCTTTCTCGCCGACCGAAAAGGACAGTTCTGGCTTGCTTGCTTTCTGAGATCCATCTGTGCAGAGAGTTGCGTTGTCTGATCTCGTTGCTCCCTTGCTCCACAAGGGAGCCCTTGTTTTAGCTCCTTCGTACCATTTTAGCTAATGAAAGTTAAGCTGGCTAGGATCATTGAGAGCACCCTGGTTTCTTGGTTGACAGTACAGACCTACCTCAACCCTGAGTAAGTGTCTGTCTGTCTGTCTGTCTGTCTGCTCTTACAATGATTAATTTCTACAATATCTCAGGGGTTGCCCCAAAGAAGAAGGAGTCAACCTATTCTCCAAAGCTTCTGAAGGCAAGACAAGAAGCAATGGGTGGAAACTAAACAAGGAGAGAAGCAACTCAGAACTAAGGAGGAATTTCCCAACAGTTAGAACAGTGGAACAACCTGCCTCCAGAAGTTGTGAATGCCCCAACACTGGAAGTTTTTAAGAAGAGGTTGGATAACCATTTGTGGTGTAGCGTTTCCTGTTTGAGCAGGGGGTTGGACTAAAAGACCTCCAAGGTCCCTTCCAACTCTGTTGCTCTATTCCTCTCCACCTCTGCCAGCTTATCTTTTCAACAAAACTTTCCTTCCCTGTCCATTCTTCATCCCGGTGATAAAATTAACACAACACTATATTGATAAAATGGATAAAATTGAACAGGTCCAAAGACGGGCTCAAAAATGGTGGAAGGTCTTAAGCATCAAACTGATCAGGAAAGACTTCATGAACTCCATCTGTATAGTCTGGAGGACAGAAGGGAAAAGGGTGGACGTGATTGAAGCATTTAAATGTTGCTGTTTGGTTTTGGTTTTTTTTTAATAATGATAGGGTTTTATATGTTTTTAATACAGTATTAGATTTGTTCCACTGTTATATTGTTTTTTATTGCTGTTGTGAGTCGCCCCGAGTCATCGGAGAGGGGCGGCATACAAATCTAATAAATAAATAAATAAATAAATACGCTAAAGGGTTCAATAAGGTTCAGGAGGGAAGTGTTTTTAATAGGAAAGTGAACCCAAGAACAAGGGGACACAATCTGAGGTTAGTTGGGGGAAAGATCAGAAGCAACATGAGAAAATATTATTTGACTGAAAGAGTAGTAGATGCTTGGAACAAACTTCCAGCAGATGTGGTTGGGAAATCCACAGATTGAATTTAAACATGCCTGGGATAAACACAGATCCATCCTAAGATAAAATACAGGAAATAGTAAAAGGGCAGACTAGATGGACCATGAGGTCTTTTTCTGCTGTCAATCTTCTATGTTCCTATTTTTCTATGGAAGGAAGGAAGGAAGGAAAGAGAGAAAGAAGGAAAGAAAGAGAGAGAGAGAGAGAGAGAGAAACTGAACCTAAACATGCCTGGGATAAACACAGATCCATCCTATGATAAAATACAGGAAATAGTATAAGGGCAGACTAGATGGACCGTGAGGTCTTTTTCTGCCGTCAGTCTTCTAGGTTTTCTATGTTTCTAACACAGCCAATTACAGCTGGCCGCCTTCGGGAGGTCTCTTAGAAGCCACCGGGTTCGTCAGGGATAAATTGCAAACGACCAAAAGAAAGGAAGCTGTCACGGCGGCCCTGGGGACTCGCCCATCAGTGTGGCAACCTATTATGCGCTGGTTGACAGAAATCGGATCCTTCGGGGTTGATTCCATTAAGCTCAGTTGTCCTGGATGGCAGACGACCAGAGACGTAATAAAAATCACCGAGAAAGCATCAGTCATCGTGTGTTTAAATTTATGTTTTCCCAACAAACAAATAAAGGGGAGACCGGTTATAGATCTCTTTCAGGCTATTTAGCTCTCATCAGCTAGCCATGCCCTTCTGGGATTTGAACCTAGGCTCCTTACCTATTAGGTAGAAGCATTGACCCAGTGATGGTGAGCCTATGGTACGTGTGCCACAGATTCACGCGGAGCCATAGGTTCGTCATCACTGGGATTATTATTTATTATTATTATTTATTTATTGGACTTATCTGCTGTCCCTCTCCGAGGACTCTTCTTGTTATTGTTATTTTTGTACCGTGGTGGAATTATATAGGTGTACTTCTAGTGCAGGTAGTCGTTGACTTAACGACGTCCGCGGAGGGAGAGAAAGAAAGAAAAAGAAGGAGAGAGAAAGGGAAAGAGAGAAGGAAAGAGAGGGGGAGAGAGAGAAAGGGGGGGAAGGAGGGAGAGAGAAAGAGAGAGGGAAAGAAAGAGAGGTGGAGGGAGAAAGAAAGAAAGAGCGGGGAGAGAGAGAGAGAGAGAAAGGAGAGAAGGAGAAGGAAGGAGAGAGAGAAGGAAAGAGGGAAGGAGGGAGAGGGGAGAGAGAAATAGAGATTTGAATATACAAGAACCACCACTTATAATTTTGCTTTCTTTTTTCTTTAATAACGTGGTGTTAAGTTCACTTCAACCACAATTAGCCGGCAAGCCCAAAACTTGGATGGAGAGCTTTGGTTCTTTTAGCCGAAGCATTCCCCCCTTCTTTTGAACACCTCCGTCCCAATAAACGTCTATTTTTAGTCCCCCAAATTTCAAAGCTACTAAAAAGAAATGGAGTCCCTTTCCTGTGGCCCATCAAGCCATTAGAGGCCAGCCTTCGTACGCGGATGGAATTGCAGCTCTTCGACACACCAAAAAAGGGAGAGAAACAATCACTTAGAATCGCAACCAGCATCTCTTTCTGTTCATGGGTGACATACAAACGTCTCCTGGGCTGTCAGCATTGGTAATATTAGCCACACAACAAATCTCCATTTGTGTGTAGCGAAGCCAAACAATAATCTTGCAAAAGTGTTCAGTGGTGGTGTCGTTGTTTCGCCTTAAATGATTTCTTGTTGACGGCAACTGCAATCCTTCTTGTCTTAAGCTAAATAAAGCCACTGTCAAGCTGATGCTTGATTATGGCAGACCCTTTTCTTTTAATATTTTTATTTTCTTTTTCCTTCCTTACTCATTTGATGCCCCTCCTTCCTTCTTCTCTCTTTCCTTCCTTCCTTCCTTCCTTCCTTCCTTCCTTCCTTCTTTCCTCACTCATTTGATGCCCCTCCTTTCTTCTTAGAAACATAGAAACATAGAAGACTGACAGCAGAAAAAGACCTCATGGTCCATCTAGTCTGCCCTTATACTACTTCTGTATTTTATCTTAGGATGGATCTATGTTTATCCCAGGCATGTTTAGATTCAGTCACTGTGGATTCACCAACCACGTCTGCTGGAAGTTTGTTCCAAGGATCTACTACTCTTCTTCTCTCTCTCCCTCCCTCCTTCCTTCCTTTCTTCCTTCCTTCCTCACTCATTGGATGCCCTTCCTTCTTCTCTCCTTCCTTCCTTCCTCATTCATTTGATGCCCCTTCTTCCTTCTTCTCTCCTTCCTTCATTCCTTCCTCATTCATTTGATGCCCCTCCTTCCTTCTTCTCTCCTTCCTTCCTTCCTCATTCATTTGATGCCCCTCCTTCTTTCTTCTCTCCTTCCTTCCTTCCTTCCTCATTCATTTGATGCCCCTCCTTCCTTCTTCTCTCCTTCCTTCCTTCCTTCCTTCCTTCCTTCTTTCCTTGCATAGTTTAGTATTTTTTCCGCAGTCATCAGAATATTCAACATTTTTCAAAACTAAACCTTCATCATTCAGGACAGGTGGCTAGAATATTCTTCGGAGTAGTTCAGCCTCTTGCTGGTGAATCCAGGGACAATTTCGTACTCTGTCGCGCAGCTCATCCGCCACAACCCATTAAGCTCCATTGCCTGAATTAGGCAGTGCTTCAGTTGAAGTGCCCGAGGAAATAAAAGTACCAACTTTGCTCCAGTTAGGGGAAAAAAAAACCTGGCTTGGCTTTTGCTGGAGAAGATGAAAAAAGGGACCGGAATATTTCCACCGTTTCAAAGTAGGAGGCTGAAATGGTCAAGAGTTTGTGAGGAGGGTGGAGGGGAAATATTTAGCAATGCCATCCTATGAAGGAAAACATATTTGGAAATGGAAATCACAGTCAATTTTACTTTGCAAAAAATGCCTGGGAAATAAGCACATTCCATCCAGTGAAATACATGTGCTGTAGTAGAGAGGTTTTGAACATTCTATCATCCCTCCATCGCTCCCTCCCTCCCTCCCTCCCTCCCTCCATCCATCTATCTCTCTATCTATTGTTTTTTTCTGTCGAATTCTAGAAGTTAAAGCCACTGCCTTACAATAGGTATAGACTAGTCTCCCTTCCTTTTCATTATCAGCAAAAAATATGTTACATACATACATACATACATACATACATACATACATACATACATACATACATACATCTTAAAGTGCACTGCTTATATATTTTAAATTTATTTCTGCCGAAACACTTGCTTTTCCTTAATTCCATGCCAACAAATCAGAAATCCTTTCGTCAAAGGGGACAATTGAATACGAGCTGGCAACCTGGTGCGCGGCACAAAAACTCATAAATGGGAATTTAATTTGAAAAATCGTTTATCTTCTCCTAATGAAATACAAGTTCAAAACATATTCAGTGCTCAATTATTGGGGATAAATGAGACAGATCGAACAGGGGCTGCGGAAAGAAGACACCACTGGTTTTTAAAATTTTATTTTTTTAAATCTTCTTTTCCTAGGAAAAGAGAGAAATGTCTTTTATTTTGTTTTGTTTTCTGAGGCAGGAAAACCTGCAAGTTACGTTGAATCCAAGGAAGGGATTAAAATGCCACCATTTCATATGATTTTAATAGCCTCCCTCTGCTTGGTCAGAAACAAACAGAAGTCCTCAACTTGCAAACATCCATTTAGTGACCATTCAAATAAGGCCTTGAAAAAATTGACCAACGATCATTTTTTTTCCCAAACTTAAACAAACTGTCGCAGCTTTCCCAAAGCCACACGATCCAAACTGAAGCACTTGGCAACTGACCCATATTTATGACGGTCTCCAGGTCATGAGATTTCACTTAACAACCATCTTTCTGATCACTTAACAACCGCAGCGATACATCATAAAATGGGAGCGACACTCACTTTATAGCCATCTGACTTAAGAGCGGAGATTTGGGGCTCTGTTTTGGTCGCAAGTCGAGGACTGGGTATATCCTCCCTTCGCTCGGTCAGCAATATTTGAGATTAGCACATAGCACATCCATAGAAACATAGAAGATTGACGGCAGAAAAAGACCTCCTGGTCCATCTAGTCTGCCCCTTATACTATTTCCTGTATTTTATCTTAGGATGGAGATACTGTATATTTATTTATTTCTCCAATGTCTATGCTTCCCAATCCCAAAGTACTCAGGGCAGCTTACAAAATAATAATACAAATACAAAAGATACAAATAATAAGAGAAGTCGAATATAATATCTAAAACTAAACCCCGTAATAAAACCCATTTATTATAAAAAGAGACATAATAATCGCATGCATACACACCATTCATACAGTTTGGCCGTGAAAGATGTACAATTCATGACCCCCCCCTCCCCAGGCCTGCCGGAAAAGCCAGGTTTTGTGGCTCTATGGAAGGCCAGTAGAGTGGGAGCAGTACGGACATTGGGGGAGGGGGGCTAGTTGGTTCCATAGAGCCGGGGCAGCCACAGAGAAGGTCCTCCCCCGTGGTCCCACCAACTTGCATACAGTGGTACCTCTACTTACAAATTTAATTCATTCCATGACCAGTTTCTTAAGTAGAAAGGTTTGTAAGAAGAAGCAATTTTTACCATAGGAATCAATGTAAAAGCAAATAATGTGTGCGATTGGGGAAACCACAGGAAAGGTGGAGGCCCTGTTTCCTCCCAAGAGATTCCTAGAGAGGCCCCACAGAGACTTCTCCCACCTTTTCCGGCCCTGTTTCCTCCCAGGAGATTCTTAGAGAGGCCCCACAGAGGCTTCTCCCCGCCTTTTCCGGCCCTGTTTCCTCCCAGGAGATTCCTAGATAGGCATCACAGAGGTTTCTCCCTGCCTTTTCAATTTCGGAGGCTCGGGTTTGTAAATGGAAAATGGTTCGTGATGAGAGGCAAAAAAATATTGAATACCTGGTTCTTATCTAGGGAAGTTTGTCAGTAGAGGCGTTCTTAGGTAGAGGTACCACTGTATATGTTTATCCCAGGCATGTTTAAATTCAGTTTATTCCAGGCATGTTTAAATCCATCTTGGCTATCCTGCATAGGTCATTTTAGGCCAAAAGGAAAAACATTTAAACAAAGCAGCTGCCGTTCTCGTCAGGATTCTTCGGTTTTCCATCCCTTTTGTGCAACACAATGAAAAATGACATGAAACCGCCTGGCATTGTTAGTCCATAAACAGTTGTCGGTGGTTTCGAAAGCGTGGCGAGAAATCAGATGCAGCTCAAAGAGCTTATTCCGAGGCCAAAATAATCCCGCTTGCCTTGCCAATCAAAGCAGAACATTAAAGTGGCATTCCCAGAACTCGGAAGAACTATGCGTAGTCCCATCTCGATGGCGCCGGTATCAACGGTTCTTGTTTGCGGATTTAAAACCATCCAGTTTGTAAATCAGCAGCGGGTAGAAAACTCATCCAGGAGAGGAGCAACCTGGGATTAAGAAAGAATTTCCTGATAGCCAGAGCAGTGAACCAGTGGAACAGCTTGCCACTGGAATTTGTAGTTTTATTTATTTTGTTTTGTTTTGTTTGTTTTGCCATTTACGTATTGGTGGGATACAAAGATATAACAATATTTATATACAGCGATCCCTCGAGTTTCACGATCTCGATCTTCGCAAAACGCTATATCGCGATTTTTAAAAAAATATTAATTTAAAAAAAACCACTTCCGCGTTTGGCTTCAGGACTCAGCTCGGAAGCGGCGCGGCTATTTTAAAAGGTCGCAGCCGGCCTTTGGGGCTTCCCAGCACCCCCCCCAAACCCCCAACCCGGGTTCGGGGGGGTGCTGGGAAGCCCCCCAGGCCGGCTGCGACCTTTTAAAACAGCCGCGCCGCTTCCCAGCTGAGTCCTGAAGCCAAACGCGGAAGTTCGCCTTTGGCGTTTGGCTTCAGGACTCAGCTCGGAAGCGGCGCGGCTGTTTTAAAAGGTCGCAGCCGGCCTGGGGGGCTTCCCAGCACCCCCCTGAACCCCCAACCTGGGTCTTCCCGGCCGCCCACGCAAAGGGGAAACCCCGGCTCCTCGCTGATGCCCGCCGCCCGCCCGCCAGCAAGAGGGGGAAGACCCAGGGAAGGTTCCTTCGGCCGCCCAGCAGCTGATCTGCTCGGTAGTGCAGCAGTAGCGAGGAGCCGAATCGGGGTTTCCCCTTTGCGTGGGCGGCGGGGAACGCAAACTCCACCATCTACGCATGCGAGGCCATAGAAAAAGGGCGCGCATGCGCAGATGGTGTTTTTACTTCCGCAACCCTACATCGCGAAAAATCGATTATCGCAAGGGGTCTTGGAACGGAACCCTCGCGATAATAGAGGGATCACTGTACATGGTACTAGTAAGAGAGAAACATTAGGACAGGGGACGGAAGGCACTTTGGTGAACTTATGTATGCCCCTTACTGACCTCTTAGGAATCGGGAGAGGTCAACATTGGAGAGTCTAAGGGTAAAGTTTTGGGGGCTAGGTGATGCTACTACAAAGTCTGTTAGTGAGTTCCATGCATCAACTCCTCGGTTACTAAAGTCGTATTTCCTGCAGTCGGGTTTGGAGCAGTATACTTTAAGTTTGTATCTTTTGTGTGCTCATGTGTTGCTGTGGTTGAAGCTGAAGTAGTCGTTGACAGGAAGGACGTTGCAGCAGATGATTTTATGGGCTGTGCTTAGGCGACGTAGTTCTCAGCTTTTTAAACCCTAAGATTGTAAGTCTAGTTGCGTAGGGGATTCTGCTGCGAGTGGAGGAGTGCAGGGCTCTTTTAGTACAGTGTTCCCTCAACTTTCACGGGGGATGCGTTCCGAGACCGCCCGCAAAAGTCGAATTTCCGCGAAGTAGAGATGCGGAAGTAAATACATTTATTTTTGGCTATAAACAGTATCACAAGCCTTCCCTTAACACTTTAAACCCCTAAATTACCATTTCCCATTCCCTTAGCAACCATTTAGATTATTACTCACCATGTTTATTTATTAAAGTTTATTTTAAAAAAATATTTATTAAAGGGGGACTAAAGTTTGGCGATGACATATGACGCCATCAGGCGGGAAAAACCGTGGTATAGGGGGGGAAACCGCTTTTTAATTAATATTTTTGAAAAACCGTGGTATAGACTTTTCGCAAAGTTCGAACTCGCAAAGATCGAGGGAACACTGTAGTTATATATTTATATATAAATATTTATATATAGTAAAGTAAGTATCTGGACATTTTCTAGAGTGTTTATGTCTGAAATGCGGTATTACCACTTGGGCACTTTCTATAGCTTCTTCTTTAATTTCTCTGCATTCTACCCATATCACTCCTTATTACTAATACCGCCATCTCTTTTGTAATCACCCCATTTTATGTTTAACATCCTATTAATTTCCTCTTGCAGCTCTTTCCAGAATTTCTGCACTCCCAAACACTCCCAAAGCATGTGTACATAGAAACATAGAAGACTGACGGCAGAAAAAGACCCCATGGTCCATCTAGTCTGCCCTTTTACTATTTCCTGTATTTTATCTTACAATGGATATATGTTTATCCCAGGCATGTTTAAATTCGGTTACTGTGGATTTACCAACCACGTACGAACACCCCTCTCTCCTGGCATCCATGCCAACAGACATGTTAAGGGTTATCTGTTGGGAGGCAGCCGCTGAAGTGAATTGGGCCCCGTTTTATCCATTCGCAAATAAATAAACGTCCACCAAACAATGTGGGTTGGAGGGACCTTAGGGAAGAGCCTTCTCTGTGGTGGCTCCGACCCTATGGCATCAACTGCCCCCAGAGATTCCCTACTGATCTTCCAGAAAACCGTTAAGACGTAGCAGGCCTGGAATTAGATTGACTGCTGTGTGTGTACGGGGTT